>NC_048533.1:9719587-10022618 GCF_008121235.1 Drosophila subobscura | reverse complement strand
ACAAGGACATCCGACGCTGGGCAGCCGATGGCCTGGCCTATCTCACGCTCGATGCCGAATGCAAGGAGAAGCTGATCGAGGACCAGGCCTCCATACAAGCTCTGATGCAGCTGACCCGCGGCGGCGACCAGTCCTGCCTGTACGGCGTCGTCACCACCTTTGTGAATCTGTGCAATGCGTACGAGAAGCAGGAAATGGTCCCTGAAATGATCGAGCTGGCCAAGTTCGCCAAGCAACACATACCCGAGGAGCACGAGCTGGACGACGTGGACTTCATCAACAAGCGCATCACGATCCTGGCCAACGAGGGCATCACCACCGCCCTCTGTGCGCTGTCCAAAACGGAGAGCCACAACTCGCAGGAGCTGATGGCCAGGGTGCTGAATGCGGTCTGTGGACTCCAGGAGCTGCGCGGAAAGGTCGTGCAGGATGGAGGCGTCAAGGCGCTGCTGCGCATGGCCCTCGAGGGTACGGAGAAGGGCAAGAGGCATGCCTCCCAGGCTCTGGCCAGAATCGGCATCACCATCAACCCCGAGGTGGCGTTCAGCGGCCAAAGATCGCTCGATGTCATACGGCCGCTGCTGAATCTGCTGCATCAGGACTGCACGGCACTGGAGAACTTTGAGGCGCTGATGGCACTCACCAACCTGGCCAACATGAACGAGAGCGTGCGCCAGCGCATCGTCAAGGAGCAGGGAGTGTCCCGGATCGAGTTCTACCTGATGGAAGATCATGTCCATCTGACGCGAGCGGCCGCTCAATGCATTTGCAATCTGGTGATGTCCGCGGACGTGGTCAAGATGTTCGAGGGCGAGAACGATCGCGTCAAGTTCCTGGCCCTGCTCTGCGAGGATGAGGACGAGGAGACGGCCATGGCCTGTGCCGGAGCCTTGGCCATGCTCACCTCCGTTTCGGACAAGTGCTGTGAGAAGATCTTCAACGTGGCCAGCTGGCTGGACATACTCCACACACTGATAGCCAATCCCAGCCCTGCGGTGCAGCATCGTGGCATTGTCGTCATACTCAACATGATCAATTCCGGCGAGGAGACTGCCAAGAAGCTCTTCCAGACGGACATCATGGAGCTGCTGAGCGGCCTCGGCCAATTACCGGACGAGTCACGGGCCAAGGCCCGGGAGGTGGCCATCCAGTGCCTGGCCGCAGCGGAGCGACATCGCATTATCGAGAGATCCGATGATGCCGAAATACCCGACGTGTTTGCCGAGAGTGCCAAAATAACCGAGATTCTTGACGAATAATTTGATTGCCCCTCCGTTTCCCCTGGTGCCTTTCCACTTCATTAAATAATTATTATAATAATCATTGATTCTGTTTCACACTTCATCCCGTGTTTTAATTTATTTACTTCAACTATTTTCAATTATAATCAATTTTTTTTTAAATATTTTACTGTACGAATTTATTATTAAATTGACTTGAAATATTTTAAGAATTCTTTGCACGTTTACACCATATGGAAGTCTCTTTCGGGTACCTACATATCTCTATAACTTTCTGGCGCTTGTCACTTGTCACTCTGTGCGTGGTGAATAAGTTATTGGTCTTCCCCACAGCAGGCAACGCTTGCATTAAAGCAGGTCTCGGCACGCACTCAACGGCGCTTTGTTTTTGCGATTGTGTGAGAAGACAGCAAGCAAAACGGAACATTGGTATTGGTACAAATAATTGTAAAACACTTTTAGCTCCCATGTCCTATGCCAAGCCCTGCTTTGAAGTATTTTTTTCTTGTCACGTTAACATTTTTGTGTGTTTACCCGGAACTTGTTTATGATTTTCCAATTGAATTATGCATGAGGCAGGCCTTGGATTTGGTGTTCAACATAAATCGGTTCCTGTTTGAGAGCAGTTTCTGCTTCAAAAACTGTTTTATTGACTTCAACTGCAGACACAATGATCCTAGACGGCAGCTCTTTCTCTCGGGCTGTGGGTGAGTTTACCGGCACGGCGCTTCTGATGATGGTCGGCTGCATGGGAGTGGCGATGAGCTTTCCGGAGGAGGCTGGATTCTTGGTGGGGAGCTTTCAATACGGATTGACAGTGTGCATAGTGGTGCATGTTTTTGGCTGCATTTCTGGTGCCCATGCCAATCCGTGCGTCTCGATTTCTTGCTGCATTCTTGGCCACATAGCCAAGGACATGATGCTGCTCTATGTCGCCTGTCAGCTGGCCGGCGGCCTGGCCGGCTACTACTTTCTGATGGCGATGCTGCCAGCGGCTGTCATTGAGCACAATTATCCGGCCCTCTGTGTGCACGACCCAATGGCCGAACTGTCAAACTTTCAAATTTTAGCCATTGAGTTCATCCTCACATCGGTGTTTGTCCTGGGCTGGTGCGCGCTGTGGGATGTGCAGAATAGTAACTGCCTGGACTCTGCCTCGATTAAAATGGGACTCTTGGTGACCGCTTGTGGCATTGCTGGGGTAAGTCAGAAAAGAATACAGAATAACAACAAATCTTTACCCTTCCCTTTCATTTCCAACATGTGTAGAACAACCTGACGGGTGCGTCTATGAACCCGGTGAAAACACTTATCCCTTTGCTGTTTCACGACTATCATGGTACATTTTATCCGCAACTGGCTGGTCAGACCTTGGCGGCGGTGCTGGTTCCTTGTATCTGGTGCACTGCGTTTATATACAGTGATAAGCCCATGGAAACGGTACACGGACGTCCGAAGCGTACATGATCGTAAAAGGAGTTGCCAGACTGTCCGCTTTCTTGTGCTTACCACACCAGCACTGAGGCAATCGAGTTACCATATCGGATTTCAGCACTAACTATAAGTACAATGAAATACTGTCCAGTCCGAACCAATTGGATTCTGGGAACTACATAAGCAAACAGATGATATATATGTATATGTATTTATTTGATAAATCTTTATAATAGTGGTTCTTTGTGGACTTTCAGGCATAGTCTACAGGTAGTCCCTACCATTAGCTCGTCAATAGATCCTCTACGAATGCAACACTAACATTGGTATCGAATGTTAGCTTCTTATCGTAGTACCACTGCATCGACAACAAGTAGTCCCCCGTTGGAACGGGCAGACGCATCAGATCGGGTATTAGATACAAGTCCTTGACTAACATTGCCCCCTGCAAGAGTTACAGGGAGACGTTGTTGAAGTTCTCGGAAATATTCATATAATCTTACCACGTAGGGGCATGAGTGATTAATGTTGGAAAACGGGGTGAAGAGTGAATAGACTATATTAACAGCGGGATGATTTCGCCTCTTCAAATACAGACAGGCATCAAATTTGACATCAAAGAGCCATGGCTTGTAGCCATTTGCTCTTTTGAAAACCCGAAAATGAGCTGATATATCGTTGACCGGATGTAGAACCGTTCCATTTAGATTGAGCAGCACTTTGTTTCGACTCACAGCCTTGAGACGACATTTGTGGAATACCAACCAGGATTTGTTGTAGCTCTCGCAGACGAAGTTTGTAAACTTGAAAACGAGTGCATCCTGTGAACTCGGGTTAAATGCGGAACTTGTTGCTTAACTTAAGGATATATTTACATTGAAATCGAATGCAGAAGTTAGAAATATTCCGACCAGAACACAGAATATTAGCTTGGACTGCAGCTCCTAAGCAAATGGTGAGCGAATGCGAATTCAGTAGCAATGATGCAATATTTTGAGCCAGATTTTATTCCGCTCGAGTAGCCTCGTTTATTCAATTAGATTACACCCACTGAGGGTATCGACTCCCATGGTCCGCTACTCATTCTGATTACATATAAATATGTAAATTATTGAATACATTATATTAATGTAATTTTTTTATGTAAATTTCCCAGCTGTTATATCACTGCATCTGTTGCATAGTCTTTCTCGCTCAATTCCCAGCAAAGTCCGGCCGGTAAATTTACACATCTACACGATTCTGATATACCCCAAAACTCTTTGAGTACCGGATCTAACTATATACATTTTGCCGCATGAAAGAGTCATTCAATGGTAGACAATCCCATTCCACTTTACCTAAATTACTTTCACTGAACATCGATAGTATGTCATTTAAAACAAAGGTAAAAAAAAGGATATATGCATGTACATACATACATATATGTACATATGTATATGTATTCACATATCTGCACAATAATTGGATGCATCTGAGGGCTTTTAGTGATAGTCTGCAGTTAATCCCTACTCTACAATAGATCCTCTAGATGCTGTGATCCGGATACTACATATTAAATGGATTTCAGTTTTCTTGTATCTCTCATACATATGTAAGTACATAAACCTGAACATATGTACATTTTTGTATATATATCTTAAAGTTGTTGAGCGACATTTGAGCGTGCACTTGTATACTGTCTGAAAACTACTGATTGAGCAAGATGGACATACAGACAGACAAACGAACATGTCGGTACAGCCTCGACTATTGAAGGTGATCAAGAAGTTATCTATAAACATACCTTATTGGCTATTAAAAACATCGAACCGAATCTAATCTACCCCAATAAGTACTCTTTTAGTGCCGAATTAGAAAATATAAATTTTTGCCGCATGAGAGAGTCAATTAAAAGTGGACAATCACATTTAACATTGCTTAAATAACTGCCGGAGCAAATTGATGCTTGATGGTATCTCAATTATAGAAAATGATGTGAAGGGTTGTCGCTCTTTAAATATTTCAAATTACTCCTGAAAGATTTTCATGGATTTTCATCACATTGACTCACAAAAAAAGTATCTTTTGGCTTTTTACACAAAATCCCATTGCACATATTTAAGAAATCAGAACATTAATTGCTTGCAATTTAAATTTTATTCCTTGCATCTGCGAATCTGTAAGGATCTGCCGTAGGTGCCTTCAGCTATTAGCTCTTGATGAGATCCTCCACGAACACGAAGCTCACATTAGTATCAAATTGCAGCTTTTTGCCAAAGTACCAGCGCATAGACAGCATATAATCGCCGGTGGGAAAAGGCAGAAGCAACAGCTCGGGCCTAAGATAAAAATCCTTTAATATTTGGTGTCCCTATAAACCAGAAATATGCTAAACACTGAGTATACTGAGTATAGAATTGAGATCTTACCACATACGGACAAGTGTGGTTGATGTTTGAGAATTCTTTAAAAAGGCTGAAGACTATTTGTGCAAATGGATCGTAATTCTTGCGCATAAATCGACAGGCATCCACAGTGGTGTCCAATAGCCAGGGCTTGTAGCCACTTGCTCTCTTTAATATCTTTCCATGATTTGTTATGTTATAAGCTGGATGAAGTATCGTCGCATTTATGTTGAGATTAACCCTGTCCCGACCGACAGCCTTCAGGCGACAGTATCGGAACACGACCCACGATTGATTGTAGCTCTCACAGACGATGTTCATAAACTTGAAAATGACGGCATCCTGAAAACTTTGTTCTTTAGCCTACACTTGATTATTAATTTACATATATTTACGTGAAAATTGATGTTAAATGTTAGCATTAGTCCGATGACCACACAGAACACCAGCTGAGACCGCATCGTTCCTGGTCTTGATCGAAAAAGTAAAATATTTGGATAATAACATTTACGCATGATTTGAGTTTAATTGCTTTTGATTACTTTCAAAAATTATAGAGATATGTATCCGATCTTCTGCACAATTCATTGTTGGTTTAATTACTCTGCAGTATATCCTCGACGAATGTATAACTAACCCTGAAATGGAAATATTAAAATATTTTTACCAGAACAAAATACAAAATATTGGGATATCTCTCACCACATAGGGGCATGAGTGGTTGATGTTGGTAAACTCTTTATAAGACCCATACACTAGATTAACAAAGAGTACAGAGTTTTGGTAGAGTTTAAGTGTCTTAATTACTTTGAATGCTGATTAACAAGAATTATAGAGATATCCGATCTTCGGCACAATCCATTTCTGGCTTTAAAAATTTCATCTATACATGTTTATACACTTTAAGGGCCATGCCAAGGAATTTTTGCAAGAATAGTTACAAAATCAAGTGTATGAGTGAATATTGGGAAACTTGAAACATTTAAGCGCAATTCAGATACAAAATTTCGTTGAAATATCACTCAATTTTAAACAGAGGGGTGCTGAGTGGGTTAAGTTATTCCACTCAATCTTATATCTCTCGTGGTATATCGGTATTTAATAGTATATTTCTTCAGTATGTTAGTATAGATATTCAGACGGTACATTTGATCTATCTCGCTCTGGCTGGCCAGTATATCGGTAAATTCCATTTTTAAGGTATATTCAATAGTATAGGGTATCCAAACTCCCATACTCATGTTTTTTAAATGTCCCTCAAAGAGTTTTTGTCTTACATGGGAATTTTCATCATGGGAATTTTAACAATGTGTCCATCCACAATTACGTATTTTACTAAGCAGAATACTAAGCAGCATTGCTCACCAACATTTTTCATGGAATAAGCGGAATTTAGTATCCTTGGAGGGAAAGATGTCCCCGAATTGAAGAAATTTTGGAAATCTCTGGCTCCAATCAATATAAAAAAATTCCATCTGTGTTGGTAAGCCAGCTCAACAAAATTATGCAGATATTAATTATTTATGTTTAAGAGAAGCATTGAAAATGATATTTTAATATGGAAACAGGGTATACAAATACTCATACTACTTTATACCTACCGGTTGACAAGCAACAAATTGGGAAATACGTAGCAGTCCGTTCCCACTCACGTAACGTTTTATGCTCTTTTTGTTGGTTGACTTTTTTAGTTTTGTAGCCATTCCAACAAAAAGAAGTCGTGAAAACTAGCCAATACTGTGAAGAATTGATTGATAAATCGGATAAAATTAAAGCTTTAGCGCGGAGACTCCTAACTAGCTACTAATATCAACTAGAACACCAAAATCGAGGAAAATAATTTTAGATTCACGGTATATTTACAGTATATTTTGAAAATGCAAGGGTATATTTCGGTATATTTCCGAGGGTCTGTCGATATATTTTATCGATAAATATGCGGTCGCACTGGTCAGGTCGAGAAAAGGTAAACTCCCAAAAAATATAGAAAATTTCTTTGTTAATCAAGTGCAATTTGGATTCAATATCGAATTTATGTTGCGGTACTGTGTAATATAAATTGTGCTCCTTTGCTAAAGTATGTATGTAGTGAAATTACATAAAACGCAATTGTTTAATGCCAGCTTTTTTTATCTGCTGGTGACGAAGTGGTTGTCATTGTGAGTTCATTCTGTGCGTGTGTATGTGAATGTGTGTGTGTGTGTGAACTTGTGTTGATTTTGTCCGTACTCTGTTGCGGGGGGGAGCACTTTGGACACAGAGTTTCGATTTTCCATCCATATCTATACTCAGAGCTACAACCAGAAGAGAGAAAGAAGCATTTGCGTCTTTGTCTGCATTCAGAGAGCTCGGGCTGGCATTAGTTACGCTAGCGTCTGGTGTGTAATATTATTTATTTTCTGTCCCCATCAACAAATGTGTGTGTGCGAGTGTAAAGTGTAGTTGTGAACATGTTTTGATAGGGAGCCAATATTAACATATATGCTATACATATGAATATGTGCAGAGTATTGGATATACAGACACAGGCACAATGTGCCCCATCATCGTATTTTGAAACGCTATTGTAATTGCCAAAAAACCAGCCAGCGAGCTTTCATAGTATACATATTCACATATTCATATAATCGAATGTGTGTAACGAAAAAAAAAAAAGAGCAGTCGTCGATGAAGTTGACTGCCATGACTACGCAATAGCAACAACAAGAGACGACGCACACCAGTGTCCCCTCTCTCTTTCTCTCTCTCTTACTTTCTTTGTGTGCGTGCAAGTTTGTGTCTGTGTGGGGCTCTCTGGATTTCTCACCGCTCTCCAGCTGCTCTTGCTCTCGTCCGTCTGTGAAAGCCTTTGCTGGTGTGTGTGCGTTGGTGGGGCTCCGGAGTCCGGACTCTGGAACACTTTGTCTGTATGTATGTATGTATATTTTTGTATAATTTATTGTTTTAATTTTAAGAGTGTTGGAGAGAGGGGTGGCACTCAGTCGGTTGCCCAGCCGAGACCGACCCTGCCCCAAGCACTTTCGTACCCCTCGCTCCAGTCGCACGCACTTCTAGCTCTACCCGCCTCTCCGCCGGTCTCTGGTCTTCCAGTCACACGGATTGAACCACAATTACAACCATAATCGTCATAATAGTCCAGCATTTGTACAATGTATTTATTGCCTGCCCTGCCTACTTTCTTACATCTAATTTATATAACATTGGCATTCGCTACTCATTGGCCGCAATTAAAAACAAGGCTTTTACAATATACTTATATAGTTGATATATTTGAATATTATCCTACATACATATACTCGTACATACATACTGTAATGCTAACAAAACTAAAAGAATAATAGTCCAAAATCCGAATCCCAGTAATTAGTTTTCTCAACTCAACCGAATGTAATAGCAAATGTTTTCTTTTACTTTTATTTTCTTTGTTTTTAGCATACATACAATATTTTATTGCTGGTTTTGGTGGTAAATTTGCATTTTTAACGGCCGTGGCCAGACGTGCTCCCGCTTCTTTAACACACACGTCTCTCAATGAATACCGATCATCAAGTGTTTTTGACTCGACTCGTATATATCCACATGTAAAAATAAACAACAAACCGATACTGAAATATCAACAACTAAACCAAACCAAACCAAACCGAAGTGTATACTAAATACATACTATGTAGCACATAAGACCGCCATTTCCGTTGCCGTTGTCGTTGCCGTTTGCCGTTGACATTGTCATTGCTGTATCTGTATCTCAATCTCACTGACCAACTACCGCAAAGCAAACTGCAAAACTGAATTAAAAACTGCACACACCTCAACCTCTACTCAACACCCAAAGCTCAAGCTGACTAGCCAACTTATATATGTATACGCATAGTTCTCGTACTGCCTACGAAACCGAAACCAAAACCAACCAGCAAACCTCTCAACCAACCAAAAAATCAACCACCTACCAACCAACCAACCAATCTATCAACCGTCTACTGCAACTGGCGACAGAGCGGCTTTAGTTTGTAAGCTTGTTTTTTGTACATTTTTAAAGCATTAAAGAATTAAAGAGCATAAAGCATGGTCCAATGGAACTGCAAACCCAAGAAAGATTGAAGTGGTAAATACCATTATTTGATTGTATTCATTAACGACTTGAAAGAGGTTTGCGGCTTCCATTTGGCCACACCGTAGAATACGAAAAAAACAAAAGACTATGTACCAAGTACAACAAAATATTTTAAACATGTACCATTTTGGAATAGCCATCCTGTAATTATTTGTATTCGTCCTACGTTCCTTTTTAATGGTTCCAATACGATCTAACCCCCCATCCATATATAATATTTACAATATAACTACACAACTCTGTCACACTGTTTGTTTTTTACTTTGCACATGTTCGTTTTCTACTTTACGCGTAGTATTTACATAGTATTTTACCTACTTATAGAGCACATATCCCCCCCAAACACACACCCCGAAACACAGCGCAAACACATGTACGTTAAGTGTAAACCTCTTTATCTGTCGCTCTCTGATCTGGAATCTTTCAATTGTACTAACTGCCCCCCTGCCCCGCCTACACAGCGATAAGTGATAAGTTTGTAATCAGTCATCCTGCCACTCTCCCCACACCCATTGTCCATCCATCCATATTCCCCAAGCAAACCAACCCAATACCCATTTCCACTGTCCCCACTAATAATTTGTTCTGTTTACTTTACAACCAACACTCGTTCATGTAAGCACACAACATCCACACCCATAGAGATAAATATCGTATGTATGATGTATGATGGGAGGGGGAGCGCTTAACGATAGGTTATCGTGTTTAACAACTCAAAAACTGGAATCACTGAAAGTGTACAATTTTGTTGTTCTTGCTTATCTCACTTATCTCAGAAGGAATACCTTTATCTTACTTTACTCACATTTACACAAACACATACATATGTTTAACTGTTAACTACTATATATATATCGTCTGTATTTTCATATATCAATATCGTATATACGTATGTATGTATGTACATACGGGAACGGACTGAAGATTAGACATTTTGATCCAAGTAAGAAAACGAAAACGAAAGGGTGCGAGAACAACGAAGTTTCAAAATTCATTCGGGAAAGAGCAACGTCTAAAAATTGGAATTAACTAGAATTTACTCCAATACACAAGACTGACTAATTATTATATATCTAAAAAGAGAGACTGCAATCCGGATAAATTGTAAAAATCGTTTAAATCGTACCTCGATTCGATCCCCAGAGATCGTTAGTTTTCGTACTTGTAACCAATCTAAGTCTCGGGTCCGTCCTCGTATACATTTAGTTGAAAGACTAACCACGCACGTATCTCATCTCAGTTCCATATAATTGACAATATATTAAAGCTACACTGTTGAACGAAACTGAAAATTGTTGCTGTTTTATTTATTACGATTCCAATGAATATTTACATATTTACATATAGCCAGCCAAACACATAAACACACACACACAACCACAAACATATATAAATATATACGTATATATTTTATTATCCTTACATACATACATATACATGTGTAAGTAAGTATGTATTTTGCCTACTAGAGAACCATAAATGTTTTGTTTATTGAGCATGTTGGCTTGTTGGTTGTTTGCTTTCTGTTCTGGAGCGCGGGTGTCCGGCTTAGATTACCTTCCTACATACAATCAAATAAACCAAAAGTAAATTAAACCAAACACCAAAAGTACAAAAAAAGTAACTGTTCGAGCTCAGCTGACTGTAAAAGCGGTTTCCTCTTTTCTTCTACACCCCCCACAGGCTGCGTAAATATAGCAAAAGCAAGTTTGGTGTTGCAAGTCGAAAAACAGTAAGAACGCCACAGAACAAGCAGACACATCAGCAGCAAACAAACACAAGTAAGTGGGGAATAGGTCAGGTCGACTTGGACTAGGACTCGGACACTCCATCGCAGGCGTCGAACCATATTCGAGGAGCCAGAAGCTCTGGGAGCAGCGCAACGTCATGCTCAACTCCAATGCCAATGGTGGCAGCAATAACAACAACAACAATAATAACAACAACAACAATCATGGGGGCAGCAGTCGTCGGCCCTTCTCTCGCAACTCCTCCTCGGCCCGCTCACATCGCGGAGGCGGCGGTGGCGGCGGACGAATGCTTTACTCGCCGCATCCCCATCCACATCTTCATCCGCACCCGCAGCAACAGTCGCAGCAGCAGCAGCTGCAACAGCAGCGATCAAACAGCAACAGCCTTCTGCCGGGCCACAGTCCCTGGTGCAATATCAATGTGATGGGGCGTGGCAATGAAACAGGCGGAAACAACAACATCAACAACAACAACAGCGGCAGCAGCATCAACAACGCCAACAATAACAAAGATGCAATCGACGGCCGAAACTCAAATTGGTAAGAGCCGAGAGCCGCTTGCGTTAGATATTTTGTACTCGATTCGATCCCGAGGATCGGTCGAATTTATGTTAGCTTTAAGTGACATAAAAGCGAATTTGAAATAACCCCCGTCCGCTCCCGAGATCCCCTCGATCCCCATCCTCGATGCCTCGATCTGCCATAAATAACAAAACATGTCCTTGTAACTCGTTCCCCTACCACGCTCCTCCCAACGACTAGAACAGTTTATCTACTTTCTATCTCTATCTATCTACTTCGTAACCACACCTAAAATGAAATCGAATCAAAATCGAAAATCGCTTTTAGGCTAAAGGGAGAATTTTGTAATTAATATCGCGTGTAGTAAAATTCAAATTGAATCAAAGCAAACCAAACATTTTATTGGTCCTAACCGTTGAATTTTCGAAGCACTAAATAATAAACAAAAGCTTGCATCGCCATCACAGATGGCGCCACATAAAATAATGAAAATACCGTTACTGTTACTTCTTGATCATTTGTAACTCTCTTATGTTCTCTCTCTTGCGTACTGTACATTTTGTGTTTTGTTCTTCGTCGAGATTGGCACATTTAATCCACTTAAACCTAATTACCATGAATACTAATTATCGTCGTATTTACATACATACAAACATACATATCTCTGCATTCACATTACATACCATCCCTACCCCTACCCACACACACACACACACCAACGATCGATCACACACCACAGCAAGAACAGAGTTCTTTTTTGTTGTTTGACTTCAAATTTAAATAAATGTAATCGTATGTACAATTCTCTAACCGCTTCTACTCCAATGCAAGCATTTGAAACGTGTGAAATTCCGTAGAAGATATCGTAATAGCAGAATCAATGTTGCGTATACCGAAAAAAAAACCAAAATAATTCCCCAAGAAAATGCATGAAAAGCACTTGAAAATGGCGACCAAAACTTATTACCTTTGTACGTAGAACTTTCTCTTCAGTTTCGTAGTCATTTCTTTCTCCAAAAAGCTTATTCAGTTTAAGTAAAGCGCGCGCCTGACGGACTTCCCTACATAAGTATCTACTTACCAGCATGCTCTCCCTGTTTTTCTCTCTCCCTCTCCACCTCTCTCACACTATCCACTATCCAGCATCCTTGACGGCCAAGTGTGCCTCCGGGGAGGCGACTAACCTTAATCGCCATCGAAATCCCTTTCTCTCTTTCACACTGACTGTCTCGTTTTGGTAGCTGGTACCACAATCACACTACCGCCATAAGATGTTCGCTTTGTTCAAAATAGTTAGCAGCCTCGTCCGTAGAATACGTATTTTAAATCTAAGTTATTCTATTTAACGAATATTGGTTGCGGAAACATGCTAAAGAGCGTCGATGGGAAAGAGCGTAGCCAGCTAAAACAAAATAAACCTTACATATGGTTATGTGTATGTGTAAGTGCTTTTCATGCATCACCGAAAAGAGGGAACTAACTGAATATACAAACATACACACATACAACATATGAGAGCAGCGAAAGCTCTAAGCTTTTGGATGGACATTTATTTGATTTGCAATTTGTATGTTCTAGGTACTTGTAGAGTACCCATAATGGACCTTCACGGTTCTCCTGCCGAGTTGTACTCTTCTTTATTTAAACACTGAAATTGTACTTCTTCCCAAAAGTATCTTTCCGACTTCATTAAAACGCAGTCACGATCCCAAAACCCAAACCGCAGGCCCACTCGAATCCACCTTACTGATTTTGTTTGAATTACCGTTACATACATACATACATAAACATGTATTTATTATTTGGTTAACATTATTTTCGTTTTGCGCATAGTTTCGCTTCAAGTTCAATGCTATACGTTAAAACTATCCAGCAACAAGAATCAAACAAAGCAACCAGTCGGAACAAAATGTTAAACAGATTCGCATACTAATCGTATTTACTTATATGAAATGCAAGCGTGAAGAAAGTGCAAGCCAAGTATGAATTTAGTTACAAAATTTCCTCTTTATCCAAACCGTACCGTAAATAGTTGTAATTTTTTTCAATTCAACATTTTATGAATGATATGCATTTTAGTTGAGTTTCTTGATTGATAGCTAAGTACATACTTAATATATTGATGGATTGATTGATGTAATTTGCTTACCTGCAGTAGGTCCAGTCCAGTCCTAGTCCATCCGATATCCGAATCGGAAATGCATACATATCTTGCCGAAATGATCAACAAACTCAGCTTAATGTTTTACTTATTTATTTGCATTTTGCACACTGCGGCTTAGAATGTTTAACCAACAGTTTATATGTACCCAATAGAACTTCCAAAACCAAATGAAATGATTTAACTAAACCTAAACAGTGCAAACCAACAAATTACCAACTTATGTACCAATAATCGTACTCGTACTCGTAATCGTGCCGGACAAATCAACTAACATATGTATTTTTTTCTATTTTAAATACATAGTACTTAGTACATGCGTTCGAGCATTTCTTACATTACTATTTCTTCCTTCCCCCATTATTATTTCCACTGCAATTATCTCTTCTCTCTCTACTCTTCTACTGTTTGTATACTCATACGTGTGTGTCTGTGTACAGTAACGCATTCTAGTCTTTGGTCTTTGTCACACTCTGTTTATCCAGTACTCTGTATTCTGTATGATTTGTCATTCTACTCTGTTTTGTATTTGGTTTATAGCCAGTTGCAATCGCAATTGCAGCTTTTGCATCTAGTCCGTAAGTGTTGCCGTTGACACGATTATGTTTGGCGCTTAGGCACGCCTACGTCCCCCTTTGACCAGCGTCCCACCCCTCTTTCTCTTTCTCTCTCTTACTCTCCATCTTTATCTCTCTTGCCACGTGCCATATATGTATGTATGTGTATAACTATATATATTTTCATATTGTATAGATAGCGATCCCCGATCACTCGGATATGTTCTCACCCCCCGCTAAGTATTTGTCAAAGCTTTGCATTCGCATGCGGTTACATTACGGTTACGGTTGCGCCTACGACTCGTTAGGCAGAGGACATCCATCCACCTCTCTCCAGCGCACACGGCTGAAAAAGCTCGAGCTTACAGTAAATTACATATAGTACATATACAAGCTCTTTTTGTACCAGTTTATTTACGTTATGCGTTTCTCTTTTGTATAGTTTTGGAGCATGACCAGCACTCTCTCTCTTATTTCTCTATATATACATACATATGTATATACATATGTATATATATATATACCTCTCTCTCTTTTAAAAAACTAAATACATACATATATTCTCGTACGTATCCAACATTTTCTCTCGTCTCGTGTTTAGCTAGTGCGCCCGGCCAAAAACGTTGTCTTACGTTCAGGTTGTCGTTACATTACGTTACGTTCAAATGTGTTCCGTTCTGTTTCATTCCGCTCCGTTCCGTTCCGTTCGATTTGAATAGTACGGAGGAGAGTGTGCGATTGGCATTTTGTTGTTTTGATTTCCGTTTTGGTAAAAGCGTAGTGTGCATTCAAGCAAAGCAGAAAAACAAATAAATAAATAAAATAGCAAACTAACAAAATTTCCATCTAAAATGCATTTAAAACCAATCATTCAACCAAAAAAGACAAATAGAAAAGCAAACGATGTGAAAACAAATTAGTACGTACGTATTTGTTTTTAATACTAAAAATGCATATGGTGTGTGTTTAGTACAGATGCGTGCATATGCAGAACATATAGACATCGGCCATTGGATCTTACATGTATCGGGAATAAATATGCCATATACTCCAGTTCACATATTACCACTGCCATTACCATTACTGTTACTATTACTGTTACTCCGCCGTAGTAGACTCGACTGCATATGCACGCATTGCCGCTATACCACGTATATTTATGTGTGTGTACATATTGATATTAAATATATATATATATCTATATTAAACTAATAATCTAATTATTGCATTTTGCCATTTACATATATATTATTTTTATCTTTTTCGTTTTTCTTTCTTCTTCATAAAAAAAAAAACAAAAACAAAAAACAAAACCGAAAAAACTGCAAAATAAAAAACTATATAAATAACGTATATGTGTGTGGCTACCACTCTGCATATGTACACTACTACTACTACTACTACTACTACTACTACCTACTACCTGTACATGTATATGCATACAAAATAACTATATATGGGTTGTGTTTATACTACCACACACTGCTACTGCATTGATTTGATTGAACCATTTTCAACTGTATCTCGTAAACCGAATATTATACTCTCTATATACGTATTATATGTATTACATATTATCTAAACGCAACTGCAAACCTAAATCGAAAATCCAGCGATGTACAAACAAGTAATTCTAGCGGAACTTGTATTTATAACAATAGCAAAGCGCATCATCATCACCACCACAGCGGCCACAGTCAAGGTCACACCACTACCACCACCACCACCACTCATCACCAGCACCCTCAATCTCCATCTCAGTCTCAGTCCCAATCCCAATCCCATCCTCATACTAACTCTGCCCCACCTCAGTATAACAGTTACCGTCCCCCCTCGAACGCATACTCAACATACTCACCAAACGGTAGTAGCAATACTCACCACAACAGCGGCTCGCGAGCAGCCACACAACAGAACCACCACAGCAGTCGAGCTCCCAATTATCCAATTCCTAATCTCAATCAAAATCCGAATGTCAACTACTACGACATTTGCCACAGCAGCGGGGCACAAACCCACACGTACGGCTCCATGTCCGTGTCCGTGGTCCGACTGAATCCCGTCCGCTTGTGTCTGACAGTTGGTCCCGCATCGGATCCTTCGCCCCCGCCATCCAACCAACGTCACTCGCCCATCGTAGTGTCCTTTGCCGCAAGTCCCATCAGTCCTGCCAGTTCCCATCCACACCCACATCCACGTCATAATTTCGTACCCATTCGTAGTCAGAATCATTCCCATCCACATCAATATCATCCACAAATCCCACATCAGAACCAACACAATCCACAACACAATCAGCCACAACCACAGCAACAGACTAATCGCCAATCCCTCCCGCTAACACGAACGAATTCGAATTCAAATTCAACAAACGCAACAACTTTCAATTCAACCAATCCACAAACAACAACAAATAGTAATCCTACTGATGTTGTGAATGTAAATTCTTGTACCGATATAATTCCTTATGGGTCGTCTTCGTCGTCAATGCTGCCACAACAACAACATCAAATTAATATTGCATCCGCACCCATCAATAGCCACAACCAGGGACAGGGCTCCTCCTCCGGACCCAGTCACAGTCACCACCAGCAGCGCGGCTACAACCAACGCGGAGGCAATGGCAATGGAATCAACATCAACAGTAATAACGGTATTGGTAACAGCAATGGAAACGGCATCGCTAACGGTAATGTGAACGGACCACCCGATTACATGAACTATCGTCGCGGAGGTGGCGTGTGTCCAGCACTGTCGCGGGACTACGCCGGCAATGGACACAATCACAATCGTCGCCACATGACCGATAATCATCTGAGCAATGCAGCCGCAGCCATGAACAACAGTCACAACAATCCCGGCCACCATCAGCGCAACTACAATGACAGGAATCTAAACAACAACAACATTAACGTGGGTTTATCCTTGCACATAACTCTACTCCAAACGATTATTAATTTCCCAACCCATCGAAACTCTTGCAGCACTTTGGCAATCAGGATCAGGGTGGTCCCGACCATCGCTCGGAGGGATCTTCGTATAATTTTATGCGCAATGGCGGAGGCCCAGGCACAGGCTATGGTCGCAACGGATCCCATTATCAGCACATGGGCAATGGCTACGGAAACAACAACAGCAACAACGGTGCATCTACATCAACAGGTGGTCCGGGCCTAATGGGTGAAATGCCTTCAGGCTCTGGGCTATCGGGCTCCACCCTCTCGCTCAACAACGGACCCGTGGGCCTCAACTCGGACAGTCCCTCGCGCAAGCGCCGTCGCATTTCGGGCCGCCCTCAGGGCGGTGCACAGCCACCACATCGATGCCTTCTTGCCCAGGTGAGTTTTGAGCCGAGAATCGCCATAAACTCACTAAAATATTTTGGTTACGCTCTCCAGATGCAGCAGGGAAGTCCGCCACTGCGTCGACCGCGGTTGCGGGATGTGGCCACGTCCACGGGGCAGCAGCAATACGCCCAGCAGATCCACCAGCCGCAACAGCAGCCGCCCAACTACCACCAGCTGCACCATCACCAGCATCAGCCGCAGCACTATGCGACCCAACAGCAGCAGCCATCGCATCCGCAGCGTTCCCCTTGGGAGCTCGGGGGCAATGGAGCGATGCCGGGTGGCAATGCAGGCGGCGGAGGACCTTCGAGCAGCTCGGTGGGGACAATACTGCAGCAGGTGCAGGCACCGCCACAGCCGCCCAGCCACCAGCAGACGGTGGGCTATGCGCCACCGCCGCCATCCGCCTCGTTGATGGTCGACCTCAATCTGAACCAGGTGCCCGTTAGCCTGGCTCTGCGCCAGGAGCCCTTCTGGGCCTCTTTCTGCACCTACCCGATGCCAGCACAGGCACGTCTGGCCCCATGCCATCTGCACGGCGTCTACACGCAGCCCTTCCCCGCAGCCCCGCCCGGTCTGGCCGCCGCCACGCCCATGCAGGTGACACAGGTGCCGACGCCCACGCAAATGGCCGCCGCTGCTGCCGCCGCCCAGCACATGCTGGCCCAGGCCACGCTCACGGCCCAGCAGCAGCAGCGAGACGTTGCCGCCATCGCCGTGGCCAACTTGACGCCCATTGACCCGCCGGGTGCCCACCACATGGACGGGCACCATGCAGCAGGCGCCGGACCAGCTCCAGGACCGCATGCGCACCCCCACGCACACGCTCACGCGCACACCCACGCCCACGCGCATCCACACCAGCTGCCGCCCGGCATTCACATCACGCCAATTAGCGGAGCTGCCGCTGCGGCGGCCACTCACCACTTACATTCCACGGCGGCAGCGGCCGCGGCCGCTGGACAACTGTCGCAGATGTCGGCTGGACCGCAGCAGATCATCATCTCATCGGAGCGTCGCACATTCCCGCCCCATCGGCGCATACCGCGCTTCTGGCCCGCCAACCATGGACACCGGCATGTCCTGCCGCCGCAGTCCCTGGCCGCCCATCAGGCGCCCGTGCAAATACAGACAACGGCCGGCATCATCAATCCGGGCTTCTTGCTCAACTTCCTGTAGGTTTACGCCGTCTTAAATGACCTTCACGAATAACTAATTGTGGCTGATGTTTCTTTTTTAGGGCCATGTTCCCGCTATCGCCATACAACCAACACGATCTGAGCTCCGGGGACACCAACGAGACGGAGAACTACGAGGCGCTGCTCAGTCTGGCCGAGCGCCTGGGAGAGGCCAAGCCACGCGGTCTCACACGCAACGAGATCGATCAGCTGCCCAGCTACAAATACAATCCGGAAGTGCACAATGGTAGGTGGACAGCAAATGCAGTGAGGAAACTGACTAGAAAACTTTATTCTTCTTGCAGGCGATCAAACTTCATGTGTGGTCTGCATGTGCGACTTCGAGCTGAAGCAGCTTCTGCGTGTCCTGCCCTGCTCCCACGAGTTCCACGCCAAGTGCGTGGACAAATGGCTAAGGGTGAGTTCAAGATTGTAATCAGAGATCGGAGACAACAACTAATGGATTAATCACTTCCTATAGTCCAATCGCACTTGCCCCATTTGCCGTGGCAATGCCTCGGACTACTTTGACGGCACCGATCAGCAGCAGACTCAGGCACAGGCGACTGCCAGCAGCACAACTGCTACCAGTAATCCCGGTACGGCAGCAGCCACTACAGCCAATCCTCAGCAGAGCCAAGCAGCTTAGGAGCTCGTCCATGGGCCTGGTGTTCCAATAACAATGTCAATGCCAATACCCATACGCATGCGCATGCCCATACCCGTAATCGTATTCCAAATGCATACGCCATCAGCCCCAGCTGCGGCTCCCACTCCGGAACGGATGAGAGTTAGTGGGAGTGGGAGTGGGAGTAGGTGGAGGAGCCACACACCCGCCTTTTATTGATGTAACGCGCAACGAAACCAACTGCCAAAACCAACTTTCGCTTCCCCTCAGCTCTTACAGTCTCCCGATCTATGCCTCGCCCCACGCGCCACTTCTTCAATAGCTTCTCGTAGACGTTAGTTTGTATGTGAGTAAATGGTAATACCCAATTGTATAAGAATAAAACCCCCATGCATACCACCAAGATTTCAACTATTTAAGCATCTAATATACATAGTATATATGTAGGAGTGTGCGTGTAGAGACAGACCAGGCTAAATGCACTGTACAAAAATGTATCTGTATCTGTAACTGGAATAATTAATTCCATAGATATTTCTTAGCCCTTTTGCCACACGCTACGGTTTTCCTTTTCCCCCGCTAAAACACCAAAACAATCTTAAATTTATACTTAAATTAGGAACTGCTTTCTCAATGTCTCAATGTCCACGAAAGGCGTTAAAATATTCCCAATGGGGACGGACATTGGTGAGCTAGAACCTGGGCACATAAATCGTAAATGGTGTATCTTGAATTGTCCATACACACATATTGCTAACTCTATACTTATATAAATATTTATGCAAAATGGAATATGTATATTTGTATTTGTTTATATGATTTTTTTTGTGTTTCGCTTTCGAGCCTGGCTTGCATATTTGCTGCTTTCTCTCCGTGCATTACATTTCGTGTGTACAATTATGACTATTATTTTTAGTTTTGATCAACAAAATATTTCTTCTTAACTTACACATACAAAGAAGCATATACATACACATACATATACATATATATAGTGCATTGCATTTTATATCTACTTATTGTACGAACTGAACCCACTGAAGAAGTTCTTCTTCTTGCACTAAGCAAAAACAAAACAAAACAAAACAAAAAGAAATGGAAAATATCCTTTAAAAAAAAACACAAATATATATATAGATATGTATATTTTTGTTTCTACTGTTTGAGAAAATAAGTAACTAAAAAATGGAAGCAACTAACCTTGAAACATATAAGCAATCTTTAAAAATCGACTAAATCAGATGAGCGGAGGACGACAAACGTTTCAGCAAATATACTACATAAATATATATACATATATACATACATAGATACACACATACATGCATACATAGTATATATACAAGCACGCACAGCCGGATGGAAGAAGCCGTAATATGAATTTAGCAGACAGTTTAGATATGATCCAGCAAAAACATATGTAGATGTATGTATATTGGTGGGCTTGATAAATGTACGAGTATTTGTAGTACTTAGATGTGAGCGTAACTATAATGCAATTACTAAGAGAACTACACAATTATTTGTAATCGGTAGCCTTCTCCGAACTTGGACTTCTCCGAGGGTGGCCCAAAAACACTTCCGTAGTAAATACTTTTGCCTTTAAACTGTAACGTCTGTAGCTCTACACCTAAACCTCCTTGAATCAATGTGACTTGTCTATTAGAATGGCAAACAATTAAATTACAGCAACGTAACCAAACTGAGCCGAGCATCAGATGCATAGCCACGATTATCGTATACAAAATAAAGAAAACAAAATATTACATATATGAGTATGTAGATACTGTTTAGTACTTACATATATTATAAAGAGTTTCCTTCTGAAATTGATATACGATTCAAGCAAACTACGCGCACTAGCCTGTCTCAACTGTAAAACTTTCAACTCGACAACCGGAGAGCGGACAACAATTTTTACCAATATACATGTACAAGTACGATACAATAATTATCCATCTATCGATCGATATACACATGCATAAACACACATATACATGTACTTACATATATGGTACATAACCAACTGACATGATAGCTAAACATATGTAAAACCAAACGAGGAAAACAAAACAACCAGAATAACAAGTAAATTGAAATGATTCCTGCCCTCCATTCGTATTAAACAAAAACAAAACAAAACAAAAAACCATTGAAACTAACTCAACTTTTTATAGCATATACGAGTATATATTGTACACATATGAATAGCATTGATTTTTTGTGAGAATGGATATACATACGTGCATACATAGCCTTCTTAGGAGCAGTAAACCATATTTGTTGGGCATTTCCATGTTGCTTGCGCCGGGCGATTGCGACTCCAGCACTTCGGGGCCCATCACTCCACAGCCCAAACCTTGTCGCAGCCCCAAAAGAATGTTCGCAAATCCTTGTAAACGCTATGCATTACTGAAATCTTGATACCTAGTATTTGTATATGTCAAATGTGTGTGTATTTATTTTTAATCTACATAAATGAATGGTATTTCCAAAAGACCATTGTAAAGGTGTTGTGCTTTTCTAGAATTTTATTAGTAGGAACATCAACGGAGGATAAATTAACAAACAAGAAACAAAACAAAAAAAAAAGTTTATTTTTTGTCACAATAACAGAAAGTTATGATAAAATGAAGTAATTATATATACAATGAATTGAATACCTTTTGTACGTGCACTGACATACTTATACTATAATAAAAGTTCAATCAACCAAGTTAAACCAAAAACGGAAACAGATATGGAAAACAAATGACAATTTTCTTTCTATCCGGATTCAATTTACGAGTACCTCTTCAGTTATTTCTATATCTCCAGCACCAACTACGTGTTTCCATCAATAGTTTTTTTGGATCAAACTCCTTCTGGTTTATTGTTTTCCAAACACTTTCCAAACAAAAATCAAAAGCTTATCATACAAATATATTTATAGTATAATACAAAAAAAAAATAATAAAAAAAAAAAAATCAACAAAAAAAAATTATAAAGTTTTGCTGTGATGTACGTTATATATATTTAATTACATAAAATGCAATAAAAAATTTAAAACATATAAAGCATAATTCCAAATTATTACAACCACGTAAAAAATATAAAACAAACAAAAAAACAGAGGAAATACAAAAACATTTTATGCATGAGAATTTCTCCCAAAACAAACAAATATTTACGACATACTATAACATCTAAACTTGTCTAGAATTTATGCAATTTTAAATGTGACTAAATATATTATTTTACATTTTTGTAGACCGAGAACAGAACCGAGACACTCTCGTCTAGAAATTGTAAAATCAGTTAACCATAGTATTAAAACATGTTTTCAGTGGCATTGTAACGGTGAGCGGGCGTTTTTAATGTTAATTGCAATAATTTAGATTTTCGGTTTTGTATTAACTCGCAAAATTTCAATAAAATTCAATGAACGTAACTCAAACTTTCACTGTTGTGGGACATTAGTAAGCAGAACCATAAAAAATTAATTTTAAGCATAAGCAAAGAGTTCACGCAAGTTCTATGGAATATAAAATGCAACTTGCCAACACGAAGTTGTGCGGCACTTTGGCATTACTGAAACAACATGGCTGTTAGAGAAAATAAAGAAGATCCAGTGACGGTCCGCAGAAGAATAGATAAATCAGTAGCAGTTTATACAATTTCAAAAATATTTGCATGAAAGTGTACAAAAATTCGAATGGAGTTTAGTGATTCAGTAATTCTAAATTTCTTAGAAAGGTCCAAAGATTGTCTAGGACTATCTAAGATCTCCTAAACAACAACAAAAGCACCGCCGTGACAGTGTTTTCAGTAGAAAAGTCTTTCGCAATACCCCCTGGTTAGGTACATGTATAATTTTGAATAGAAGATGAATCAGTTGAATAGATAAAGCTGGGAATGCGAAATAAATTCTGGGTAAGAAAAGTTCCTCATTGTGATTAAATTCGCATTGGTTAGTTTAGAGGGCATGCAGTCAAAAATAATATTCTGTGTTCTATTGGGAATATTTCTTCCTGCTTCATTCGGTCCTTTTCAGACTTAAAACCCTAGTCTGCTAGAGCCATACTAATCACTCATGCCCCTACGTGGTAATTTGATGCTGGCACCATGGCCTGCAGAAGGTAGGTGCTCAGAACACGTCAGCTGAGCTGCTGTGGATGCCATCCACTGCCTGTTCAATGGTTTCCGCAATTCTCCTGTCAATGTGGATTTAAATCTAAAGTTGGACGGCAGGGCTGAGGGCCAGTCGATGGACGCCTTTCTGTCTTTGGCAAAGACCTCGTGTGAGCCTCGTTCAGACCATTCCTAAGGTAGCCAACACTCTGGCAAGACCTCCAGAAAGCTCCGCCGTGATTCCGGAACTATCAAACTGGCGTTGCACTACAAAAGGAGAATAATGCCAAGGCTCTACTTATGATTTTGAGGCCAGAATTGTCTGGCTTTTCCACCAAACTTGAGGTCAGTGCCCTTGAGTCGCTCATTCTTTCAGAAATGTAGTAGTTAAATTTGGCAGCATGTCAGCATTTATACCGATCCAGTGAAGCCACCTTGGGATTAAGCCCTTTCACAGAATAAAATCTTATTTGAATATTACTTTCTCAATGCTCAAGACAACGAAAAGAGATTTGCTTCTTCCAGTATATATTTCGATCATTGCCTGAATTATTTTAATCATAATCCAATTGCCATGGAATCTCTGCTGCTACTGTTTATTCTCTGTGCTCCGCAGTTCTTCTTCACGTTAAACATCTCCTTCGAAGCTACTAGAAGATTCCTCACTCGGGTTCAGGTCCATTTGGCCAAGCAACTGCGCGACGGAATAAATAAAAATTAGTAGGGTTAAACGAGGTATGGTGTATAAATATTACTTACATTACTCAAGCGTTGACGTCTACGTCGTTCGTCGGCCTTGGACACAGCTTGGAGACGCTTCAACTCTGCCTTCAGGTCAGAAATCTCGTTCTTGAGAACCAGCTTCTGTTCATCGATGCTCCTCTTTATGGCCTTGAGCTTGCGTTTATTCTCCACCAAAGTGTTAATCGTGGAAAAGGTCATGTCCAACTTGGACTCTAGGACCTTGATCTTGGCGTAGTCATCGTGCAAGTCAGATTCGCCATGATGCATATTGTCCTGCGTGTGCGTGTCGTGTACCACATTGGGCACCGGTTCGTCGCGTATTTCGGCGAAGAGCACTTCGAAGACGTGCTGCAGCTTCTGGGCCATGCCAACAAAATCAGTTCTCGGATGATAGTATTTGTAGCAGTTGCTAAATACTAAGCGCACATCGTTCGCAAAATCAAGCACGCTGCTGTAATGGCCGTCCTCCATTTTGAGCCTAATGGTGCCCAGGTCCATGGGCTTCTTGATTTTGTCGTGGTAGTCGGTCAGATCCACAATGTCAGCATCGAACGGCTTGTAGAAGGGCCAGGCATAGGCCACGTGCTCCTTGTTGAGCATCACTTCGATGATATTCTTGCAAGCGTCCATCGCAAATCTTCTTTTTTCGTTCGTATTTTTTTCTTTAGCAACTGCCTATTTGAACCACAAAGCGAATCTAATGAACTGAACCGAACCGAACCGAACCAAACTTTAGTGGCACAAAGCGGCAACTCTGGCCTCACTAATGTCTCACTAGTCTCACTTGAGTAACTACGAATTTGCTGCAATCAGTTATCGATTGGAACTTTTCTTTAAAAATACAATTTATATACTTTTGACTATAGACTTTGCGACTGACCATGTAGATTGTTCCTTTCACGTTTCAGATTCAATCTCAGCTCTCCGACTAATGGACGGGAGATTCTGAAAAAAGTACGATCAATTAAACTCGTGCCCGATCCACATGATTTGGCTTATATCGATAGCTGAAAAAGAAGAAGAACGTAAACAATGGGAAATCATTTAAGAAATTATTAATTCCGCAAAAATCTTCAATTTTTATGGAAGAATGTTCCGCATACTGGCGGAGGTGGACGGAGATGATTTACTCGGTTGTATATTTAAGCCTAGTACTCAGATCGAAAAAAGGGGCCGCTAGAAAAATCAGGGATGATATTCGTATGGAACCGATAAGAAATTTTGCGCGCACAAATTACTTTCTAGCGGCTTACGCCAGGCAGTACTCAGATCGACAAGAAACAGGCCGATTAAATCTAGTCTGCCGAGGCGCAGATATTCCATGGCACGGCCTTGCTGCTCCACCAATCAAAGAAGGCTGCAGATGATATTCCCAGATTTGTATATGCAAGTTCTCTCAGTCATATTTTCAAACTGCGGAATATGCAAAGGGTATCGTTTCATGGGTTTCCATAAATGTACACATATTTATATGATTTATAATACTCAAATGTATAGACAAACGACCGTACTGGTTTCTTTCCTGCAGATATGGGTTTAACAAAGTTGTAGGCGCTTATTTCGTTGATTGTCCTCCTCCTCCGATCATGCAAAAGCCGCCAATCCCACTAAAAGCAATCTCCTGCATGGATCCATTTTGCTTTTATTGTTTTATTAACTTTTTATTCAATTTCACACATTTTCAAAAAGGTAAACAAGGCTTCCTGAGAAGTGTATCCGTACGGAATGCGGTTTTCACCTCTGGTCACACTCTGCTGCAAGCAAAATATATTGCACAGTTTGCTAGCAAACGTGTTTTTCGATCTGAGTACTAGACTTTAAACTTAATCTGAAAACATTCCGAAGAAAAAGTAGTCATGAAAACTAGCCAATGTTGTGCAGACTTGATTGATACATCGGATAAAACCATATTTTTAGCGCTTAGAATCCTAATTAGCTAATAATATCAAATAGAACATCATAATTATTTGGGATTAAATTATATTTACCGTATATTTTTAAAATGAGAAGGTATACTTTGGTATATTTGTTAGGGTCGTGCGGTATATTTGATCGATAATCCGCGGTCACACTGTTCTTCAAATTGCAGCGGCATTTTGTCAAAAGAAAAAAAAAAACTAAATAGCGTCCCAAAGTACCGTATCGTGCTAAATATATTGTTAATTATTGTTATACAAAGTTCATTTAACGTCTCTTGTAAAAAAGAATACGTTGGAGGTCAATATATGCCATGGAATTCAATTCGGTCGACAATAGCTTGGGCTTGGGTCCCGGCAGCCGCAGTGTCTTGCGGGAGATCAACAAAAACGATGGCGGTACAAAGGTAAGGCAATGCGCAGTGGCAGCCTTCAGCCAGCTGTGGGCGTGTCCCTTCGACCGATTTAGCCTAAAAAAGATTCACTTTCTATCATGTGCAAATAGGTCCGCTCATTGAGGCGTCGGCGTCGGAGTCGGCGTCCCCTCCGCAATTTCGAATTGGCATTGTTTGGTTTCTGTGCCGTGACGGGACCATGCGCCCGCCCTGCATATGCTCGGTCTGCTACAAGTAATTCTCTCGTTCTTCTCGTAGTATATTTTCTGTTGGTGCACTTTTATGGCAGCTGTCGCTTTTGCTTTGGAGGAGTTGCCTGCGTCCCCCATTCGATCAGTGTGTTCCATATCTGGCAGCGATCGGACGTTTACCAGTGACCAAAATACGTACACCCTCAATGGGTAATAGACCAGGCAAGGTATCAGTGAACTCGGACACTTGGCAAGGCACGCTGGTATGCAATATGAATACCCATCAAATGTACAGAGAGATACCATTAATACCATCTGCCCGTTTTGGCCGCCTCTTATTCGGTCGGGGATATGTGCTCTTGACATTTCGCATGGTGGGCTGGCGAAACAGAGTCCAGATGCTGGCAAAGCGTGCCAAAAATTGACTTGGCCCAAGTGAAGACCAAAATAAATACGGCTAACGAGGCGCGCCCTCTCGGGATTTGTGCATCTGGCAGAGGGATCTGTGATTCCCTTGAAAGGGTAAATGCTTCAAGGGTGCTGTCTCCCAGCCCCTGCCAAAAGGTCATCGTACACAAGCGATCAAAAAGTGTCTCCCCTCTGCCACCAACGTCGTTCTGGAAGGAGACTATGAATGCATTGCAGACTCCCCCACATTTCAGTCGTCGCTGCCCGCATTTGTTTTCGGCTATTTATAGTCTATTTATGTTTTATAGCCGCCTGCCTTTTCCCCATTTGTTTGCTTTAGTTGGGAAACATACATATGTAATGCCTTGGCCAAAGAGTATTCGAATTACATTCCAAGTTAGAGCTTCGCTCCTCGTTATACTTCATTTCCTGATTGGGTTCCACTCGGCGCTGCGCTGTTCAGTCACATATCTTGTCACCTGTCATGCATCGCATCGCCCTGCCACAGTCGCTTCTTCTTCAGATCAGAGTTTGCGTCGGTGGCTGTGTCCCATCATGTGATATTCCGTTTCTCTCAAAATATGCAAAGTCAGCCGTGGAGCAATGTGGAGCACTTCCTCGATTGCACGATGCGCAACAATGGGCCCGCTGCGGCTGCCGGCTATGGGATTGCATGTCACTTGGCATCCACATCCAAACACATACACACACACACACACTGTGGGAAGTACAGGGTTCTCCAGCAGCAACTGACTGTCTAACACTTTCATTCATTAGCCTCGCGGTCGCCATTTCGTGCCCTATTTTTGCTCCCTCTTGCTCTATGTTTCGGTGCAAGTATTTGCATTGTTTTGCACTTTTGCCTCAGTCTGAGTCTTGTCTAACTCTAGGCCTCAGTTTGCATCTGTAATTCCCCCAAGACGGTTCGCCATCTGAGCTGTAGAATTGCACTCATTAACGAAATCAATAGAATTGTTCAATTAGTTCAATTATGATTCTTATATAAATTGAATTGCATTTGTTCGCCGCCATGTGCTCTCGCGTCACTTAAGTGATCGGCAATGCTGCAGAGTGTTTGTAAAATTGGATGTGGACTCTCGGGCTTATCCTCACGTTCATTCAGTGATAGTTAATGATCGCAGGAGCTGGTGAGCAGACGAGCACGCTGATAATGAGAAGAGCGCCCATGTGGGCTGAAAATTCAACAGAGACCCAAACACACATCCGGATCGTTTTTGTGGATGCCACTCGAGCCAGTCAGCGATGTTCCTCTCTCTCAGCACACACACACACAACACACACAAACACAAATACACACATGAATGCACTGAAATATACGACGCTGAGCAAATTGAAAACGAAAATATTTTTAAATTGATTTCAAAGACAGACCCGAACGGAGCAGTAGCCAGCGAGAAACACACGCGGCGCCAGGTCGCTAGAATCTCAGCTATTATTCAATATACATATGTACGGAAAACAGAAAAATAACAATCGAAAAAGTAGGCAATTCCTCACATATTAGAACATCAGAATGTACAGCAAGTATTGAAAATAAATCACTGAAATTTGAGCACTTTTATGGAATTAAGTGCAAAGTGGTGAACCGTAAACCGTGAACGTCTCGAGAAAGTTAATCGTGCGTTGAGACATTTTGTGCGAGTTCTCCGGCATGGATTTCATCGCAAACATTATCAAACGGCCCCTGAGCATGGGCCGTACAGACGCCAGCAGCACCAGTAACGGCGATCAGTCGTCGACGGACTCCGAACCACGGGCCAGCATGGCTGCCCACACGGATCTGAACCAACTCTTGGACTCGGCCACAGAGGACTTGCTGCAACTGGAAGAGGATCACAGCAATCTGTTGGATTTGGGTATTTCAGATCCGGCTCCGCGTCCACTGCCCAGCGGCAGGGAGAGCATTCAAAAGCTTCTGCTTGACATTAATGTGAACCTGAGCCAAGTTAGTGCCCACGAAATGGAGCATTTGCAGGCCATGAGTGCGGAGGTATGTCTAACATTGTTCTGCCAAAATATTGTGAGGACGGTGGACTATTGCGTTGTAGACGAATTTCTCTTGAATTCCACAAATTTTGTAGAATTCTTGAGAGTTTTCCTTAAAGAGAACTCTTTACTTAATAGGATTTCCATTTGATTGGCTTCCCAATCTCCCCAAATCTCTAATTATCCCTAATTCCATTTGGCTTTAATTATTCGTTGCTCAAATCCCAATTTATCATACGCCACACACCCATTTTTTCCCACCCATTCCCGGCTGACTTTAACCTTGCCTGCCGCTTGATGGTAATCATCGTATTGCGCTCTAATTAAATTTCGCGTTTACAATATTGCATCAAGGCCCTGAGTAGTAGACAAAACTCGGACCCGGTCCCGCTGCCGGCATGTACGGATTTTCTTTTTCGCATTGCACAAAAGCCGACAACGACCCAGATACACTGCCACTGCTCCGTCCCCGTCTCTGTAGTCTGGCGTAGTTCTGTGGCTTTTTAAATTAATGACATTTGCTTGTCCGTTGGCGAGATGAGAATGGGTTGAGGATGGGGCTGCTAGACGGCTATATGCAGCGTACGTACGGGTTGAGTGTGCTCTCCCATGCTGAAGTGGGGGAAGTGGTAAATGATTTGCCTATATTGTCAAAGATATGCAGTTTCTATCGGTGTGAATGGGTTCCACAGAGACTTAATCAATTAAACACATGGATCTTTCCTCCTTTAAATGTCCTTTCATGTAAGAAAGCAGCTCGATCCTTCTCTTGCTTCATTGCTTTTAATGTGAATAAAATCCACTCAAGTTTTGTTTGTTTTAAGAACTTGCAAAGGTGAAGGGCACTTCGTTTTCTGGTCCCAGACGCCAGCTATTTCTGTCACCAGGTCGTGTTCCCTGTCCCTGTTTTGCACCCCTGTGGATCATTCTTTCAATGTGTCAACAATTCCTAATAAAATCTGAAAGCAGCTGCTGCACCATCCCATCATCACCATCATAATCATCATCATCGTGTCGACTTGTTTACAGTTTTCGTCTGCCAATTGTTTGGATTATGTTGATTTTTCTTTGGTTTATTTTCATAATTTTTCATTCGAGGAGGAATTGTTTTTGCTGCTGCTGTCTTCTCATGCCTCACGCGATGCACACGAAATTAGCAATTAGTTTACTTTGATTTTATGCACCTAATTGCAAAAATCTTCTCCATTCTCCGCAGATGAGTCCGCTGGCAGTGAAGCAGAGTGTCAGGTCGAGTTTGGATAAACAAAAGGCTCTGGCTGCGGCAATGATCAAGCCGCCATCGGAGCAGCTGGAGACAGAGCCAGCGGCTCCCAGATTTGGGATGTTCGATGAAGAGGAGATCCCAGGGCTGGCTCCACTCAGTGCCGAAATGGAGGGTAAGTGTGATCCGACCAACTGAGAGAAAAATCTCATAATATCTGTTGCCCTTTTGCAGCCCAACTGAAAGCGGACCAATCGGATGCGGATGTCTTTGTGGAGTGCATGTCGCTCAACAGCGAAAAGTTCTCCTGTGATCGATCCGAAATGGAGGCCTATTCGAGTGCCCTCAACGATGTGCTGGAGCAGCAGCTGGAGCAAACAGTCAGTGATCCACTGGCTGGCAGCATTTCACACAACACCAGCTACGAGCCCATGGATGTGGACGAAATCAATGAGACCATGGAAATGCTAAAGGATGTCTTGGGTCCAGAGGATCATCAACTGCTGCAGCAGCAATTCCTCGCAGATGCATTGCCTCCCGGCATGGGTCAAGAGCTGTTCGTTGGGCAACAACAGCAGCAGGAGCAACCACAGTCAATGCCTGGCCAGGAGGTTGCACGGCTGGCAGCGAAAGAACTTGAGCAATCTGTAGATAAATGCCACCAGCAGGAAGAGCTATTGGCATCAGTTACCGAGCCGAAGCGATCGCCCCAGGAGCATGAGAAAGTGGAATTGCCAGCAGTTGATTCTCCTCAAAAGCAAACAGAATTGCCTAAAGAACAGGAAGAACAGGCAGTTGATCCACCTCAAGAGTCGAATGAATCGAAAGAGCAGTCGCAGGAATGCAAAGAGAAGGAACAACTGCTTCGGGAGGAACCAAAAGAAAAGACAGAAAACTCTCAGATGTGCCAACGGCAGGAACAACCACAGGAGGAACCACTTGAAGAGCAGGTGCCAACAGAATGTCCTCCGTTGATGAACAGCAGCCATATCTCCATGGAACAGCAACACGAGCACAGTCTTCAGCTCGAAACACCTCGAGAGCAGGAAGTACAAGTTCCAGCACGAGCAGACGAACACTTGAAGAAACCAGAGGTGCCAGCAGCAGCACCGCTCTCCCCACCAATTCCAACTCTGCAGGCAAACAGTGTGGAATATCCCATCTCGCCGCCCATACCCACACATCGGCACAAGACGGCCGAGGAGCTAATGTTCCTGGAACTCAAGGAGTACCCCTTACCCGCCGATGAAGACGAACTAGAAACAGATGATCAGAAAACTGTCCAATTAGAAAAACCCTCCGATCGGGGGACTGTGGTGGCCGTTGCACCTACCCAGTTGCAAGGAAGCACCAAACCCCTTTGTCTGGAGCTGGACAGCAGCTCCTCCCACCCCAAGGGACACTCTTCAGGACCCAATTCACCAAGTTTTCCCATAAAGGGTCCGGCTGAGCAGCCCGCGCACTTTCCTCGCTCGCCGCACGCTCCGGCCGAGCAGAAGGAGATGTCCTACCTGGAGGAGGCGGTCATCGAGCCCTCGTCTGAGCGCAAGCTGAGCATGTGCGCTCCAGGAGTTATTGCCAAGTCGCCGGTGATCATACAAGTGACGCAAGCGAGTCCGGAGCAGCGCCATCTGAATGAGACGCTGCCCATGGATGAGCTTTCGGTTTCCCCATCTCCGCTGGACGGAACCTTCGATGGCGGAAAGCGGATTGAAGCCAGCTCTTCTCAAAATGAGGGAACCCCGCTCCAGGCTTCGGCCACTTTTGCCGTTTCCCTGGAAACAGCTGACGAGCAGCAGCGTCGCACCTTCTCCGTGATCAAGTCCACCGAGGATCAGCAGGAGGCGGCTGCTTCTCGTCGCACTTTCTCCCTGGAAAAAGACCGCCCCAGACGCACTTTCTGTCTGGAGACTCATGCCTCGCCGGCCATGGAAGCCACCGAGGAGAGCATGGCCAGCGAGGACTTCGAGGCCATGGACGTGGACGTCTCCATGCAGGTTGAGACGGCCACAGTGCTCAGATCTCCGCAGACCCCGGCCCAAGTTCCATACTCGCCACCAATCCCCACACATCAAAACCTCACTCGTCCGCCCATCCATGTGGAGCCTACTCCGGTGGCCTCTCCCCAAGCTAACGCCGCCGCCGGCGTCGAGGAGCAGGCCCTGTCCGCCAAGGAGCAGGCACATCTCAGTGCCAGCGACGAAAAGGACGATGTGTTTGTGGAGCACTTTGGGGCCATGTCACCCGTGACGGATGATATGTTCAAGACGCCACAGTACACCAGCAGTGGCTTTAATAATTTAGCCAAGATGAAGTCCGGATTAGGAGGAGAAGCTACCGCCATGTCCCTCCCTGGTGAGGGCCAGGAGGATGAGCATTTCTCCGAAGATGAGTTTCATGATACTGCAAGTAATACAAACTGTAAGTATTTCAAGCTCTTGTTTTATATTCTTGGTATGTGAATGCGGACCATGAAGCTCTTGTAATGGTTCCCCACTGTACTGCATGTTCGTGACCTTAGGCCATCAAACACTACCCCCTCCCACCAATTCAACGAATCCTTCGTTTTAGTTTTTGAACTTGAAATTAATGCATTCCATGAACTTTCCAACCGGCTGTCGCACATAACGAAATCTAACTGTAAAAATAAATCCCCTCACATGCAAGGCAATGAACCTGAACTTCACAAATCAAGGGGCTGGTAGTGGGCAGAGCAGGGGGAGTAGCAAACGGTGAAACAAACAGGAAATCCAGCAAAAACAGCAACTGCAGTCACAAGAACTGAAACGTGAAGGGGAAAGCTAGCTTATGATGGCGAAGTCTTAAATACCCTCGAATATTCATTGATCACATTCACTATTTATCTTATTTGACTCTGTTATGTGTAAATGGACTATCTTTGGACCTTCTCCATGTTACAAACATCTCGTCCAGAATCATCATACCCTTCCTCATGTCATACACTTTCACACACAATGTCAATTAGGCGCATAATTTTTGAATGGCATCATTCGCAAGCGTGTGTGTGTTCGAGTAGGGAATGGGTAGAAGTGCACACAATTTTTTGTCTGCACGTTTTTGTTGTTCTTCCTGTTCCTGCATTTTTATGCTGCCCTCTGCCCTGAAATGCCGCATTGACCCCGGTCCCTTTCTCTGCTCCCCCAAACACACACACTCAATGAGAGAGAGGATAGCTCTCTCTCTCTCTCTCTGCTCTAGAGCGCTCTCCGCTCACTCCGCGGCTGAGCTCTTATCAGCAAATATCGTATGCGGTAATCATCGCCAATAAAAGAAACCGATTCGCTGTGACGTCATCTTGTCCAATTGCTTGTCTTGCTGTATCAGTTATCTAATGAGCGCATTTTTATTTTTGGCTAATTAACAACACTCATGCCTTAATTGGAGAATTGCTCACTTATGCAATTAGAGGGGTTTTATTCATAATTATTTAATGCATGTTCAGCATTTTTTTTATTTTTTAAAACATTTGCCAGCTCGCGCACATCTATCGTTATCGCTGAATAGGCAAATGCAACTCTGACTATTCTTCCCCCCTACAAATAAACACACACATAAACAAAAGCAACATCAATACTGCTCTCTCTCTGGCCCCATCATTCATAGAAGCAAAGCTAGACTACAGTAAAACCTCTTTATATAGGAAGTTTTCTCACCAAATGCTAATTTATGCTCCAAATATCCCAAAATAAACACATTAGAAGAGGTGGCCGTTACATTGAATGTATTAATTTGAATGCATTCACTGAAATTCCTCCATAACCATGTCATACTATAGTAGAGCTCATAGCGCTCACGTCGCTCGCTCTTTACCACTGACAGAAACACACACAGATATGAATAAGCGCATACTTTAACAACTGCAGCTGAGCGAGAGAGAAAATGGGGAGATTGGACTGCTCCAAAACATACAACGTGTACACAATGCTCTCTCCACTATGAGGCTCTCTTTGCGCACTTGCTGCATACGCGTCACTGTCACACACTCCAGTCAGAATCTGCCCCCAGCTAGCTCTCTCGCTCTCTCTCTCTGTCTCTGCGTGCGTGCGCTGGTTTTCTTATTGGAATTGGGGAGAAACGTAAGCAATAAGAAATTCCATTTCAGTTAGTTTTTTCCAACACGCTCGCCCCGCTTGGCCGTGACTTCGCTCGTCGATTGAGGCAACTGCTAAGCCAGAAAATGTAATTTTTAGTTGGAATATAAATATTTCGTTTATCCCCACCATGGAGAACATCTCCAAATTGCGTTTCCTTGGGATTTAAAGCTAGAAATTAAAAATATCTCAAGCAGCTGTGCGTGAAACAAAAAAATCTTTAAAAAAACAACAATAAAGCATCAATAAAGCCACAAGATGAGGAAAAAAATTAATACGCGGAGAGTGAGAGCGTGAAACTTCATTGTGTGATTCGGTGATTCGCTCCACGAGAGAGCCCACAGTGTTTGTGTGGGCGCTGTGTGGTTCACGGTTAACATGATGGCAAATAACTGTGAACAATCTTGAAAATGCAAAAGTTGTCAAAAAGACACGCAATTAAAATGCACTTCAGTGTGGAAAGTTTCTCTCTTTCTCGGTCGCACTCGTCTAGTAGTTGGCGCTCTCTCTGGCAGTTTGTTCTTTCTCTCTCTCGCTCATCCAGTCTGTCAATCAACCCACTTTTAAACCTCTTTTGTCGATTGCATAAAATGACTCACAAGTCACGATGCAGCGGATTCTCTTATTGTTTTGTTTTGCTTTTGCTCTTGGTTCGGCTTTGGAATATGTTTTTAAAATACAAATACCATTATTGTCGCACCCCTGGGTTGCCTCCCTTTGATTCACGGATGACCTGCATGTAGATGTGGGTCTGCCCGGGTTCTCATTTTACTATTTTTAAAGCCGCCCATTATTGCTCCGTTGAGGGGAGAAGGTATGACGATTTGAGCAGATGTCTTCCCACGCAAAGTGGATATGTATTTTGGTTCGTCTAGACTCTAGACTCTAGAGGTTCCATGCAAACTCGAACCGACAATAAATCTAATCCCTGACTTGGTAAAATTTAATCAAAATCTCCATCTCATGAGCTTGCATTGAAACGATAGTCAAGGGTATCTTAAGCGTCGGCTTCTGTCTCTGACATTTGATTATACATACATATGTATGTATGCTTACATACGCAAATACATATGTATATAAGTAGAAGGTAAAAGTAGAAGGCTTCTGTGCATAACATGGCACACCTCATTTTGTCCCCCCGGGAGGGTGTGTGGTGCGGGTACTCAAGGGTGCAGAGTCCCCTTCATTTTGAGTCATATCTTATATTTTCGTGCTTGCCATTGTTCTTCCTTCCTTCCGCTTTGTGTGTATTTTCGGCGTGTCACACTTCCGCACACACACTCAATCTCACACACATTTAAAATGAAAGAGAAAGAAGGGAAGAGAAAGATTCGACAGCTGCTTGTGGGATTAGATAGGGAAAAGAAAGCAGAGATGTACTAGAAGAATTCACATTTAAAATTTTAAAAGATGACAATCGCAAAAAGAGCATCCAAATGTCGACTGCAACAAGTGGAACATGGAAAATGGAAATAAATGCATTCCCATGTATCGTTTTTCACTGCAGGAGAATCTAAAAGCCGATCAAAATGAGGGGAACTGGAAATGAGAAAAGACAAGAATGTGTCTAGATCTGAAGTCTTTAGCTATTCCTTTCTCTTTTTTAGAATTATTAGAGATAGAATATGAAGAAAACAACAACTTCGAAAGAAAACGAGTAAACACACATACATACAATACATACATATGTACATATGCAAATATAAGATAGCATCCACCGCACTATCGTAAACTATTCTTTCCGCGTTCTACTAAAACTATGCCTCTTTAGATCGACCTCAACCTTTGCCTCTCACGTCTCGCCGTTTTTATCTCAAACCCCCGCTTGTGACACTTCTAGGGGCGTTTTCTTTGGCCGCCTGCCCTGCCTGCCATTTATTTGTGTTTTGGTAATTCGTTTTCGGATCAGAGAGGCCCGAATCGAACTGTCTTGACTTTGACAGTAATTGCAATTGATATTATAAACAAACTAGTGACTAAAATCTGATTAATTTGTATTCTCTCTTACTTTTCATCCAACAACAAAATGAACGCGCATGCACCTCTCACACACACAAACAAACAAATTGCACGACCACCCACATCCACATCCACAGTAATACTCAACTCTTCAGATTTCGATTATTTGTACACCAAAGGCAGCAATAATGCTCCAGTGGACCGCAGCTCATTGCTATTGAAGTTTGATCCGCTGCTCGGAGCTCCGGTGCCAGTGAACCATCCACAGCTTCAGGAGCAGGCCCTGCTCAATATCCTGGGCAACCATAATCAGAATCGAGCCCTGAGCCCCACATGGGAGGAGCACGAAACGAGTGGCAGCAATCAGTCATTTGTCATTGAATCCAGTGCCAAAGAAGTAGTTAAGAATTTTGGGTATAAACCGCCAGTGGATAGGACAAAAGTGAGTCAAATTAATAATATGTATGAGGATGATGTTTTACCTCAGATTATATTCGTTTCGATTCTCAGAAGCATGCTAAAATGAGTGTGGACGTTATAGACAACGATTGCAACAAGACCTTCGACAATTCCAAGTATGTAGCAGTTATCCCCAATCAAAAACGGATTTTACTCCTATTTTATTCCTATTGCACACAGCCTTAATACGGAGGACAAATCCCACACCTACAACAACATGGATGAACTGGAGAAGAAGATCAAAAATGAAGTGTAAGTAGATGAAGATCTATACGGAATTATAATAAATATAAACTGACAAATATTACTTTTAGAACCCGCTCAGAGGACATTGAGAAGAAGCTCAAAGATGCGGAGCAGCGTGAAGAGGCGCTCATTAAGCGCATTACAGAAAAGGATAAAACAAATTCAAAGCTCACGTGGGTCCCACCCTTACGATTAAACACCACCCAATCAATTACTAATTGTTCTAACATAAATTACTTGCAGTGGCGTCATCGAGGCCTATGAGAAAGCCATTGCAGAGCTTATCAGCGAGAAAGAGCAACTGACACAGAACTACGAAAGGCAATTGCAGGATGTGCAAACAGATCGCGATGCAAATTACCATCACTTAACGTCGCTGGAAACGACATTCTCCGATCTGCATGTGTAAGTTCGATCTATCTAACTGTCTCTATAGATCCGAAATAACCTGCTGTTAATATAGGAAATATGAGAAGAGCAAAGAGATGACCTCGCAGCTGAAACACAGCGAGGATACGCTCCTGACGGACAAAAAACAGCTGATGGAGAATCTGCGACTGCAAGAGCAGCGCTACGAGAAGATGAAAAGCCATGCCATGCAGCAGCTTGAAATGTAAGTTAACCATCGGCAAACCGGAATCAATCAATCATTCATTTCTCTTTCAGTGCCAATAAAAAGCTGGACACCAACACAAGGGAGCATGCGGATGAGGTGAAAAAACTGAAAGCTTTACTCAAAAAGGAGGAAGTGTCGCGAGTCTCAACGGCCGAGCAGCTGCAGCAGAAGTCACGCGAGAATGCCGATCTGCTGAAGATCTGCGAGGAGCTCATCTACGGCAAGGGCCAAGGTGGTAGTAGTTAAACTCTCTCCAACGGATTTGCCTGGAATGTATCTTATACGTTGCTGTAAACGCGCACACACATCTACATCTACATCTACTCATACACACACACCCAATCCACACACATACTGGGATTTGTCTTGTGGCATCTTGTGGCATGTCTGTCACCCTTCCATCCGTCATCCACGCATTACATGGTGTTCTATTAATTTTTTTCTGTTGTGTGCTCGTTACTTGAATATTACAATTATTAATATTTAGTTATATTCATGAAGTAATTCACAGTGTATAATCAATGGCTAACGATCCGACAAACCCATTATACTATTTCTAGATTTTTAGTTAACCCCGCAAACACTCACAACCCACACAGTCCAGTCCACCCAGCCACCAACCCCTTACACCCAGCGAAACGCTTCGGGGCCGGCCAATTGAGTTTCCCTCTGAGTTCCACAGACGCCTCACGGGTGCGCCGGCAACCCAAACTTATATGTTACTAATTCTCTATCGAATCTGCCTACTGATTTCTGTTCTATGATATTATCGCGCGGAGTGATCTGCTGTCGCGACCCCAGAACTGTTTTGTTTTGTCCTTTTGTGGTTCTGCAAACGGCTAACGTAAGCAAATCGATGAAATGTGCAGGAAAAATCAATCAGATCAGAATAAAACAAACAAGAAACATGTAAAAGAACAGCGTACGCTTGAGGCGCGCCTTTACTAAATGTTTAAGTTAAAATTTAGTTTAATTTAAATGAAAATTTATAATAGTTGCATTAAGCATAACTCTGTATTACTTACTAGTACTAAAAGAAGAAGCGTAAAAAACAGCAAGGAATCATTCAACAAATACACGCAACAAATTATTTATGCATAAAAAGCCATTCAGATGTATTTTGTTTTCAATTGAAGCTTGAATCCTCATTTGCTTTGCTCTCGAAGAGCAAAAACGTAATTGAATCGAATCGAATAAGAACCGAACCGAACCTTTTCCTCCGCACAGACAAGCACAGATTTGAAATTGCGGAGCACAATTATTGTAGCTGGCTTTTGTAGAGAAACACGCCCGAAAGGAAAACCCTCTTGATGAATTTTACTTCCATTTATGACATTTACTAAACTCTAAGATCACACGGAAAATGTTGAGAAAAACGAAACCAAAATGCAAGTAGTTTGGTGACACAAGAAACCAAAAAGAATTGTATACAAAAATTTGTACCCAGTCCATGTAATCTGAAACAAAAAAAAATGCTACTTCATAATATATATAACGGCATACATATATATTTTTCTAAAGTAGAGAGACACACAACACATAACACAACACATGCGCTTTTAAGTGGAGTATTGCGAAGGGAGAGACATGTCAGGAAAGGACATTACAGTACAGTTAGAGTACCGTTTGTTGTTTGATATTTGGGAATGAATCGGTAATATTTGTATATCAATGCGCTGTAAAAAAATACACACATAAATAGTATTAAAACATGCCTCCACATACGGCAGACGATGTGTTGACCATGTGTATGTAAAAGTGATCAAACAAGTTGCATAATTCAATAAATACAATATGTAATTGCAAGAAACATCGACTGTTTTCATTTAAATTGTTGAAGCAGCAAGAGTGAAGACGGATCCTAGCGCTGGCGGATAATTGGAAGCAGAAGTTCCCAACCATTGAGGAGGTCAATCCACCGGACACTGTGTACGCCGTCCACGTTCAGGAACTGAAGCAAAATTCTGTATGTAGTGTGAAGCAACTTAGCCCTGGACGGGATCCCATTGAGCCTGAGGCATGTTATTTTCGAACACTCTATAACAGTCAATATGCTGCAACTATTCAGGAATATAAATGAAACTCATCCAGAAAGTCAGCCGCACCCGTTGCCACGCATCAAACTATTCAAACTGGGGAGTTTAACAGACTCCAGGGACAAGGATTAAAATTTTCATTTAAGTTTTTTGATTAAATTTGATAAATTTAATTTTCTTTTTATGTGTTTTAACGTTAAAATTTAGGAAATGTATATATGTAAATTACCGCAAACGGTCACCCTGCCCACTACATTCTGGCGGCGGCGGACTGCTGGGCTCTTGTGGAGACGCTGCGCTTGTTAACTCCACAGCGACTATTGGTCGCGTTGCCATCATTTCACCCGCCGCCTCAGAATCTGGCGCCTCAAGTTCCCTATTTTCCATCGCCAGGGTTTCAGGTATTGGGGGCTCTGGAAAAAGAAGTGTTCGCTGTATAGATGTTCAAATACTATAAAATTGCTACCTTACCTATCAAAACCTTTTCCAAAATTTTGGGACCATCTGGCGGCGGCGGACTGCTGGGCTCTTGTGGAGACGACGCTTCGCTTTTAACAACAACGGCCGGTGTTTGTGGCGGCCGCCGCCGCGTTGCAGCGGGATTGGCAGTACGATTGACAAATTCGATTACTTCGTCAATTTCGTAGCCAAAAAGAGCTACTTTTAAACTGCAAATATAGGATTAGTTCTTTAATAGAACACAAAACACCAAATTAATAAATTACTTACCGTTTGGCCATTATCACTTTCAACCGTGGTCACACGTGCATACATACTTATGCATGTGTTTGTTTTCACCACGGCACTCTTTCGGACCATCTCTAATCTTGTCTCTATCCCGTTCTAGCGCTTGACTTTTTGTGCGTGGTGAATAAGTGGTCATCACATCAAGATGGCTTCAAAATAGACAATATGACAGACGCGAATACCCTAATGCATTTCCTATTAAATGTTATACGTACATTTACATACGTACATATGAATGTTGTGTATCGAATATATTATATAATACAGCATTCATATCAAGGATATACTTAATAAGGGGGTTTCTAGTATTGAAGGCAAACGTCTTCCAAAAGTGCATAGACCATAATGTTTCGAGAGCACTTGAAAAAAAACCTATACATGCGAAGCAGATCTAGAATACACACACAGTTGTGTTCAATGAAATAGTAGTGCCGCGCCTCACAATTTTCAAAAAGTATTTTTCCGATTTGAACAAGTAATACCTGTTTATAAAGCCATTATAAGGCAGAAGTACTCCTGAAACATCTTCTAGTTTTTCATTAATTAAATGAAATAGTAGTGCTAGGTGCTAGGTGTGAAAAAGCCGCTACCTACCCGTCGATGGCCAGTGGACAGTGCCAAATTCAACAACCTGTAATACAAAATTACTTCGAAAGATTTATCAACTCCCTGCCCAGAACATTGCCTTGAAGATCTTAAGATTTACTTCCTATTACATTGCATCCCGCCATGTACATACTTTGAAATTTTATATCGAAAATAAATACTTTTAATACTTTTTTTCCGACCAATCAAAATTATTCGCCAAAAGGGCAGTGTTACAGGTTTTCAGTACTTATTTATAACCGGAGTTGGCAGTTCCGCAACTGCATCAAAGTTGTCCACACCTAAAGTTGCGCGCACTGTTGGTACATTTGGCGGCATATTCGAAACATTTGGCTCTTTTTGGTGTGTTTCATTTTTAAATGTAATATATTAAATTTAATTAATTATTTAGCTTTAATAATTAGATTAATGCATTTTTGGTGAAGTGCTGTTATTTTAATTGTTTCATCTTCTCGTTTACTCTCTCTCTCTCTCTCACTCGCTGTGCCCATCCTATGCCCTATGTATGGAGAATACGGAATGGGCAATGAGTCTGTAATGAGCAGCGGTTACTTGAAAAAAGGAATGAAAAAAGGCAAACCATATGTGCATAAATAATTCCCAAAGTTACATTGGCCATGAATGATCTGAAAAAAAAAAAAAGATATTTTCGAAAGATTTCGAACCTTCTTGTCTTCGCGCTCTGACTCGATAGAGCATCCAAGCTCCATCAATGGGGGGCAAAAACGGGGGCTCAGCTCACGCTTTTGTTTTTAAATAGAGGCGATTTGTCAGTGCAGACCACAGTCGTCGCTTGCCGCTTGTCGTCGGCTGTCGAGTTTTACCTACAAATCGTTGAGTGGGTGAAAATATGTACAACAAATACCTCTGACAGTTTATTTCAAATTTGAAGCTGAAGAGCGCAGTGTAAAGCATTAAATTTCCTGCTAAATACTTGAATAAATAAAAAAGAACAAACATTGGCAAAGATTAAATGCATAAATCGAATCGGCAGTTCTCTTGCGGCGCTCAAAACCATTTTAATTTGAAGTTTGAGTTGAAGTTTTGGTTTCAAGTGTTTAATAAATACAATTAATCTATTTTTAACAGCTTAACAGCGTCTCGTTACCTGCAAGATAACAATATTAAGCAAACCAGACGCGTCGTAAATCAAATATTGTTAAACAGCTAAACGGCCGACATGCAAACAGTCATTAAGTAAGTTTATCTTTGTTAATAATGTAGTTACAGCCAAAGCACCAGCTCCTCGTACTTCACATAATGCACAGCCACAAGTTTGAAGACTCCAAATTCCCAACCATCCATAGGTTTCTCGATCCCCGTTTGCCACCTCGGGTGTTCGGACAGTTTCACTAGCCACCAGCCACCCTACATAATTATTTATGTATACATAAACTCGTACATATATGCACATATTTTATATGGACACATTGGAAAAAGAAAGTTGCGCATGTTTATTGAAAACACGTTTCGTAGGGGGATACGGTACGATATGCTGGGGACGCCACTCCACTCCGGCTTATCACTCCGGCAGTGGCAATGACAGAGCCGGTAAATCTCTGCCTCTGCCTCTGCTTTTTATTTGTATTTTTATAAAACTTTTTGTTTTGGTTGGAAATTCGAGAAACGGGTTTCCAGTGGGGATCGGTTGGGTCTTAATCAGGTTCACTCAACCAAGACGGACTGGGATCGGGATCGGGATAGCTCTCAAAAAAGAGTCAAAGCCTGAGCATTCATTCAACTTTTGCTAGGCGACTCATTTTAGTTTTAGTAAGAACTTCCATTACCTTCGAGACCCAAGCGGAGCCTAAGTATTAGTAATATTTATTTTGTTGTTAATCAACGCGTGTCCAGAGTTATTTAAGTGCTCGCAACATACAATTTAGATTTGCTTTTGCTGTTCCCACTGCTGACTGTTTTGCATTGTTCTTTGCTGGCACGAATGCTTCCTAGCCGACTCCATCCATCCGTTTATGAATCATTTGAACAACATTCCTATTGTTCCGCTAATGGGTCTCAAATATAATTATTCAATGAGCAAACAGATAATACTTACAAAAGATACAAAAATTAAGCAAAACCCCCAACTGACTCGCTGAACTCCCACCGCCAATTTCCAAATTCCTTATCGAAATACCTTTTCGCCGGCAGAAGATCACTTTTGTTTTTAATTAAATATAAATAGAAGGTTATGTTTACGTGTATTTCGGGCGCATAAAACGATTTATGTACGGACGTTTTTTATGCGCAAATTTGTAGGTCAAAATTACGTAAGCGAATCATTTTTTGGCTATTTTTTTGTTGTCGTGCCTAAAAAAAAGGTCGTCTCGTCTCCATATCGCTCGGGTTCGATTTCAGACGCAAACTCTCAACAATAAAAGGCTTTGTGGACCGGACCCCCGGCGCCTAAACACAACTAAAAGCAAAAACAAAAACAACAACAAAAAATCACACCTTTAGAGGCTCGATTGCCTTACCGGTTTCGGCTATTTGACTAATTCTGAATGTGCTTCTTTATTTTTGTCCCAAGTGATTCTAAATGGTATTTGGGGCAGACAAAGAGCTGACTTGAGAGCCGAGAAATCAGCCAAGAACCAAAGTGATTTGCCTTTTTTTCTTCTCTCTTTTTATTTGTGTTTGCCTTTGAGTTTGTGGTGCTGTTTGGCAGCTATTTGCTCAATTGCATAATTAAATGCACGCAGACCTTTAAGTGCAACTCCAATTATGGTCAGCAATGCTCTGGCCATGCGGCTGGCTGCGTTTTCATTTCAGTTTTTCTTGACTCTTGGGTTCTTCTGAAGGTGAAGTGAAGTCTGTGGTTAAGAGAGCTCCCACCGCCGTACTATGCAGAAATAATAACTGACCTTTCCCTTTTTAATTGTGCTTGGCCACAGCACAGAAATGTTGAGATTGAGATATGTAATCGTGGCGGTCAGAGCTTCGTTTTGGTTACCCAATGGCTATGAACCCCAGAGGTCATTGGATTCTCCGTGATCAACACTTTCTCTTTGTTCTGCTGGCTGACAAATTCCATCGAAATGCACGTCTTGGCCATGAACCGCAGCCAAAGTCGCTTCCTCGACAGCTGATTCATTCGCTGGTGCTGAAAGAATCCTCACACCTGTCTCTGCCGAATTTCATCAGATCTGTAATTTATGGTGGCCAATCGACTCGACTTGCCTCGCTTCCTTATGAACCGTACGTGAGTCGCTGGAAATGAACGCTGGAATGGGGCCAGCAGGCAGCTTAATTTCCAGAATTATTCTTGGTAATTCGACAAGATTTTAGAGCGTGTCGTCCACGTAATGGCTCGGTCTTTGACTTGTTCTTCCTCCCCTTTTTGCCACATAATAAAATGTGAATTGTTTTCTTATTTGTCTCTGCAGTGATTGATGATGGGGCGGAGCTTTGGGCTCTTCAGGAATTGTGGCTCTGTGTGTGGCTGGGTAATTGAACCTGAGAACGTGCCATGAGTCAGGTGGACTTGAGGATCGCTTGCGAGTATTTTGAGTATTTAATGCACTCTCTTCGCATGTTGCCTCATTCCCATCACTTCTGTATTCCTATATTTGAGGTCAAGCCTTGAAAATGGGTTGACACACCATTTCGCTCTGGCAATAAATCTCATGCGTGGTGCATATTAATTAACTGAACTTGGGGGCTATTGTTAACAACTATTTATGTGTACAATGTTATTGTAAGGCCTATTACCTATCATTGTCATGTGCCAATATTTTCAGTGTGTTGCGTGTGTGCGTTTTGGGCACCCTTCCAATTGAATGCAATAAAATTATATGCTCATAAAATTTGACAATTTCCATTATGTTGGCATGCAAAACGCAACTGATTTTTTGGCTACCTTGGCGGCTGGGCCGGGCCGTGCTGGGCCGACAAGTTGTTGGCAATCCTGCCACATAACGGTAATTAGGCGGCCTTGCCTTCGGTGGACTCGACGCCGTGGCAACATCAATTCAATCAACGTCGAGCCCCGCGGCTGTTGCGTCTTATTTTCCCTTTCCTTCGTCCATCAGCAACTCCTACTCCCCCACTTCCACTTCCACTTCCACTCCCTCCCGTCTGAGCATCGCATTCCCCTCGTGGACTGCATTTTGTTGGCCATTTCGCTGTGGCGCTTCCAGAGGAGCTTCCGTTGGCTTTTCCTGCCCCGAGCCACCATTAAAGGTAGCAAATTAAGTGGCAGGGCAAGGAAGGCACTGGGCAAATTGCATTGTCGCTGATTTCTTCCTGCTGGCTGGCAAATTGCACTCTTCCTGCTGGTAAATACATTTCGAGGGGTTTGTCGCTGGCTGTTACCTGTTGGATCCATCTCACTCCAGCCATAAGATCAATCCACTTTGGGCACCAAGTTCAAGTTTAAGCCTGACAAAAGAGAAAGCTTACGCGCACCTCAATGGATTTGCATAGAAATCAGAAATCAGAAACTCAGATATCTGGTCTACATATCTCTTGTGTCTGCCATTTATCTAGATTTTGGACTGAGATTTGCCCTGGACAAATGCGTCTCAGAGTGCAATCCCTGACATCTTAATGAGCGCGCACGGCATAGATACGACAATTATACGAGTATCTATGTACATACATATGTAGCTACAGATACACTCTCACTGGGGAGCGCGACTCAGTTGGAAAGATATGAAAGCTTTTCGTTGGGCAAGGCAATTAAACGCGAGTAGACTCGAGCTCATCTCTGGTGGCATCTCTCCATCTCTCGCACAACGAAATTAAAATGTATTAGGTAATTGTGTCTGTGGCACAAATTAACACTTGAAAGGCAATTTGTCGTGGCATTTTCTTTCAGGGGGAACTACGACAATGTAACACGGCAGCCAGTAAAAGCCAAAAAGAAAAACTATGCAAACACCAGAGACTGGGAAAGCGACTTGCCTTGCACGTGCCCACGTATAAGCGTACGTCAATTTGCTTAATATTCTTATGATTTACGAATGAGTTGCAACAAACAAAAGTTAAAACTTCGCAAAAGCAAAAGCTCGCTTGTGGGGCGGTCTCATTAAATATCGAACAGCTGATTACCATAGCCATAAACACAAATTGGTTCCCTCACATTTGCCAACTATGTCATATGCGTCATGCTGCAGCTAACATGCTCTATAGGAGGGAGTGGAGTTGCTCTGCTACTACTGTCAGCAGAGTTGCCATATCTGGGATCCACAGGGGATAAAGGCAAAGAGGTGAAGCAATTACAGTTATTCATTTAAAAGTGTGTGAGTCAAACAGCTTCATAACAGTGCAATGCACCGTTAATTAAGTAATGTGCCCAAGGAAGCGACATTGGCAAAAGTTTTACTTTTGGTAAAATAATATTTGTATGGAGATAACATTGCTGAAATGTCTGTGCTGTCAATCTAGGCTTTGAATATTAATAAAGACACTGGCAGAGCGGACACTGCCAGAAACCATCAAAAACGTATTAAAAGGCAAAACAATAAAAACAAAACACAGCCCCGACAAAAAGTTTCCAAACGTCACTCACACAACGCACACAGACTCGAAATATACCTAAATATACATACTTATATGTATGTATGTGTAAGCATCATACGCGTGTGTACGAATCACGTGTGAGCGTGTGTGGGTGACGTGGCCACGTCAATGGCAAAAGCACACCGCCTGCACTTGACACATTTATTGGGCGCAACGCAACTCGTCCGCCGACGACAAGACACAGCGATGAGGATGAGGATGAGAATGAGAGACAAAAGAAGGGCTGGGGCTGGGCCGACCTATTGACATGGGCGCACCCGAAGCCCCCTGGGGCACAAGAACACCGCACCCGCACCCACACCCCAACGTCCAGCAGCTGCCACTTACATAAAGTTGGTAACACTTGTGTATTTGTATTCATCACAGAGAGAGAGAGAGGTAGAGAGAGAGAGAGATAGGTATAGATATCTCCCATCTGCATGAATGCATCTGGGCATCCATCGGAATCACTGATAAGGCGCGACACAGCGTCAATGGGAATGCAAAAGTTGAGGTAATGTTAGGCCCGGCTTTGGGTAGCATTATGGCTACAGGTTCTTGGTTGTCGGTCGTGATAGGAGGGGAGGGGGGAGGATTGCTTAAAGGAAATGCCGCCAGATAGCGAGGAATGACGGCGCACGATTCTCGTTTTTGTGGCTAATTGGGGAAGCTCCCTCAGCGTGGCAATCATCTATCATATTCGGCATCAACAGTGTGTGGGATTATACATACAAGATGATTGTGAAGATTATCTACATACATATATATATCCCATATGCGGAAGGGTACTCAAGTTTCGATGAGACCCTCAACTACATAGAGTTTCTGCTCATTCACCGCTTGCTCCGCTCAGTCTGTTTATTTAGCATGTTTTGTGTTAGTATGCCTCGAGTGCTGCTGCCATTGGGAAATCCACTCAATGAGAACACAGCAGAGAACACACTCTCGGATCTGCTGGGGCCACCAAGTCGAGCTGGGCTGAAAATGTCGTTCAACTTTGTAAACTTCGCATCATTACCTGCGTTTAATTGCAACCGTGCAAATTGGTAATATCATTTACGAAACTGGTTAATCGATTGGAATTCTTTTCTTAACATTTCGACATCTTAACCAGTTCTTTCTGTAATCTTTGCTGAAGTAGAATTCATTAAGTCGCCAATAATTGGCACAAAAAATTCGAATAAATACGATATACTCGTGCGTGCTATGTGCTGCCAAAATGTTTGATAAATGCTGAAAACAAATCAAATATGTAAATAAGTTTGCCAAATTCAGCAATAAACTTATATGGGAACTTTCAAGAGCGTCGCACACATACAAACATAGATCTACAATATGGTGGATATATTTGATTTATTTATTCCCTTTTTTGTGGCTTTGGATTGGTACAAGTTCAGGCACATTAACCCAGATAATTACTCTAACATTTGGCGTGACTTTTCGGATTTATATCTCATAGAATGGTACATATCTGTCTGCTAGCGTTCATCGTATTGGAGCTGACCTTTGCCCCTTAATCGTGGTCGCCAGCAAACGCTTTTACGGCCCGTGACTTAATCGCTCATTAAAGCATCTTCGCCATAAATTTTGTGTTATTATTTTACAATTTTCAGCCGTAATTGAAGCGTGCAAATATTCATCAGTTTTCAGTTTCAGTTTTCCCTTTTTATATTTTGATCTACTTACACTTTGAGCACGGAAATGGCTGAACATTAAAAAAGCTTGAGCCAAACGCCCGACACAGACTCCACTCCGAGCGCGTGTGTTTGGCTGTGGGCTGTGGGAGAGAGCTTCGCTGGGCATGGTCTGGTTGGTTCGTTTCGTGTGCCAGTAAATCCGCAAAAAATAAACAAAATGTCGTAACTACTAGCACTACCACCAGAAATGGCTTTACAAACTTGTGCGCACAAAATTCAACCAGTTGAACTGGCAACAAAAAAAACTATGAACAATTATTAAAGCCACAAATTGCCAGGCGGCAGTGGCTCAGGTGGTTGCGGGGATCCATTGACAAATCGGAAGTGAGACCAGTAATTACACTGAACCACAGATTTCTGGTCAAAGCTTTTCATTTGAATGATTGCCACATTAAGAACTTATCTTAAAGCTACTCAGAATCTTCGTACTTGTAGCAGAGTGCGCAGGAATGTGGCAGAGAAATCGAAAGTTTCATTAATTCTTTTATTCTTCTTTGTTTTACAGGAACCCAAGCTGGTGGCGACGACGCACCAAGTTGGAGAGAAGCCTCCTCATTGTCAGCAGCATTCTGTTCGTGGTGGCAGCAGCCGTCTTGGGCCTGTGGCTGAACGATGTCCTCAGGTCGCGTGGCAAGAACATGGGAATGGACGGTGGAGAGGCTCCAAAGGCCACGGCCTTGCATGGGGACACCACCAGCATGAACCAGGTGCCGGTGGCTCCGGTCAAGGGGAAGACGGAGATGGACAATGCCTGTCTCAGCCGGGAGTGCATCCACACGGCTTCGACGGTGCTGCGGAAGATGAAGCCCGAGGTGGAGCCGTGTGACAACTTCTACGAGTTCGCCTGCGGCACCTACATCGAGGAGGAGAACATTCCCGATGACAAGGTGGCCATCAGCACGTTCTCGGTCATTTCGGACAAGCTGCAGGAACAGCTGAAGGACATCATCACCGCGGACCGACCGGACACGGAGCCCAAGCACTTCCGCCTCCCCAATCTGCTCTACAAGGCGTGCATGAACAAGAGTGAGTGGTGGTGGAGTAGACTCTCCTGAATGGTTGCTAATGGTTGCTCCGCTTCTTCGACAGCTCTCATCGAGTCACGGGGCGCGGAACCCATCACCAGAATGGCCGAGTCCCTGGGCGGTTGGCCACTGCTCAAGGGCGACGCCTGGAACGCGGACAACACCTGGAGCTGGCAAGAGCAGGTCAAGAAGTTCCGAAACGCCGGCTTCAGCATGGACTACATCATTGACTTTTCCATCGGAGTGGACCTACAGAACAGCACAAAGCGATTGATTGATGTCGGTAACGAAATTCCACCTGAAATGAAGCATAACTGAGGATTTTCTATGAATTACAGCTGGACCAGTCGGCTCTGGCACTCAGTCGTGAGTATCTGGTCAAGGGCTTCAATGAGACCCTGGTGACGGCCTACTACGACTACATGGTGGACATTGCTGTGCTTTTCGGAGCCAACAAGGAGCAGGCCAAGAAGGAGCTGCTGCAGTCTCTCGAGTTCGAAATGGCACTGGCCAATGTAAGTGATCACAATCCCAGTTCCAATTCCAAATGTCATCATGTTCTCCTCTTTTAGATCTCGTGGCCAAACGAGAAGCGTCGCAACTCCTCGGAGCTGTACAACCTGCGCAGTCCGCAGCAGCTGCAGGCCGCCTATCCCTACGTCCAGTGGGTGGACTACATGAATGCCCTGCTGCCCGAGGGTCTCAGCATGGCCGATGACGAGATGATCAACCTGTCCGTGCCCAGTTTCTTCGAGGATCTCGGCAAGCTGCTGGCCAAGACGCCCCAGCGGGACATTGCCAACTACATGTTCTGGCGCATTCACTCCTTCTCGATTGGCTTCCTCAGCGAGGAGTTCCGCAAGCGGCAGCTGCAGTATGCGACGGCACTGTCGGGACGCCAGGAGCAGGAGGCGCGCTGGAAGGAGTGTGTGGACATTGCCACTGGCAGGTTAGTGTTGCGAGTGGGCGGACACACCCATTCGGCTGTCTTCTGGGCGGGGAGGGAGGCGATGCGATGCCTCGGCTTAGGCCTACATATGTATACATATTTACATACATATATGTATGTAAATGTATGTATTTATGTACTATGTACATATCTGCAGCAAGTTTTACTTGTTTCTGTATCTTCTTTTGATTTCTTTGTGACTTTGCAGCATGGATGAAGAAGAAGAAGATAACGATAGGTACTTGAAACATTTAGAGAAATGCATACCAAAAAATAAACAAAACTATTCACACGGGAACTATAATACACACACACACACCCAACACAACAAACACACACACATACATACAGCTATAACCAAATGCACTAACCAGACACCAGACACCAGAGACAGTGGCACCCACCCAACAAAGAAGGCGAAATAAACCCGTTGGTCCATTAATAGTGCTAACCACAGAGAGAGAGGCTCACATTTAACGTTAGCTGCTGAGTGGGTTTTTCTCTCTTTTTTTGAGTTTGAAGTGCACTTTTGTTCACGTTCGATCCTATTGTGGCTATTTTACTTTTGTTCCTCCACTTTCCTTACCCATGGTAGCCCCAGTCGACCTAACTTAAGGCTTTTATCTTAATTATTCATATTCATTTTGTGTCTCACTTTCACGCCAAACTCTACCTGCAACCATTTCAACAACTGCACAACAACAATCTGCAATCAACAATCAACAATCTCCAATCAACAATCAACAACAAACGACATCACATCTAATTAATTAACATTCGAACACGTCATCAGCCTGGGAATATCGGTTGGTTCGCTCTATGTGCGCAAGCACTTCAACCAGGACTCGAAGGCGAACGCCTTGGACATGGTCAACGATATCAGAGCGGTGTTTAATGACATTCTGGACGAGGTCAACTGGATGGATGCCAAGACCAAGAAGGAGGCCAAGCTGAAGCTGCACAGCATGGCCACGCACATCGGCTACCCCGACGAGATGCTCGACAATGAGAAACTGGCCAAGTACTATGCCAAGCTGGACATCAATCCCGACAAGTACTTCGAGTCCTTCCTGGGCATGAACATCTTCGGCACCGACTACTCGTTCAACAAGCTGCGTCTGCCCGTTAACAAGACGGACTGGGTGCGTCACGCCCGTCCTGCCATCGTGAATGCCTTCTATTCCTCCCTGGAGAACAGCATACGTAAGCAGAGAGCAAGCCCCTGCCAAGTAGGGATTCTAATTTACTCTTCCCTTTGACTTGGACAGAGTTCCCTGCCGGAATACTCCAGGGACACTTCTTCAATGCCCAGCGTCCCAAGTACATGAACTTTGGAGCCATTGGCTACGTGATTGGCCACGAGATCACCCACGGCTTCGACGATCAGGGACGTCAATTCGATGTCAAGGGAAATCTGCGCGACTGGTGGCAGCCGGACACCCAGAAGGCATACCTCTCCAAGGCCCAGTGCATCATCGACCAGTACGGCAACTACACGGAACGTGCCACAGGTCTCCACGTAAGTCAGATATCCTTTTCGGCAGCTTGGCTCAGCTCTAAATGGTGTCTTCCCTCCTTCCCTCCCAGTTGAATGGCATCAATACGCAGGGTGAGAACATCGCCGACAATGGCGGCGTCAAGGAGTCGTACATTGCCTACCAGCGATGGGTGCAGAAGCACGGAGAGGAGCCGAAGCTGCCTGGGCTGGACTACACTCCGCAGCAAATGTTCTGGATCTCAGCCGGCCAGACCTGGTGTGCCAAATATCGCAAAGGTTAACTGAAATTCCTCAATATTATTTAGATCTTTATACTGAAGATATATCCTTTTTCTGCCTGCAGAATCGCTCAAGATGCGGATCACCACCGGCGTGCATTCGCCGTCTGAGTTCCGTGTGCTGGGCTCGCTCAGCAACATGAAGGACTTTGCCAAGGACTTCCAGTGTCCGGAAGGTTCCCCCATGAATCCAGTTCAAAAGTGTGAAGTGTGGTAGAGCGGTCTCGGCCACCAGCTGTTGTTGATTTGGTGGCAATTAGCCAATAGAAAGCACATCGTAAAGGCGTCGATCAGGCCAGCATATAGAAGGGCTAAGCTAATCTCTCGTAGAAATACAAATACAAAGCTTATATTAATGCACAACACAACTGTGTGCATGATGTAAACAACTTATTTAATAAAAATTTGTTTATATGTATGTAAACAAAGTCCATGAGGCGCTTCTTTTGTCTGTTGACTCTCGTCTGGGGATGATCTACTCCGTAATGTTAGTGGTGGAATCAACACAGTGGACAGGATTAAAAACTGGCAAGGTGCTGGCAAGAACGGGGTTTATATTTCAGATCCACTCACAGCAAAACAGATGTTCAATAAGTTTCAAATTCCACCTGATCCTCCCATTATACATATGTATGTACAATGTCGATTTCATTCAAGCAAATGATAGCCGCTGGCATTGGTCCCACAATTGCTGCCAACATGTTCGCTGCTCACATGGCTGCCAACATGTTCCACAAATGACGTAGAGCGAACAGCAACCTAGCTTGACGAATGTAAATATCAGAGGGACCATTCACGATATATTATATACTTTTGGGGATATTTACCAACTTTTAGTACCCTTGGACATCCTCGAATTGAGGACATTTTGGAAATCTCTGGCTCCAAACAAATCAATATGTGTTGGTGAGCCTCTCAACGAAATTTTGCAGATTATAGATACCCAGAATGTACACACTAGATCATTTGGTATATACAAATGTACATACATAGAAAACATATGAAAGGGTTAAAAGCATTTCAGTCTAAGAAAAAAATCATTGTTAAGCTTCAAAAGCAGCTGGTAACATGAAATTTTAATATTTATTATAGTAAGTTGGGTATAAAAGTGCCCATACTATACTATGCTATCGGCTGGTCATACAAAAAATTCTAAGACGACACGTAACTTTTAATGCTATTGTGGTTGCCCTTTTTAGTTTTAAGCTTATTTTGCAATCAATCCAATAAAGATATGTCATGAAAATCAGCCAATACTGTGGAGAATTGAGTAATGATTCGAGTTAAACTACATTTTTAAAGCTGAGAATCCTAACCACCTAGTAATATTAAACAGAAGATGAAAGTCGAGGAAAATTATCTAAGATTTACGGTATATTTACAGTATATTTGTGAAAAGTAAAGGGTGTATTTTGGTATATTTTTAAAGGACATGCGGTATATTTGATCGAAAAATCTACGGTCACTCTCAAACACAGCGTGGCGACTAAGTTTTCGCTAAAATTTTCTAATTTTTGCATTTGCACTGCACTTTGAACAATATGTCAGCATTAAATCTTACTGTTCGCGTCCATCCCGTGGTGCTCTTCCAGGTGGTGGATGCTTTTGAGCGCCGCGCCGCGGAGTCACAGCGCGTCATCGGCACTTTGCTGGGATCGGTGGAAAATAATGTCGTCGAGGTGACCAACTGCTTCTGTGTGCCGCACAAGGAACACGACGACCAGGTGGAGGCGGAGCTGAGCTATGCCCTGGACATGTACGACCTGAACAAGAAGGTGAACTGCAACGAGTTCGTTATAGGCTGGTGGGCCACCGGCAATGATGTGACGAACCACAGCTCCGTCATTCATGAGTATTACGCCCGGGAGTGCAACAATCCGGTCCACCTCACCGTGGATACATCCCTGCAGGGCGGACGCATGGGCCTGCGGTCCTATGTGTGCATCCAGTTGGGCGTGCCCGGCGGAAAATCCGGCTGCATGTTCACACCCATTCCCGTGGAGTTAACCAGCTACGAGCCGGAGACCTTTGGCCTGAAGCTGCTGCAGAAGACGGTGGGCGTGGCCCCGGCCAACCGTCCAAAAACAGTGCCGCCCATGCTGGACCTGGCCCAAATATCCGAAGCATCCACGAAGCTGCAATCCCTGCTAGACCTCATCCTGAAGTACGTCGACGATGTGATTGCCCACAAGGTGACGCCGGACAACGCTGTCGGCCGCCAGCTGCTCGACCTCATTCACTCCGTGCCGCACATGAGCCACGAGCAGTTCACCCAAATGTTCAACGCCAATGTGCGCAACCTTCTGATGGTCATCACGCTCTCCCAGCTTATCAAGACGCAGCTGCAGCTCAACGAGAAGTTGACGTTCCTGCCCACAGCCTAGGCCCACCGACACCTTAGTTGGGGGGTGGCCTGAGGTTTCTTTTTAAGTCGAAAGCTGTGTAACAACAATCTTTTTCAATTTGATGTGTCTCAGTAATAAAGTGTTTGGATCGCCCACAAAGAAGCTGCAGAAGGCGAACTTTTATAGACTTTCCAGCATGGAGACCTCATCCCATCTAAGCGAAATTCAGGATCGAGGAGGCTGCTGTCACTACTAGATTAATTTTAATTTTTCTGACATGAAACCCCAAAGTATTATGGAGGACGCTGAAGCAGCGTCTGTGCCAGCAATGCTGTCGCCTGCACCGAAGCCTGGCCCCAAGACAAAGTTGTCCACATTTGTGCCATCGTACGAATCGACGCAGGACCTGTGGTCGAAACACCAATATCCTGGGCGCGAAAGCGTGGCCCATTCGCTGATGCACACCATAGAGAAGAACAAAGCTTCAACCGATTTGGTGGTGGTGGTGGACAACAAGCGATTCGAATGCCATCGAATTATCCTGCAGGTGATTAGTAAGTTGTTCCGCGAAATGGAGCCGAAGGAGGAGTACCACATATCCACAAATGTGATTAGCGCCCATGACTTTGGCATTCTCTATCGCTGGCCCTTCGAGGGTAAGGACAAGGACTACATCGGGCACTCCTCGTTACTGAATATTGTAAAGGCCGCCGAGTTCCTGGGCTGCGAATATTTGCACCAAAAATGCTGGGAGATTCTCGAGACCGTCACAGAGGACAGTTTTAACACGATGGTCCTCTGCGGTTGCCCCAATGCCAGTGCGAAACTCAATGAGATTCTGATGCCCCGCGTGGCTGAGGTCTTTCTGCAGTTTGCTGCCAGCTCCGAGTTCGTGAGACTCCCGCCGCTGTTAGTGAGACGTTTGTTCAAGGGCCATTTGTGGGTTAATTCAGAATTGGAGGTGCGTAAAGGGATTCCAGGAGTAGCTGGAAACCCTATAATCCATCTCGAGCCCTCTCCGCAGGTTCTGATGGCGGCTATCGTTTGGCTAAACTACAATTGGCCCGAGCGCGTAACGCACATCGGGCTCGTTCTGGAGGCGATTCGCTTCCATGAGATTCCATTTCACTCCCTAATAACCTTCGCAGAGCGATGCGACGGACCACCGGCATTGCGCGCAGTGGCCCAATCCGAAGATTTCAAGAAACTCGAGCGGTTGGCACTCATTAAGCTGTAAGTGGCGCACTGCTAAGGCATTCGAGACCATCAACGGATAATACATTTTTACAGTTGCAGCCAAAAATCGCCACAGAAATGGCAGGGGGGCACGGAAAGTGCTCGCAAATTGATATACGATCGAAATGCCGGCTACCACCACAGTCTCATGTGCAGGAATCAAAAGTTCTGGCCTTACAATATGTTTGCGGATTACCTGATATTCCTGCAGACGGCGGGCAAATCACACGTGTCGAAACTGAATCCTTGCGATGATCCCAGCATCGTCTGCTGTCCGCCTAAAGAATTCGAATTATCCGAATCCAACTAACATTTCTGAGTTACTGTCCACAACACACAATAAATACTGTTGGCAGGAGGTTGGGTTGCTGCTTCTGCTGCTGTTATCCAAATGTAAGCACGCCAAATGAATGAATGTACTTATAAATATGAATGGTAGAAACAATACTAACGAGAAGGGACGTGTGAGACGCTTCTTACGCGTCACAACTTTTATACCCGGCACTCAGTACTACATCTGCAACTTAGCGGTTATTTGTCAAATTTTACATTTTTTCTTCATCTGTCATCTACATCAAGAACACTACTCACGCCAACAAGCTCCTTTAGCTCGCCACCCTCCCCTAGAAACACACACTGCAGAGTCAGGGCAGAGTCAGCGGCAGAGTCGCGGCAGAGACGTGTCAGGGGCAGAGGCCAATAAACTGAAGTATCTTTTGGGGGCTGATTTTGTTCTCAAAAGTAAAGCATACTTTCAGGCTGAAAAGTTCCCAATAACAAAATAGCGTAGGACAGCCATATCCTGCAGTCCTTGTGGTCCTTGATGGACTCAAGCGATACAGGAGACTCGTACCTTCGCCAGGAGGCATGCCATGTCCTGATCCGACAGGAAACAGCCGAGTTATAGCGTTGAAGGGGATTATATAGAAAAACAACATTCAAATGGCATTATCCTTAATGTCCTAGCACCCGAAGTGATCCGGGACATTTTCCCGATCCCGAGGAGGCGTGACATGTCCTTTTTCGACAGGAAACAGCTGTGCTATAGCCTTGTAGAGATAAAAAAAAAAAATAACGTGCAAATGGCATTATCCTTAATGTCCTTGCACCCGAACTGGTCGCAAAGGATCCAGGACATTGTGCCGATCACGAGGGGGCGTGGCACATCCTGGTCGGACTACAAATAAAGGAGAAAACAACAAAACAAATCTCTCCTGTTATTTTTGTCAAATTTTGACAGTCACCTCTTTGCACAGTGGCGCCCACGCGATGAAGACGGTCATTTCTGGAACTAAAATAACGTAGTTCGAGAATTGGCCGATCTGTGTTGGGACGCCACTGTGAACTTTTGAAATTGCTTCACTGAAATGGCCGAAAACTGGAAAATTTTCAGACAAAGTACCAGGCGAACAGAAGTCAGCAGAAGGTTACTGGTTTCCATGTTTCCAGTCGCCAAGTAACTAAAATTAATTGCGGTTTCATAGCATCCAGATTTTGACACAGTGAAAAAACATGGAAACCAGTAACCTTCTGCTGACTTCTGTTCGCCTGGTACTCTGTCTGAAAATTTTCCAGTTTTCGGCCATTTCAGTGAAGCAATTTCAAAAGTTCACAGTGGCGTCCCAACACAGATCGGCCAATTCTCGAACTACGTTATTTTAGTTCCAGAAATGACCGTCTTCATCGCGTGGGCGCCACTGTGCAAAGAGGTGACTGTCAAAATTTGACAAAAATAACAGGAGAGATTTGTTTTGTTGTTTTCTCCTTTATTTGTAGTCCGACCAGGATGTGCCACGCCCCCTCGTGATCGGCACAATGTCCTGGATCCTTTGCGACCAGTTCGGTTGCAAGGACATTAAGGATAATGCCATTTTAACGTTGTTTTTTCTTTTTAATCTCTACAAGGCTATAGCACAGCTGTTTCCTGTCGAAAAAGGACATGTCACGCCTCCTCGGGATCGGGAAAATGTCCCGGATCACTTCGGGTGCTAGGACATTACGGATAATGCCATTTGAATATTGTTTTTCTATATAATCCCCTTCAACGCTATAACTCGGCTGTTTCCTGTCGGATCAGGACATGCCTCCTGGCGAAGGTACGAGTCTCCTGTATCGCTTGAGTCCATCAAGGACCACAAGGACTGCAGGATATGGCTGTCATACGCTATTTTGTGATTGGGCACTTTTCAGCCTGAAAGTATGCTATACTTTTGAGAACAAAAGCAGCCCCCAAAAGATACTTCAGTTTATTGGTCTCTGCCCCTGACACGTCTCTGCCGCTGCCTCTGCCGCGACTCTGTCCTGACTCTGCAGTGTGTGTTTCTAGGGGAGGGTGGCGAGCTAAAGGAGCGTGTTGGCGTGAGTAGTGTTGTTGATGTGGATGACAGATGAAGAAAAAATGTAAAATTTGACAAATAACCGCTAAGTTGCAGATGCAGTACTGAGTGCCGGGTATAAAAGTTGTGACGCGTAAGAAGCGTCTCACAAGTCCCTTCTCGTTTCTGTCCAGATCAGGGCTCGGAACCCAAACAATTAACGAGCCGTTTTTGCGTTTGTGTTTGAAGACGCACACGGAACATTGGAACATTGGAATTGGTCACTGTAATCCGCGTGTACGTTAGCGGCAGCGTCGCGGCAGAGCCTTGTCCTATACCCAATAGATAGTGCCGTGCCGAGATCTCGTCTAGATCATGAAGCCATTATATATATATAGATCTGGTCTAGATTAACTTCTGATAAAAGTGTGAGCGATCGCGAGCCACTCTCAGAGCGCTCACCGAACAGTGTTAACAGCACAGTAGACAGCTGCGCTACATGCTGTTAGCTGAGAGCGGAACAGGCTGTTAAATCTGGGCTGTTAACAGGGCTGCCGTCCCGCCAGCGCTGCTAAACTGAATAAATGCAGAGAAATGAGCTCGTCAGGGACAAGATTGTTCTTTTAAATACTTTATTATAAAACTACGCGAAATTCAAAATGTTCTTTTTATACAGAAAACACGATTCATATGGGCAGAGTGTACCAATCAGTTTTAAAGGTTAATCATAAACTTCAGAAAGTGTGTAGAATATCCGTGCTTTTGATTTCTATGCTTAATTACAATAAATAAGAATAACGACATTTAGAAATTAAATTGTTTCTTGTTATATATCCTTATGTAGATACATATATGCATATAATTGTATGTACTTATGTTAGTGTGTTGCGTGTGTGTGTGTGTGTAAGGGTATTCTGTTTATAATTTTAGGTACATTGGATACGTCGTTAGGTATGCTAAGTGGGCGTAGGGCGTGGGGAAAACAGAAGTTTTTGTTGGGGAAGTGAATGTACAATTTAGTTTCGTTTGTATGTAAGTAGGGGCCTATATAAGCAATATACAATTTCAAAAATTTTAACAACGTTCATAGAACTTTTTTTTTTGTTTTTTCATTTTTCTCTTATACTTTTCAACACACAATAAATCTTATATCGTATGTATACCTTTGAAATTTGACTTTGACTTTGCGTGAAACATTAGAGAGCTTGGCTTTTCTTTCAAACATATGTATATATGTATGTATGTATGTATGTATATGTACTATAATAAATGTATGTAGAATATCGTATATAAAACGTTAAAATCTGAATCAAAAAGCAATGCAAAGACATTCAAAAATGTTCGTACTTATTTACGAATGCAATAATTAACATTATTCTGAAACATTTGCTTTGTATTCTTTATTTGACTTTGTTCTCAACATGAACATACGAATTAGGTCATTAGGTTCCTAGTAATAGTACAACAACAACAATCAATGATGCAATAGCAACAAGAACAAGAACAACAATCATTCAGTAGTCCCTCCCACCAGCACTCCCACTACGACTCCCACGCCTAAACGCAGCTAAACTTGATGCCGTCGTCGCTGGAGTAACAGTTCTGGCAGTGGAGCTTGTGGTTGCGCACCCGCACATCCGTCCCATTGAGTCCGTCGCCCAGCTGGACGTGGCAGACGCAGCACTTGAAGCAGTTGATGTGATAGAACAGCAGCAGCGATTCAATGATCATGGCAGCCCCTCGACCTAGCAGCAAAGGCAGACAAAATCAATCATTAGTAAGCGATTTCGTTGCAGTTCTCTTCCACTGAAATTGATACTACCTTAGGCGGTTAGTTCAAGCTTAGTCTCAGATATTAGTCTTTTTGTTAATTGTAGTTATAATTGAAATTACGATACGTTAGTTGGATTACACCCAAACAATATATTTGAGCGCTTTGTGCACTTGGCGACAGTTGTCGTGGGTGCAGCCCAGATCTGAGACAGACATGTAAGCGCGAACAGAGAACAGAGACAGATAAAGAGGTGAGAAATGGAGGAGAGATAGGATAGATAGAGAAAGCTTATTCCTGATCCATGAGGCTAGTGAGTGTCTGAGTGTCTGAGTGTCTGACAAGCCTAGAGAATGTGGCCCAGGCGAATGAGGAGCAGGAGTTGGTGGACATAGATAGAACCGCAACACTCACAACCAACGTAGTAGCAAAGTTTACCTAATTCGTCGCCGCAATGAGAGCACTTCTTCTTGCCACTGACGCTGAGCACCTTCTCCTGGCTGCCGTTGTTGCTCGTGTTGTTCGCGCTGCTTGTGGCTGTGGATTTATTGCTACTGATGATGGGCTGCTTCTGCTGCTGCTGCTGCTGCTGGTAGCCATTGGTGTTGCCATTGACTTGGCTATAATTGCCATTGCCATCGAATCTATGGGGGGGAGATGCATCCGATTAGAACACAAACATGAAAGCACATTAAGCCACCAACCTTTTGCGCTCTCCAATGCCCTTGCTCTGCACCCGCTCCGTCAGCGTTTGGATGATGGAGTCGGGCAGGGGCTTGCCATTCGTCTTGCTGCCGGGCATCGATCTCCTGTTGAGCTGCTCGATGCGTCGCTGCTCCGCTTCCTGGAGCAACCAGTGATTGTTGTTGTACATGGCCCCATTGTAGTCGGGCATGGACTTGCGCTTCTGCTGCTGGGCGGACAGCCAGGCCGGATCGTTGGCCAGGTTGCTGTCGTAGCTCTTGCGCTGCTGCACTTGCACCCAGCCATCGGTGTACTTGGGCTTGGGTGTGGCACTCAGCGCCAAGAGGGTGTTCCGCGACATGTTGCTCAAGTTCTGGGCGGACTGATGGTGGTAGGCGGCTGCCGCTGATGCCGTCACGGCTGTGGGATAGACAGCGCCAGAGTGTCGCGGCGGCATCGGTGCACCGGCAATCTTCACCAGCGAACCGCCGTAGGCATTGGCGGAGCTCTGGCGCTGCCGCGTGCTCACCGCATAGTCCGGCTCCAGGCCATGTCCGTTGGCTATGTGCATGGCACGCAGTGGCTTCGTGGGCGGTGTCGGTGGCGCCAGCATCAATCTACTGGAGAACTCGTTCAGGTCAGACATGGACTTGCGGTAGTCCGTGTCCATCTGCTGGTACGCATACATCGCCGCCGCCTGCTGCTGTTGCTGCTGTTGCTGCTGCTGCTGCTGTTGTGGCACATTGGCGTAGATCTGCTGGGGATGCGGCTGATGTGGATGCAGCTGCAACTGCTGTTGGTGCTGTGGCGGCTGGAAGGCACTCAGCATGCCGTTGCCGATGCCCAGACCATGGTGCAGGTCCTGCAGCGAGCGTCGGTTGTTGGACATCAGCATCTTGGCGCCGTGCTGCAGCTCCCGTCGGGCTATGTTCTCGCGCAGCAAAAGGTTCTCCCGCTGGCGCTTCAGTTCCTCCTGCTGGAAACGATTTCGTTTTAGTTTTCCATTAAGTTGCTCCCCCTGCGAACTCACCGAAAAGTGCAGCAATTCGCGCTCCACGCGCAGCACCTCCCCCTGCTCTCGTATCTTCTCCTCGATGGACTGCATCTTGGCATTGGCCGTGGCCGTGGCCTCGCTCAGCGATTGTGTGGCCGCGGCCGCCGCCGTTGCCGACTCGGTCCAGGACTCGGCCGAGTTTCCCTTCACCGTCTGCAGCAGTGGCGTCTGCGCTGCCAGCAGGCTCTCGTTCTGGTAGATCATCTCGCCGCCCAGCCCCGACACTGGTGGCGGCGGCAGCGGCGGCGGCGTTGCCTCCGACTGGGTGTCGTTCTCCTCCGAGGAGTTGGTGTAGTGCTCGCTGCTCTGGCGGGAATGATTCTCAGACACGCCAGAGTCGCGGCTCTCTCCTGGGAATGGCAAAGTGCAGAGAGTTTTGTGGTTAGTTCTCACTCTCTCTCTGCCCAGCAACTAAACGGATTATTTATACTTAACCTCAGCGTTGCACCCCGCCCGTCTTCGTGTCTCTCACCTGTATCGGAACTGTCACAGAGCCCCGCCTTGATGTACAGCTGCTTCTCGAGGCGTCGCTCCTCCTGCAGCAGCTGGGCCATGTCCGGCGGCGGGGGCACAGTCAGCTCCAGGTAGCTCTCCACATCGTCCAGGTCCCCGTCCGTCTCGATGCCCAGGAAGCTGGACCGCTTGTTGCGCAGCTCCTTCTTGATTCGCTTCGTGGAGTTCATGCGCTTGATCGGCGGCGAGGGCTGGGCCGGCTGCGGCTCCAGCTGCGACGCCTGCATGTGGCGGCGCGTTCCATTCGAGATGGTCTCGTAGGTGTTGTCCGACGACCAGGTGTCCGTGTTGTGGCCCAGACTGCTGCACAGGCCATCCAGCTCGTCGTCGTCGTGGCCCAGCGCGGCCTCGTCCGCGGGCAGTGGCGGCGGACTCTCGGTGGGTGGCGGCGGTGGCTTCTCTTTGGGCGGCTCCATCGAGCCCATTGGCAGGGCGCCCGAGCTCTGGCTGAGCTCCAGGCCCGTGTAGAATATGTCAATGTTCTCGTACACCGGAATGGGTCGCAGATGTTTGGGCGCATCGTAGTAGGGCTCCGTTGCCTTGGGCACCTGATAGTAGGGCTCCGGATCGACTGTTCCGTTTGTTCCCATGCTGTTCTCATTATGATTGTTGTTGCTGTTGCTGTTGCTGCTGATATTTTGATTAGTATTTTGATTATTCTCTTTATTGTTACTGCTGCCGTTGCTCGTTTGTTTATTTGGAATGCTTCTCCTGTGGCTCCTCCGCGTCGAGGCTTGCTGTGTGCCCTGCTGTATCGGTGTGTGTATCGGTGTCTGTGTCTGTGTCTGCATCTGTGTGGATATCGTCATCGTTGCTATCTGTTCATTATCTACTTCATGCATAGATATGGTCGAGCTGACATTCTCGTAGATGGGCTCCCGTTCTCCCCGCTCTTCCTTCCTCTTTTGCTCATCGGTTTTATTTGGCATCTCTGTCGTGGTCTGTGGCTCCTCCTGCGCCTCCTCTTCGTTGCTGTGCTCCTCCTTTGGTTCGATCTGCTGCTCCACCTCCTCCTCCTGCTCCTCCCCTTGCTCTAACTGCTCCTCCCGCTCCTGCTGTCGTTGGGGCTTCTCCATGATCCTGCTGCTGCTGCTGGTGCTGGTGGTGGTGTCCTCTCGATCGATTGCCTCCAGCGCCAATTCAAGAGCTTCGTTGATCTGTGGATATGGGATGAGGCGGGCATGTGGGCGGGCGATTGGTTGTGGCATGGCCAGCGAGCGAGCGAGCGAGAAAGCATCAAAAGCGTGCATGATAGAGAGAGAAAGAGAGAGGGAGAAATGCGCACGGATCGCATGAATTTTCGAGTTAGTTTTTACACACAAAATGCTGGCTTTGCAAACTAAATACAAAATAATTAACAATTTAAATTAAATTAAATAAATAAATAACAAAAATCAAACACAATCGGGAACATGTCAGTCGAATTCAGAGCGCAAAAGTGGCTTCTCCGGGGATTTCATCAACCAATTCTTTGCACTCGATTCGGACTCAATACCCGAGTGAATCCAAGCAAGTGGAACACTTGAGTGGGGTGGGAGTACAAGTGTATGGGACTAGTATCTCTTTCTACGAAAAGCGACCCCGATAAGTTAGGGCTAATCCCTCAATTACCAATTACGGAAGAGCTTGCAGGTTGCAATCAATCGAGGAGCAATCGGGCAGTACAAATTACAGATTAAAATCATTCAAATCTATTAAAATCATGTGAAGGATATATAGAGATTATATTTCCACTCTTAGCGGTTCCTTCGCTTATTTTGCTTCATTTTTCATGCCCTTTGGCTTTCAGTTCCGAGAAATCAATACAATTTGAAGGAGAAACACTTGAGCAAACACACAAATTCTGCGCAATTCCTCAAGCTATTGGGGGGGACACTGGCTGTCGCTTACCACTGCTTTACGATCCGAAATGTCTAACGAGCTGTGGCGCTGGAATCGATTGATTGATATTTATGCAGCTTATGCGGAAAGATGACCGTACATCCCCGTATGCGAAATTGTAGCGCGATTATAAATAGCAGTTATGATTGGACGTCATAAAGATACATGGCCAGAGACTGTCGATGGATATGTGCACATATATTTCATTCGCATGTGTGGATAGCGGGGATGGCCCGTAACGAACCCCAGCAGTTGAGGGCTTAATGAAGACTAAACGTGAGCGGTGCAGCCATCGACTGAACGAGCGATTCATTTAGATAAAGAAATGGTGGAAACCTATACTATGTGCTGTATGGGTATGTGGGACGACAGAAACGGTGGAGCGTGGGGTTGGGCAAAGGGGTGGTGGCATATGCGCCCCAAAGTATACCTTGTTGAACTGAAACCCCACGCGGCGATGGGGTCTGCTGACATTTGGCATTTTAAGGAGGTGATAAGATATGTAAAACGCAACATGCAACAAATTCAAGCAGAGACAAACAGCAAGAACGAAAGAAAGAGGGGGATGGGCAACACAAAAGAGGGAGACAAACGAAACAAAAAAACAGAAAGAGACACACAACAGAGAGAGATAGAGAACGCCGCTTACCTCGGAAATTGTAAACTTGCAATATCTTTTGCTGGCAGTAAGCATGTAAACTATGTAACTGCATTAAATTAAATATAAATCGCATTTCATTTACATTATTCATTTAGCCAACAAACGAGCGCAAGGCATGAAAGATAGATGGTGACAATCAATGGATCAAATGGTATGATAAAGTCTTAAATAATAGCCTTAACCTCTGGCAAAACGGATACAATGTGGGCGGGTGACCAGGATGTGGTGGGGGTGGGCTTGTACAGGATCCTCGATACTTGTTTTACACCACACTTCACTCTTTGCACTGCCGCATCAAGCAGTGCGCAAGCAGTTCGCATTTCGCATGTGCGGCTGCCTGCGCCATCTAGCGTCTGGCGGCTGTACCACTCGTAGCTTGCAGCATGTCGAGTAGCAAAGTGTAGAACCACATTTGCTGGCAGTTTCTTCGGTTTGATTTCGATTTGTTTTAGTTTATTCATAAATATTCATATTCATAAAATTAATCATAAAAACATATGTTTGACATTTCTTTACATAAAATCAAAATTTCGTTTGTTTTTTTTACATAAAAGTGGGGTTTTAGTAATATCGTATTTGTATTGCATATGGTCTAGATAGATGTATAAAGAGAGAGAACAACTTGAGCCCATAACAATGTGTAGAAAACAATCAAAACGAAGTCCGAGTATGAACCAAAATAAATAAATAATTTCTTGGTTTAATTTGTGTTAAGAGTAAATTCGATAGAAAATTTCATTCGTTGATTTTTGATTTTGATTATAAAATGTTCAAGTGAAGTCATCAGAGAGGAGCGGAGAGAAGAGATAGAGTCGAAGAGAGCATAGAGAGAGAGAGATCCAACAAGATCGAATCATTATCACTCTGATCAAAGGACAGAAAACCTATTGAATCCTCCCTGTTCTTGGGGTTCCCTGATCTATGTTGGATAGCACTTTGGGGGTAGCCTCAGCTCCTTGATCTTTCGGGTTCCGAAACTATTTCTTTATGGTACTGGCAGCAGCTGCCTCCAATTTCATGATCTCATCATCCAGCAAATCGCTGATCTCCTGGCTCAGTGCCTGCTCCGTGGTGTTCTCCTCGAGTATCTCATCCGTGGTGATCGTCTTGCGGATCTCAATGTTTACGGGTGCCGGAGTCTTGGGCAGCGGCGGAGGGCCGTCAGCGCCAGCCGCCTCTTCGCTCTCATTGGGGACATAGAACTTTGAGTTTTCCACCTGCACAAAACCCTCAGGGCTGACCACATCGACGCCGCTGCGAGTGCTCGTGAGGATCACCTTCTTCTCGAGCGTTTCGTTCAGCGTGGGATGATGATCTTTTGGGGCTGCCGCCTCTTCGTGGTGCCCGAAATTCCGTCGCAGAAAGTCAAAGATATTTTTGGTTTTCTTCTCCTTGACGGCCCCTGGCGCAGCCGACTGTTGTGGCTTGGGGGAGCTGGGTGGAGTCACCTCCTTCACCTTGATCTCCGTTTCCACCAGGTGCGTGCGCGCTATCAGGGGCTGCTCTGCGGCCGGGGCATAGCCCGCTCGACTGATCGAGTCCGTGCCAGAGGCAGAAATGCAGCAGGGCTTGGGTATGGGTATCTTTGACTTTCGGCCCAGAAGCGGCGTCGATGGTGTGCCCGGGGATGTAGGGGCCTCGGGCAGCGATGATCTCATCATCTGGCTGCTGGCCAGCCGCTCTTCGGCGATGATCTGCTCGCAGGTGTCCATCAGGGCCTTGGAGTGGGCCGCCCGGGCAGTGCCAATGGGCGAGCTGGGCTTGATGATGGGCATCCTGCCGGCGGCGCCGTCGCAACGCTTCACATCCACGTCGCTAATGTCCTGGAAGCCCGTGGCCGGCACTGGCGACTTCTTCACATCGATGCTGTCGCAGAGCGGCTCCTGGGCAGGCGCCAGACAGTCGAGCAGACCCACACACAGAGCGATGTCCGCGTCGCTGGGCTGGGCGTCATCCAACTGCTGGACTTTGTCCTGGCTGTAGCCATCGCAGCGCTGCACCAGCTCCTCGCTGACACTCTGATAGCCAGTGGAGGGCAGCGGCGCCCGGGCCACATCAATCTTATCACAGGGTAACTCCTCAATGGCCATCTGCTCGAGGTGCAGGCGATCTTCTGCGGACAGCTGGAGATCTCTGGGCGCCTCTCTGTCGAGGAACTGCTGGCACAGGGCCATCTCCACGGAGGGCGAAGTGGGTCGCGACGAGGCCAGCTTGAAGAGGCTCGACTCGTTCGGCGAGCACACCTTCAGGGCGGGCATCTCGCAGGGCGAGGAGGTGTGCAGCAGCAGGGAATCGTTGGGTGCCAGCGGGTCGACTCTCCTCCCCGGAGCAGCAGCTTGGAATACTTTGCTCGGCGGCGAGTGCACAATCGCTCTGGTCTGTCCCATCACTGGGGCATAGTCGCCGGAGCTGCGATCCACAACATCCAGCGAGGGCAGCTCCATGTGCACCCTCTTAAGGGGCTTGGGCGAGGCCGGAGGCGTCGTGATCTGGGGTATGCGACTCCTGGGCAGTGGCCTGGGCGATGAGGGCAGCGGCACCACCACATCGCTCGTCTGGCTGAAGCAGTTCGACAGAGCCTTCACGGTGTTGGGTTTGGGCAGCTCCTCGGGCTGAACGACAGTCACAGGAGGAGCACACATGACCACCTCAGGTGATGGTTGCTGCGGCTGCTGCTGCGGCTGCTGCTCGACTCTGATGTTCCGCCTTGGTGGTGGCGGAGGCGTCGGTGGCTTCTCCAATTGCCTCGAATTGAATATCTCCACACGGCCATTGATGCTAAACTGCTGAGGCGTGCTGGTGCTCACCGGGGAAGCTAAGGGACTGTTCTGTGGCCTGGCACTCGCTGTGGCAATCCGCACCGCCTTGGGCGACATGGGGGGCTTGCCCATGGGTCGCGGTATTTGTGTGGGACTTGGTGGGGTTGGGCATTGAATGGGGCTTGGGGTTGGCTTGGTAAAGTCAAAGATCTGTGTGAACTGACCCGGGGAGGTGGTGGCTGTCGGTTCGGCCACCTCTTTCAGATCCTCGTCGTTCTGAAAGGTTTCCTTGAACATTTTAAGCAAGTTGCGATGGTGGACCATTTCATTTGAGGGTTTTCTACGCAAGTTACAGTTGGGAGAGGAGTTCGGATTCGGATTCGGATTTGGGTTGGGATTGTGGTTTGGGCCTGAGTTGGACACCGATACCGACACCGCTGAAGCAGCTACTACATCATCAACATCAACATCACAAGGACTTATCTTAGCGGAATCGATAAAATTGTTAGTAGAACTTACACTAAATTCCATGTCCCGCAATGGAGGAGCTGCAGCCGCTTGTGTTGGGGCTGGAACAGCAGCTGCTGCTGCTGCTGGTGCTGGAGCTGTTGCCTGTTGCTGCGGCAATGGAGATGGATTCAGATCGGTGAGCTCATCGAACTCCGCTTCGATTTGGTTGACCGCATTGGCGGCCTCCTCCAGCTGCCGCTCCTCGATGGCCAACGCGGCGATGGCCGCATTGAGTTGCAGCTGCTGCTGCTGCAGCTCCTCGTTGTCCTCCTGGATGCCGCTGTCATCGTTGGTGCCTGTCGCTGTGGCTGCTGGTGGTTCCTCCACGATCAGTGCTGGCGGAGGAGCAGCAGCAGCGACTGGGGACTGCTTCGGCTTCGGCTTCTGGTTCTGCTGCTGCTGCTGTCGCATTCGCTCCTCCTCGCCCCGCATTATCTCCAGCTGGCGGGCGTCTATGAGAGCCACCAATGGTGGCTTCCGCTGCTGCTCCTCTTTGGTTACGGACTGCTGGAGGCTGTTCAGGCGCTGCTTGAGCGGCGGCACGGGCACATCCACGCTCTTGCTGTGGTTGAAGGCGTTCCGCTGCTGCCCCAGGCTCTGCATCCGATCCCGGATGCTCGAAATGTCGCCGGAGAGTAGCTTTATGTCCTGTTTGGCCTGGGACTTGGCGCCATTCGAGGCTCCGCTGTTGCCGTTCGTCAGGCGATCGCGCAGCACCAGCTTGGGGGCGGCGGATGGTGCTCCAGCTCCAGCTCCATTGATTGCTCCCGATTTGGCCTGCTCGAAGATCTCCTTGCGCTTCGAGATGTCCACCTTGGGCACGTCCACCTTCTGCTTCTCCACACCCTCCTGGGTGTCGCTGGGCGAGGTCACCTCGAAGCCGCTCAGCCGATCCTCGATCTTCGAGCCCCGCCGCGTCGGATAGGCAATCGTCTCGCCGTTCGACGACGGGGATGTGCTCATCTTTCCATTGCCATTGCCATTGGCATTAGCGTTGCTGTTGCTGTTGCCATTGCTGCTGGCCCGTTGGACACGCTGCTTGTAGTCCTGGATCGCACCCTCGTACGTGTACTCGCACGGATCTGGCGAGCTGGCCGGCGCCGTGCTCGAGGATGTGTCGTAGCCCGGCGACGAAATGTACTCCCGCATGGCCCCCGCACTGGCCGCCTTCGATGTGGTGGGCTGGCAGCCGGCTCCATTGTTTCCAGTGCTGCCATTGCGGTTGATATGATTCTGTTGATCCTCCACGCTGCCACCAGAGGCACAGGCAGCATCAGCGCCAGCGCCCGAGCCCGAGCCAGAGCCTGCTGCTCCAATGGCCTTGTCCAGCTCGGCGGCATTGTCGCTCTATGGAAGAGAGGGAAGAGTGTTCAGCAATTAGTGGATGAAAACCAGAGAGGGAGTTCTTGGATAGATCATAATTTCCTGTTCCCAAAATGTATTTAAATGTTCGGCAGCTTCCACCTTCGACTGTCGGAAAACTCCCTACAAACTATTATTTCCAGAGGGTTTTCCGAGTAAACTTTACTCTGCACAGTTTTGAAGTTTAATTACTAATAACTCTACGATCTCCAACTAGAAATTGTACCCTTTCTACGACTTTCTCTTTCAACAACAATCAGTCACATTTGGCACCCAATCTCCTCTCTTTTCCATTCTCGAGCATTCTTCTGTCCTGCTGATTTTCCCCATGAAGTTTCCCTTTCTTTTCCCTAGTTTTCAGGGGTCGTCGCAGCCGTGAACCAACATAAATTTTGCAGCACTTAATGGCTAGATTCGATGGCCTGGCGACAGGCGCGTCTAATTGCTCACTCCCCGAGACACAATTTCCAACTCAATCTTTGAGTGCAATCGGAATCGGCTTTGCCGTTCGTTTGCTATTTATTATTATGATTTGATTGTGTTTGCGTTTTGTGCGAGAGCATTTGATTAATAAACAATTTGTGTTTATTAGCCCGCGACGCTGGCAAAACACTTTCCAACGCCGCTGCACACAAGAGCCCCAAGAAACAGGCCGCAATCCGTAATCCGCGATCCGCGCTCGACAACTGAAAGCTTCGTCGGCGAAAATGTTTATAAATGATTCGAGTACTTAATTGTTAATTTGCTGTAATTGTTTATAAACGTTTTGACACACCACCAAATGACACTTAATGATGTTAGATAAAAAACTAAAGCAGAAAAAACACTCAGAAATAAGAGCTAGAAATCGTGCTAATGATGCGATTGCCACTGCCATTGACCCCGTCCGCCTTTCGGTGCAGGTCCCAGTGGTCTTAGTGGTAGCTTAGTGGAGTACTCACCATAACACTATTATTGTCGTAGTCCTCGGACAGACTGCTCTTGCCGCTGGCGCTGCTGGTGCCGATGCCCAAGTCGCTCAAATCATTCGCCTCGTCCTCGTTGTAGACGGCCAGGGAGGCGAGCTTCACACGGCCCCGGGAACCGCCACGTTCGGCCCTAAATATCGGAGGGATATTCACTTGGTTAATGGGATACGATAATATTTGATTCATGGCTCGGCTCGGCTCGGCTCCAACACTTTCAGCACTCGAATCGAAACTGAAACTGAAACTGAAACCGATGCTCGAGTTTCGAGCTGGGGAAACACTTGCCTCTCCTCCATCATTTCGGTGAATGTCTTCGATTTTCGCCGCGTCCGATCATGCTCCTCCAGCTCGAGCTTCTTCGTTTCCACCACACGATCGATGATGTGCTCGACACGTTTTCGCCTTGACGATTTCCAATTGTCAAGGTTCTGTTCCGTTCCGTTCCGATCCATTCATTCATTCATTATTTGTTTTGCATTGTTGGGTGGAAGAAAAAGGTAGAAAACGGTAGCGAAAGTTAGTAACAAAATAAATAAGGCAGTGTCTGAGCTGGGCATTCGCATTGTCGATGGAAGTTGGAAGTTGGGGAAGCGCAAAAGTTTCTTTTGATGGCAATTAAAAAGTTTTTGACTCAGCGCTGGCCCTACGTGACACAAAGGTGAAATGTGGCCACGAGTCTCGCATGAACTTTGCACATTTTCATCTCTCATCGTTTATATTTCTGCGATTGAGTGTGTCTGTGAGAGATATAGAATTTCGGATAAGTTGTATCCGAGAGATGTGGAAACTCAGCCAGAGTTTTTCTTGTTCATGTTCCACCATTTCCTCGTTGGCATTCCACAGTTATTGGAACTTCCGCTGAACCAAATAAATACTCGTATCCGCCATGAGTAATTCTATGTTTAAATTTCGGAACAGCAAACTTTCCTTCGATTGAAAACTTTTCGCAGGGGAAACAAAACAGCAAAAAGCAGAGCAGCCAGAAAACACTTTACACAATCTTGGGAGACCATTAAAACGGCATTTGGACTTCCTTTCCCATCGGTGGCCAAGTCGCCCAGTCGTCCGCAAACGTTGTACGCATTTTAAAACGATTTTTGCTTCTTCGGTTTTATGTTTTGGGACATTGCTCGTAAAACAAAAGTTATGTCTGGGAATCTCGCAATCGATGGAACGCCATCCAACCATCCCAGCCATGTGGGGGATTGGCCAAACGACTGGAAATCCATTTCAAATGCAGCAACTGCATCGAAACAGCTGATTAGGTAATGAGCTGTCGTACAGTCACGTCAAAAGTGGGCATTTTGTTGAGGTTATGAGGCAGGCGAGACAGCAAACAAATTTGCATGTAAGCCCAACATTGTGCAAAGAAAATCAAACAGAAAAAAGTCAGCCAAATGTAATAGTTGTGATTATGCAATGGCAATATCGTTATGTCCGCTAACGTTTTGGCGACGTGCATTGGAAACTGGAGCGGCCACAACGAGCCATGTGCCTGGTGTCTGGTGTTTGGTTTTTGGTGTTCGGTGCCCTGCCCAAGACACTCACTCGTAGCTTTAGTTTACTTTTATTCCAAGAGTTTCAAATTTAGAAATTTGTCACGACTTTGTGCGAATGTGTCAACAGTTCGGACTGCGTTACTCGCTCTCTCTCTGGGTTAGATCTACGACCACAACTCACATTCTGCCACTCCTCGGGCTCCTCCTTCTGCACCTCCTTCAACTTCTTGACCTCCTCGGCCTTTTTGAGCTGCTGCTGGGCCGTCTGATACAGGTTGCACGGCTTGATCTGGACAAACTGCATCGGATTCTTCGATGGCGGCGGGGGCGTGGGCTTTGTTACGCGCGCCTTGGTCACATATGATGTGGGATCCGGCGATGTAATGGACTGCAATTAAACAATAAGAATAATAAAGTTGTATTCTCTAATTAGCATGAAGTGCAAAGAGCAAGAGGCAATTGCAAGGGGAACTGGGGGCCAGATAAAGATCTAGAGTCAGATGCAAATGTCAGCAGCTCTCAGCTCTCAGATGTCCAGGGTGTGTGTGTGTGTGGAGTCATTGCTGGAACTGGCACTGGGGACTGGGACTGGCACTGGGGACTGGCACTGGGGACTGGCCGCTGTGTGGGCAGTTCTACTCGTTCGTACAAATGTCTGTATTTGTTGTTCGCTTTTAAATCCTATTAAGTATTTTGCTTATTAAGCCGTTGCTGCCTTGAACTGCCTTTAATTGCATTCAATATTCAACCGGGACTTATATGGAAATGCTGATTGGCTAAAGACTCGTAAATAGGTAAGCGGGAAACCTTGGATAACTCTTAAGAGTCCTGCCCCTTAAGTGGAGTGCCGATCTTAAGGGAATTACTTAACAATTTCGAAAGTGCTTGTTGCCTGCTGTGACTCATATTTCTCGGTGATTAATTCAGTTGAGCAAAATACATATTTGATTAAACATATATGCAGGGTTCCTTACTCTAGAGTTGTTGTTGGATAGCTAATGACTCACATTACTGGATGATGAAACCATTCCGTGGTATGCTCTTTAGCAGCCTTCGCTTGTGCGTGCCGAGCATCAAAGTGATTCGCTCCTTGGGAGCCATGAGAGTATTTGCAAGCAAGAGCTTAATTTTTGTGCTTTAGGAAATCTGTTTCTTGATTATTTTCAAAGAACATTTCATTCACTTTTTCTCCACATATTGCTTCCGCTTTCTTCGGCAGGGCTTTTGCTTTCAGCTGCTTACTGTTGACAGTGCTTTGACCCACCCAGCAACCCGATCACCCAACCGCCAGACCACTCCACACCACACCCCCCTACACCTTAGCACACCACACATTTATAGGCAATAAGTTTGTGTGGCAAAAGTCAAGCGTAGGAACACTTCCGTCAACGAGAAGCAGGGCAGACCTCAGACTTGGTGCCCAGAACGAGGCACTACCTCAGACGATGTACTCCGCACTTGACTGGAAAAAAGAAAAGCAGTGCCAGAGGGAGGGGAGTGTGATGTGGCCCATGCAGCTAACAGCTATGGTGAAGCAGTTAAGTGATTTTGCTGGCAGATCTGTTCTACATATTTGAAACTACTGAACTTTATAATGTTCCTGCAGCTGCTGCAATCCATTAAAGTAACCGCTCGTCATGGTGTGTGCAATTCAAAGGTTTAATTGGTAGTTAAACTCACCGATTTCCTGCCACCACAACCATTTGTGTCGCTGCCATTTGTGGAGGTTGCAGATGTGGACATCAGATCTTCGCTGCCTTCCAGCAGCGTCGCATCCTGTTCGATGCCCTCCATTTTCGAACCTGTCTTCTCTGCAGTCGATTCCTAGGGTGAATCTGTACTTTCCGCTTGCTGCTTGCTATTCCTATTCCTATTCCTATTCCTATTCCTGGGGTATTGTTGCTCCAGCAAATGGTGCGATGTCTGTGTCTGAGAGGAGAGTGAGAGATGAGCGCTGCTCACATGGCCACGGAGCAGCGTCGGACTCCTACGCGGGGTTTGGGCCTCTGGTCAATGCCTCAACATGACAGTGGAGTGGAGTGGAGTCGATGTCGATTTCAGTTTCAGTTCCAGAGGTGTCAAGTGTTGCGCCACCGCCCACGCGCCTCAGGCCTCAGGCACGGAGGAGGTGTCCAATTTCATTAGCTGCAAGATAAAACACACAAACTTATTGAACACCGAATACCGAATATGAAATGCAGCAAATGGTTAACAGAGTGTGTCTGGAATGCGTCTTGGCATAATTTAAAAGCCATTAACCCTAAATGGGGCCTCGAGAGTGGGCAGGTGTCATCGGTTTAGTTAACGTTAGTTACCGGCACTCGGAGTGGCTTCAACAGAATGCTGAGCCACTTTGTGGCAACGCATCGCACCGGAGATCCGTGAGGGATCTGTGTATAGAGACTCTCAGGCATTTCCTCAACTGAACAATGCTCGAAAAGCACATTGCAGAGTTCAATTAACATTCATCAAAGTGCATCCATAAGATGCTTTATCTAATTGTGCAACTCTGTTTGCCTGTCTGCCAGAGAGAGGATGGAATGGGTTGGGATGGGATGGATGCCGCCACTTGCCACGACTCCACGCAAGGGGACCCACACGCTGGTATGCGGGTCAATCTTATAAAACTTCTGCCACAGTCATCTCATCATCATCATCGTCGTCGTCGTCGTCGTCATCATCGGCAACATGCAGCCCATCCACAGAGTCATCATCCTCCGCATCTCGTACGTCATCCATTTGTTTGTTTCTTCTCTCTGTCCGCCAGCCAGGCAGCCAGGCAGCCAGTCAGCCATGTGACCCGGTATTTTCAGATCATTTTGCTACGCTTTTCATTCCCTCCTACTAATTAATAACTATTAAGTGTTCTCGTTTCCCCCCTCGGGCCTGGGTTGGGGTTTTCCTGTAATCGAGCTTGTTTATTCATTTTGAACGAATGCATCGCACATTCAGAGATCTTTAGAAAGTCGGGGTCGAAAGGGTTATGCTCGGCCATACTTGCTATGTGGAAATAAGCGGGTATGTGCCGAGGGGTTGGCGGCTTTATCCGTCATAATTATGCGGTTAATATGACAGCTGATAAGTATTAGGCATGCCCACGGCTTCCTGTGTTGTATCCATCATCTATGGAGCTGAGATCCCTGCCATGAGCTTGAATGTATTCATAATGTTTCTGCAATCAATTGAAATTATCAACGGATTGTCAGAGGGAATTCTCCGATCTGTGATTGCTTCAATGATCATCATCTTCGAGCATCTTCTTCTGTGGATTGTGGCATCTCGTGTCAAATTTGATCAACACATGTGCCAGCGTTTTTCAACACTCCAGGCATTCAAGTGGAGAAGAGACAGCAGACGGCAGACGGCAGACGGCTGCGAAGAGACACGACAAGACACACCAAAGATCAGGAGGCACGAGGCTCATCAACATGAGCATTCGTATTCGCATTCGTGTTCGTTGTTGACTACTAATTTGCATATAAAATGCCACAACCAACAACAACACTAGATATACACGAGTAACAGATAACTGCAACTAAAAGCCAAACAGCAATTAAAGCAAAACTTTCAAATTGTAATAATTAAACACGGGTCGGGTCTGTTGTCTCTGTTTGTTGTGGAGTGGCCCAAGTCGCCTAGCGCCTAGCGCCTAACGACAGGCTGGCTGGTCGGCCACAACTTTAGCCACAGCTCCTCCATGGATAGCTATAATGACTCGTGCACAAATTGCAATAATTTAAATTTAACAGAAAACTAAACTGAGCTTTGCCTTTTACATAAGCGAGCCTGACTCTTGGCAACTTTCTCGGCAGCCAAAGAGCAGCGTCGAGCCGGCGGCGGGGCCTTTGCTTACTTAGACCGTAGCCCCGACGCATTAGCAATAATTATTAAGCGAACAAAATGATAATTAGATAAAAATGGCCACCATAATACAAGAAAAAGATCAGCGCCAAAGTTTGGCCCCGCAACGGCGGCGCCAGCACAGAGAGAGAGAGAGAGAGAGAGAGAGAGGCACAGATCGAGTCTCGATTCCAAGACGGCAACAGAGCAGAATGGTAGCCACTTACAAATTGTATCAAGATGTTTTCGGAATGGATCGAGGCGCTGAATTAATTGATAAAATGGCGACGATGATGGCTATGACGCTGTCTATGACGATGCCTCAGCCCCAGGCCACAGACAGAAAGAGAATTCTTTCAGCAACGAGCACTGTGGAGCGGCCACGCAATTGTCTTTGTTCTTGTTGGCTGTGAGTCTGTCTTTTAGCTAATTAGCGGCAACAGCAGTTAGAGCTGCGAAGCGGCAGATATCTGAGGCTAGCGGCAGCATTGCCAACATCAAAGACCAAAGAACAGGCCAGGGCGGAGTTGCAACAAGGATTTGGATATCGTAAGAAAAAAAGTGTTTCATCGGTTTTATCATTCTTAGTTGATGCCAATCAAACAATCTCTCAAATGAAGCTTCTAGGCAAAGATTTCTGTTATAAATTACCATAATCCCAGGGCACTCTATCATAACTGGAAGCTTCCTGCGCCACTCCGCTACTCCGCTCATTGTTTGCCAACGCCTAATGCGAAAACAAACAAAACTCTGTTGTTGTTGTTGTTCATAGCAGAAGGAGAAGGAGGAGGAGACGACGATCATTGTCTGACGACGGAGACGACGACGAACAAACAATAACCGAAGCGTTCTGTTAGAGCAAAATGTCTAATTAAATATTTATCAGGGATCTCGATCGAAAGAGGGCCAGAGCAGGCCCCGTATTAACTTATCAGGCAAGTGAAATCTAGGCAGAGCCAAGATTATTATGGAGCCATGGAGCTCTACTATACAATATGCACTACGTTCCAGAACAATGGCCCGGGTCTGTGTTTTTAGTGGCGAAACTACACACAAACAAACACACACACACACATACTTCATACTTACTCACAAATGCGCACCGAAAGAGGAGGAAGAAGTAAAGCAAATAATAACTGTAGTTGCCGCTTAGATAAGAGAGAGAGAGAGAGAAGTGCACGTTAATGATCTATCCCTCTCCCCCTCTCCCCCTCTCTCTTTTCTCTTCCTCTGCGAACCACATTAAAGTGGAGCTGGCGACACTTTCCGATTCGGTAACGAAAAAACAAAAGCAAAAGTGGAGCACCATCCAAAAGCCAAGAGACCGATGTGGATGTTGGATGTGTTGACCAGGTGAAAAGTGGCATTGTAATAAATGTTTAACGTGACTTTAAATTAAAATTGTATTACCCGAAGCTAAACACGAACTCGTCCACAGTTCGCGACGCGTTCGCTCTCTTGGTTGAAAAGTGTGAAAAAGAAAAATCACAAAGTGGGTTGGAGGCACATCATCACCGGCTGGGTCTTCAGGAGGCGGAGGAGGAGGAGGAGGAGGTACTTAATGGCATGGGGTGGGTGTCAAGCTCCGTTAGTTGCCGGCCAGTGACACTAATGACATTCAAATTGTTGCGCCAAAAGAAGCCATAAAAAGCGAGCGAGAAAAGCAGCGAGAAAACAAATCAAAGCGCAGTCCGTGTGACACCGAGAAAGTGCCACAGACCAGGTCTCGGTCCAAGCCCCGATCCGTATCCGTATCCGAATCCGAATCCGAGTTGGAGGCGTGCAATTGAAAGTGTCGCCTTGCCGTTTGTATTTTGTGGTCGCCGATGTGCAGCCATCACTCACTCACTCAAACCGAAAACCCCCACCACCCACACCAGTGCCCATTCCCCTCTCTCTCCCTCTCCGTTTTCATTCCAGTTCATGTCGTGGGTTGTGGGTTGTCTCATAAATAAACGCGCTTCAATTGTATTATGTATCCAGCAGATACGAATATCAGCGACACATCAGATGACATGCCATGCCGTGCCACGCCGTGCCACGCCGTGCCACGCCGGAGTGTGCATTCCATGCCACCAAGCATTTCATTTGACGTTTTCACTTGTCCAGTGTTGTGCAATGACAGTCATCGGATGGGCTGACAATCAACGGTATTTGAAGTAAATGTGGGGAAGATAAGTATGTACGAAAAAGTATTCCGATCGCTCGTTCCAAGAGATATGCACGATCTCTACTGATGAACTTTTTGCTGGAGATATTTATCTCTTATCTATTTACTATATGAATTACATGAAATGCATTCAAATGTATGCTGAATAACTGAACACACTTCCCAGTACATTCAATAACTTCTCACTATTATTATTCCCAACGATAAAGATTCGTTAAATAGTTCCGCCTTGAGACCTTTCCCTGATAATCCTTTTTCTCCGATTTGTTCTATCTTCAGCCGGAATCTGAAACAAAACGAAGATCGAGCATTTCCATCGGGTAAACATTGAATATTCAAATATAAAACTTTGCAACAAGCAAACAATCCCCCATGAACCCGATTTCAAGTGCATTTTGTGTGCGAATCGAAAACTATTTTTGTATCCAGCATTGAACATGGAAATGGCCAAAGGCAAGTGTGGGGAAACATTGAGAAATATTTCTGTAGATTCCATGATCAAATGATTGAAAATGCATATTGAAAATCTATTGTTAGCCTTTGCGTTGTGTGTGTGTGTGTGTGCGTGTGTGTGTACGCGTGTGGGGGTTTTGGCCAGCTCATTTCTTTGATTGCATTAATTGAAATATTTCTCAAGCGTGGCCAAGAAAAACAACCAAATGGAAAGTGAAGTGTGAAGTGAAGTCTCGACTTGAGTCTTGGTCTTGGTCTCCATCTCCATCTCCATCTCCGTTTCGGTTTTGGGTTTTTGGTATTTGGTCTCCGTCTCTGCCTTTGTCTTTCGTTGTTGCCTTTCCAATCACAACATCAGCAGCAGCAGCAGCAATAGCTACAATCTACGTATTTTAGTGGCATACTCGTATCATTGTACAATATCTGGGCAATTATCACGGTGCCGCAGTGCGAACTATTCGACAATTCGACACGCAAAATTGTCAGTTCATTAACATTTCAATATCGATACGACCCGAAGCTGCACTTTCGCTGCGCAGCCCCACCAAAAGATACAAATCAACGAACGTTTGAAATTGTACATCGGAGAGTACGATCTACATCTGTGCCTCTGTGCGGAGATACGTGCAGCCTCCGACAATGTCAGTTTGTGCTAATAATAGTTATTGACTTATCATGGCACATTCTTCTGGCAAGCGAGAGCGAGTGGCAATTTGTAACTGTTTGCCTGTGACATGCATGCCTCCATCTCTATCTGCAGCTCCGTCTCCGTCTCTATCAGCTCGCCTTGGGGCAACAAATTTTGCACAAATCAGCAGGAAAATTGCGAAAAATCAAGCAAATGAAAGGAAAAGCAAACCAAGCCACCACAGTCCCGAGTTAGAGCAAACAATATGCCGTAGCATTTGCATTCTAAGCTTCAGCGCTGTGGCTCTGGCAATTTGATTTCAATTTCAGAGTACTTGTACTCGTATCTGTATCTTGTATCTGTCCATGTATCGGTTAGTTACGCTTACAGATACACATTACATGTTGGGGCCAACTGCTGGGTTTTGCCGCCTGCAATTTGAAGCAAATTGTTTTGCCATCGGAGCACCAACGGAAACTGATCTCTGAACTCCAGTCGCCTCTCGCTTCATTAGCCCCACCCCCACGCTGCCACACCACCAGACTCGAGCCAATGTCAGACAGTCAAATTTCTTCATTAATAATACTGTCCATGCGGACTCTGCAGACTTTTCGGACTGGGGGGCTATTTAATCAATCCCTCGACCTGGCGCACACGCTCACTTTGCGGCCTGACCCATTTCGCGTACCGGAGCGAAAGATTATTTTATTTGCATTCAAAATGAGTTACATGTTCAAAATTTAAATTCGTACACACCCACCAAAAGTCAGAACTTCCAAAAGGAACACGCCCCAAAGACCAGCCCCGAAAAATTACAGAAAAGATTGCCAAGAATATTCTGTGTGGCTGAAATTAATATTTCATACATCGACAACGTTTTGGGGTTTTGTTTTCGTAAAGAGTAAGTATAAATTGAGTTTGTTCAGGGCGTGACTGAATGTTTTATTCAAGTAAAACAAAGTGGAGAAGCTACCAGGGATTGATCACCTTTGAATGGAGTATTCTGGCAAAGGAGAAGCACATTTTAGAGTTGGATATAATTATTGCTTTAAAGGGGTAATTGATTCCGATTAAACTTCTGACAAATGTGAATATTACTTCAAAGGCTGGAAATCCAAGGGAAATACTTTCCAAGGATCAATAAATTATTTGTCCCTTAGCTTTATTTTGGCTATGCTCTGTGAATAATCTGTCGAGAGTGTTCACAGTCTTTCGTTACCTTAACTCGGATCTTTTTCTATCAAGGCAGAAAAACACAACAAATTGTCGCATGCGTAGGCCCATTTTTTGTAGCATTGTTCTTGAGGTTTTGAGGCTAATGTCGTCGTTTGTATGGGCCACGGTTTGCAGAATCCAACCTCGACGCGTGAGTGTGTCCGGTTGCCAGAAGTCAAGTCAGAGGCAGAGGCAGCAGACAGACTGGCCGGAGGCCCAACCCAACCCAACCAGAGACTAAACAAAATAGGGCAGCGCCCCCAATTATTCTACGTGCTCCACACATGTGTGCCGCAGCTGCAACAGGAACTAAATAAAACTTTGGTTTTAATGCGCCTCGCTGGCCACAGCACAGAAGCAAAACCCCCCCACCGATCCGTTTATTGTTTGGGGCAATGATTTTCGATGCTGGAGCTCCGGGCCCATGGCTTCGTTAATTGCTGTTCGTCATTCTGATGAATCGGTTTGGTTCTGATTCTAATATTAGCTTGGAAAATGCCTGAACAAGTGAATGTACTGCGCATTCGAATGGTTTCTATATCAGCACGGGCTGGAGATCGTCTGATGGAAATGGCAGAAATGCTATTCAGAATCAATATAAAAGAAGTTATCAAGAAAATCAAACATAAAATGTACCTAAAGCGAATATGAATATGCCGAATTTGGGGTTTCGATAAGAAGCTATAAAAACTGCTGAATAATTGCATGAAACTATACCAAAAGTGGAACGGAAAACAATGAGCTTGGACCGCTTAAATATTGGACCGTTTGTTCCTAACGATTTAACGCTTTAATTGGGAACGCTATATCATTGTATAGCTGTCGATGGACTGCTAATAGTGAGACTAAAACGCTAAAAAAGCAACCCAGAGCATATATGTGTTATCTCCCCGAGAAGGGAGTGTGAAGTATTGTGTGCATGGATACCCATTTAAACGGGATTCATTAAATTTGTCATACAAAGAGAGATAGTCACCTGTCGATAAGATATTATAATTGAATTTAAGTTCAATAATCGAAGCTACTCGTGCGTAATGAATTCTGGCAAAGAGTATTACATCATGGGGATTCAATTCGCATTCGTTTGTCCGTCGCTCAAGAGCAATGCAGTCAAAGCACATTTTTGCTGTTCAATTCGCAATATTTCTAGCTACAACATTCGACTTTAATGTAAATATATTCTTACACATTCATTATTATAGTACAATAAATATGGTACGCAGGATGCGGTGGTTTTCAAGTTCACAAACTTCGCCTGCGAGAGCTACAACAAGTCCTGGATCGTGTTCCACAACTATCGTCTGAAGGCCGTGAGCCGGGACAAGGTGCTCCTCAATTTGAACGCGACTCTACTAAATCCGGCGCATGGTGTAACAATACGTGGAAGGGTCTTGAAGAGAGCGAATGGCTATAAGCCTTGGCTCTTCGACGTGACCTTTGATGCCTGTCGATTCATGCGCAAGCAATACATTCCGATTGTTTCACTAGTCTACGGGCTCTTCAAACAGTTCACCAACATTAATCACACATGTCCTTACGTGGTGAGATTTAAAGGAAGTGTTTTCAAATCAACCACATCTACAATTTCAGTTACAGGGCCCAGCGATTGTCAAGGATTTTTATCTGAATCCCGAACTGTTGCGCCTGCCCTTCCCAACGGGAGACTACTTGCTGGCGATTCGATGGTTCTTTGAAAAAAAGCTCGTATCAGATACGAATGTGAGTTTCGTGTTCGTGGAGGATCTCCTGAATAGCTAATTTGAACAATTATTGTACAGATGTGTCACGTATATTTAATCGATTAATGTACACCCAAATATTGGATTGTTTTTCTCTGCCTTTTATTGGCTGCGATGCCAATTATTTCCTATAATTGAGATCCTATCGAGGTTCTCCCGAAGTGATTTAAGCAAAGTGGAATATGAACGAAAACATTTTATTGACTCTTTCATGCAGAAAGATTTTAAAATCAAAAGCCTTGACCCCTAGAAGGTTATTTTTCAAGCAAGATCCAGAACGATGCCTTCCCATCTGTTGATCGGTAGCCTCCTCGGACTATTTTTGATATTGAACTTAAATTTCAACGTAAATATGTGAAATGTTCCAGTCTGAAAACTCATTAAATAAAAAGCTCCAATCTTACAGGATGCAGTCGTGTTCCGGTTTACAAACTTTGTGTGTGAAAGCTTTGACAAATCTTGGATGGTGTTCCACAACTGTCGCTTGAAGGCCGTCAGTCGGGACAAGGTGCTTTTCAATTTGAACGCAACCATAACACAACCGATTGATGATGTAACTACACGTGCCAGAGTTTTGAAGAGGGCAAACGGCTACAAGCCTTGGATCGTCGACGTGACCTTTGATGCCTGTCGATTCATGGCAAAGAAATCCATTCCAGTCGCTTCAATAGTCTACGGGCTATTCAAGGAGTTCACCAATATCAATCATACATGTCCTTATGTGGTGAGACTAAACTAAATATTGTTGAAATTAACATCTTAAGTCCCTTTACAGGGTCCAGCGATTATCAAGGATTTTTATTTGAAGCCCGAGCTGCTGCGTCTTCCCCTGCCCACGGGCGACTACATGCTGTCGCTACAGTGGTTCTTTAAGAAACGGCTAGTAGCTGATACGAATGCGAGTTTCAAGTTCGTAGAGGATCTTCTGAAGAGAAACTGAAGAGCAAATCCAAGGGCAAGACAATGTAGAGCACATACCCATCTCTGATTCCTTTCCCTCTTCCATTGATGCCGTTCTAATTGCCTCTCTTGACAAGAATGACAAGCACAGAAGACAATAAATAGAACTACAGAAGCATATCATACAATGACAATATTTTCGTAAACATTTCAATTGAATTTTTTTAATTTTATCACAGACATTATTATGCTTGTAAAGTCACACGGAATACGGTCTGCTGCAGCTCCATCAAATAGAACAAAAAATATGCCAAAAAAAAAGGATAAGTCTTAATAAGATAAGAATAATGCTTAAAAAAATACAGAATATACAGAATATACAAATACAGAAAATACAAAACAGAAAGAGAACCTTGTATCTGGTGGGGATACCCCTCCGACTCCATGCAGATTCATCGGTTCCTGTACTTCGGTTTGTACTAGATTATTTCTAAGGTAACTACAGACTAAACCAACAACAAAAATTGTTTGGAATACAATGCTATGCCGCCTGATAAAGGTTTTCTAGAATATTTGGCACTCATGTGCTGCTATTCAGGAGGTTCTTGTGCGCCTGCGCATGAAGATTGCGTAACCTCTTTGAACACCAGGCTTGTGATCAGAATTAATGCACTTTGGAGTGCATACTTTTAGGATACATAGAAACTGAATATGTGCCAGTATTATTAACATTTTCCTCTACCCTAGAGGCAACGATTAAAACCAAATCAAAATGGTTAAATCAGCTTTAATTACTTCTCAGTTTAGCATGGGAAAAGTGATGGCTTCTGATTCCGAGGCATTATATACCCTCGCATAAAAGAACTAGAATGGATTATCGAGTACACAGACAGTGGGAAATGTGTATTCCCCTTTGAAAAGGAAAAATTGAATTTTAATTGAATGAGCAAAGCTGTTCGTGCGGAATGAATTCTGGCATCGTTAGGATTCAATTCGCATTCGTCTGTCATTCGATTTGGAACAATGCAGTCGAAGCTAATATTCAGTGTTCTATGCGGAATATTTCTAACTTCTTCGCTAGATTTCAATGTAAGCAAATCCTGAACAATATTGTGAACCAGGTTCTGCATTAATGAGAGTTCGCAGGATGCGGTCGTTTTCAAGTTTACAAACTTCGCCTGCGAGAGCTACAACAAATCGTGGTTCGTGTTCCACACCTGTCGCCTGAAGGCCGTCAGTCGAAACAAAGTGCTCCTCAATATGAATGGGACGGTGCTGCATCCGGCCACGGATATAACAGTGCAAGGCAAGGTGTATAAACGGGCAAGTGGCTATAAGCCATGGCTCTTCGACGTTAATTTTGATGCCTGTCAGTACCTGCGAAGGCGCAGCGTACCCATCGTGTCTGTGGTCTACGGACTCTTCAAAGAGTTTACCAACATCAATCACACATGCCCCTTTATGGTAAGACTATTCGGGTACTACTCATTTACTTATCTCAACTTCGCATTACAGGGTCCGCAGATAGTAAAGGATTTTTATCTAAGACCCGAACTGCTGCGCCTTCCCATGCCGACGGGGGACTATTTATTGACGGTAAAGTGGCTTTTCAACAGGAAGCCGCAATTTGATACAAACGTGAGTTTTACATTCGTGGAGGATCTGCTGAAGAGCAAATAGTCAAACGTGAAAGCAAATAAACTACATTCAAAGTCCAATTGTTTTTTAATGACAAACAGAAATATTTATTATATGTGGAAGTGACTCATTTCATCACTGAAATGGGATTTAAATTGGCTATTCTATCAAGCGGAAATGATCTCTTTGTTTATCACCATTCGGTCTAAGCTTCAGCGTATTTCTGGCCGTTTACTACACATAAAATATTGCAGGAAAAAATCATCTTCAAGATTGCGAACTTTATGTGTTTAAGTCAAGTTTAAATCCAGGTTTGTGTTCCACCACTTTCACCGTCAGTCCAAGCAAATTGTTACGATAATGTATGGGCTTTACCAAAGAGTTTACCAACATTAAGCACACCTGCCCCTGCGTCCAGGTTCTGCTGCAGATCGATTTAAAATCATTTGTAATCGAAAATAAACGACATATGAGAACATAAACACGAGACTGGGAAATGTAATTAGTGGTTTTTTTTTTTTGCGGAAGTCCACAGTCCACTGGGGATTGGGAAATCATTAGTCGTAGAACCAGCGTTGGTGCCATGTGGTCTAAGCTGCTCTTCATTGCTCTCTTCGGACTTTTCCTTGCCGCCAAATTTGAAGTGAATGTAAATATCTCTGGAAGGAGAGTTGCCATCAGAAATTAACAAATATTCCACAGGATGCGGTCGTTTTCAGGTTCACAAACTTCGTCTGCGAGAGCTACAACAAATCGTGGTTCGTGTTCCACAACTGTCGCCTGAAGGCCGTCAGTCGGAGCAAAGTGCTCCTCAATATGAATGGGACGGTGCTGCATCCGGTCAATAATGCAACGCTCCATGCGCAGATATTCAAGAAGGCCAACGGCTTCAAGCCGTGGCTTCTGGATGGAACCGTCGATGTTTGCCGATTTTTAAAGAAAGGCTACAATCCGTTTATCCAAATAGTGTTCAATCTTTTCAAGGAGTTTTCCAACATCAATCACACATGCCCGTTTGTGGTGAGTAATCGTTTAATTCAATATTCTTGTACTGAAATCTACGTTAATGCCCCCCGTTCAGGGTCCACAAATAGTCAAGGACTTCTATCTGCAGCCCGAGCTGCTGCGACTGCCCTTTCCTACTGGGGATTACATGTTGTCACTGCAGTGGCTCTTCCACAACAAGCCCCAGTTCGATACAAATGTCAGCTTCAGCTATGTGGAGGATCTACTCAAGAGGAACAACTAATTCAATTTACTTTTTGAAATGCAATCAAGAATTTCTTGCTATTTAATTTTATTTTTGTTTGTTTATTGAAAGGAAACTATAATGACGCGAATGGGTTATATAATGGCCGCCTGGCTTGGGACAGCGGATGCCCGTTGTCGGCTGAAAATGTTTCCACTAATGCTTACACGTACTCCAACTTTTTATACTCGTATGCAACAGTTTTTGCTCACTTCTGTTGCCACATAGACAATTGGGTTTGCACTGGCAACCGAATCGCAAGACGTTGAATGGAGATTGTAGCGTTCGATATAGATTCTTGTGTGCAAAAGGGACTTTGACTACTCGATTGAACATAACCTTTCCATTGGGTAATCTGTCTTACAAGACGCATTCCAGTGAGAGTTTCCGTAACGTATTGCTAAGATAAACCTACCAGTTTTGGTCCAATCAAATTATTGTCAATGTTTCGAATAAAATCTGAAAGAGAAAAAAGAAACAGATTAGAATTTATCAACACAAAGAATGATTGAATGATAGCTAAATGTATGTATACAAAAATGTATCTATGTATGTATATAGTTATAAATGTTGACTCTCCAGCTGTGGTTAGAGCCACAGCCTCGAAAGAAGAACCCGTCTGGGGTTCACAAGCCTAAAGAGGCGCTAATGAAATTCCCATTGACGTAAATTCTCAACATCCCGACATAGACGTCAAGAGGCAGCAAGAAATAAACCACAATCGATGGATGGATAAACAAAACTTAACTGCTCGCTGCTACCCAAAAGAATATCTCTCAAGCAAGCTACCAATTTAGGCACATGAACGCGGCTCTCGAAGAAGAGAAGAGCAACAGATACAGATACAGTTACCAGAGATACAACATTCGGGGAGGGGAGGAACGGAGGCGTGTGAGTGATTTCTATGGCTCTCCTAACGTAAGCGAGTATTCTCGAGGTCAGCCACTTTTGTTACGAGACAGACTCCCTCCCCCTACCCATTCCCCATCCGCAAACACTCTGGCTGTAGTCTCTCTCTCTCTCTATTCTGAGACACTCTTGACCAACATATACTGCCATCAAGCCAGATCCTAAGACTCTGGCTCTGTCCGGTTTGCAGCCAATGCAGTTGTATCTTTGTATCTGCTGTTGCTTTTGCTGCCGTGTGGTTTTTACTTAATTTACTTTACTGTTATGTTTTTGCTTTCCGCTTGTTAGGCAAGAGCCATGCCAGCAGCCAGTCAAGCCATCGACGTGTGCATAGGTGTGGACGTGTGCTTGTGTGTGTGTGTCTGTCAGATGCTTTTCAGTTTCGGCTGGTTCTATGGTGCAATGGCTATACGTTCATGCATCCATCCATCCATCCATCCATTGCTGGCTGCAATACACTTGACATTTGGTGTTAGGCGGTGGCAAAGGCGTGGGTTGAAAATACAAATAATTTCATAAGCAATCCGTGCATAGGTGTACATACACACATACATATGTACATAAGTACATACATAAATGTAATTTCAGAAATATCAAAGCCTAATGCCAAAGGTTAATGCCAAACCGATTTGACCAACAAGCAACAACAAAAAAAAACCAAATATTTTCACGTATTATATTTGTAGCTTATTATTACAAAATTGTATAATTTGTTGTAATTTGTTTGGTGTCGACGCCAGCGATTATGCAATGGTCGTCTCTGGGCCTTAAAGAGTTTGGCTGGCCATTATCAACGCCATAAACAATTGGTGCAAGACCGAATCAATAACATAACCGATTTCTGTTCGCCTTTTACAGATTTGATTTTTATTGGTACCATCAGCCCCCTCTCCCTCTCTCTGTCTCCCTTGAGTTCGCTATATTATCTTTCGGATAGAAGTTGTAACTTTACGAGCTGCGCTACGTAGCTCTCTGGCTGTCTCCCATAAACAAAGAGGACGCTCTGTGTCCCATTGACACAGATTGCAATTTATGAAATTTTATTGCTCCGCTTGTCGCCCTCGATGGACGCCACAGTGAATGATCCAGCATGACCCAAATACGATCTAAGCCTTTGGAAATGGTTGGGTGTAAAATTAATAGGGTAAAAGTGTGTGTTGTGAATCGGTGTTGGGATCGGAGAAGATACGATTGGAATTTTGTAATACGAAACTGAAGATGCATTAGCTAAAACACGTCAATTTGAGATGAGGCTCACTGGGTTAGAGCTGGTACTACATTCTGTTTTCATATTATTAATTAATTTTAATTGATAATTGATAGATATTAATTGATAGATATACTTCACAGAACTACAGCTAAGAACTTTAAGCTTTAATGCTTTAAGATACGCAATTAATGCTTTAGGGAACTTCTGATTCACTTCTCAAGTCAAAGCTTGACAAAACATTTACAGCATGTAATGGAGGATGAGCCGCCGCCGCTGCCATTGACAACTTAAAAACGGCACCGAACCGGAGAGAGATCGCTGTTTGCTAAGGCCATGGGGGAGACTAAGCAAACTGAGCTGAGAGCCCCACCATCGGGGGGTCTCTGAGAGACAAAAGGCGTGAAGCCTAAACCGATGATAAGTGCCTATAATGTCCATGAATATCCGGCTGCAGGCAGACACCAAGCGGAGGCTCAGAGCTTCGTTGCCGAACCAAAGTAGTAGACAAACAATGTGCCTCAAAGGATCCGCTTGGGGTCTGTCTGTCTGTCCATCTGTGTGTGTGTGTGTGTTTGTGTGTGTGGAGGCAAAAGGGTAAGGAACCATAATGACAACATGACATGCAAAGTTTTGTCAAAGCCCAGACACGGGCAAACAATGTACCGAGTCTTGCATGGGTGGATGTGCTTACAGATGTGGATGTATCTGAGGTAGATGTAAGTATCTGGGGATGGGGATAGGGATGAAGAGGAGACACTCTTTTGCAGACATAAGTAGCCAATGCGGCTGGATGCGGGCCTTAATCAACCTGTGCGAGAGAGAGACTGGAGGAGGAGTACCACTCGCAGCAGGAGCCGAGTGCTGTGTGCTGATTCTTTATTATTTTTCACATTTTTTGTGTTTAGCACGTTATATGAATAACTAATTGAGAGTGTACACCGCATGTAAGGTACACACATATGTATACAGGGGCAGGAATGTGTCCAAATGCACTGAGAGAAATCTACGACTAAAGTATGAAACTTTCTTGTCTCTGTTATCCACTTGATATGGCACATCCTTGCTCCTTACTGTTCCCTCCTGACACATTGATGCTCGACACGCACAAGCGAAACCAGCGAGAGAGAATCCTTAGGATTTGCAAAGAATTAAACAGACGAGTTTGATAGGTGTCCAAATCTTCGAGCTAAGTTCAAGTTTAGGGCTCCTTTCAGTGCACTGCATCCATTAGATGCATGTGTAAATATGCTGCACAATATTCCTTGTGTCTGTTTCTGCGTATCCGTCTCTCAGTATTCCTCCTGAGGGGCAATGCCTGTTGAGGGCGGGCAACCATGACTGGGCATAACAGCAAATCGAAACGAAATCTTGGCTTAAAGAAGAAGTGGAGTAGGACAGCAGCAGAAGCAGCAGGCCATCATCTTGGGCTCTCCGTTCTCTGTTCTCCGTTCTCCATTCTCCGTTCGGTCTTCGATCTTCTCCACCACTCGCTGCTAAACTGGTAGCACATTTCTGCTCGTACTTTTTGTATTTTTATACCCGGTACTCGAAGAGTAAATAGGGTATATTGTATTTGTGCACATAACGGTTGTATGTAACGCACAGAAGGAAACGTCTCCGACCCCATAAAGTATATATATTCTTGATCAGCATCAATAGCCGAGTCGATTGAGCCATGTCTGTCTGTCCGTCCGTCTGTCCGTCTGTCCGTCCGTCTTGTTGAGCGCCTGGATCTCAGAGACCATAAAAGCTAGAGCCACCAAATTTTGCATCCAGACTTCTGTATGCTCACACTGTTACAAGTGTATTTCAAAAATCAGCCACGCCCTCTTCCGCCCCCGCAAAAGGGCGAAAACCTCCCAAATCTACAATTTTAAAGATAAAAGAAAACTAAAAACGCCATTCCGTAGGGAATGACCATATCTATCTGATCACCAAATTGGGATCCGATTGGATCATTATTATGGCCACAATGAAGAAATTAAGTTGCAGTGGCTAAACCCACCCTGTCCAGCAGCTTTTGTTGCTTTTACACATTCTCTCATTCACACTCTGCTTCGCGCAGTGGCAGAGGCCTCTTCCCCTGACACGTCTCTGACTCATCCTCTGCCTCGACTCTGCCGCTGCCTCTGCCCTGACTCTGCAGTGTGTGTCTCTAGGGGAGGGTGGCGAGCTAAAGGAGCGTGTTGGCATGAGTAGTGTTGTTGATGTAGATGACAGATGAAGAGAAAATGTAAAATTTGACAAATAACCGCTAAGGTGCAGATGTAGTACTGAGTACCGGGTATAAGAGTTGTGACGCGGCTTAAGACGCGTCTCACAACGTTCCTCCTCGTTTCTCTTTTTTTTTAGGTCTGTGTCTTGGGGGCTGAGTCATCCTCAAGTCGGGTAGTCGCGTAGTCGGCTGGTGGCTGTGTTTTGCATTAGGCCAAGTTCGATGACTAAGCAGAGACTTGGTTCCTCTGGTTCCTCTGTGGCTGTGGGGCCTACCGGCATAGCTTTAATGTGTGACGGCAGCTCCCAGATGGCAGGGAGCTCGATGGCTTGCAGATGTTGTCATCGGCGTTACCTTACCCAATGCCTCAGTCTCAGTCTCTGTTTGTGCTTGAACTTGGTCGTGCGGCAATGATTTCATGGCTCAGCTTTGAGATGAGATCTATTAAATGCCATTTCCCACTTCGAATTCACACCAGCAGGAACTGCATCCTCATCATATTTCCCTCTAATGTGTAGTTCCTACTTCAAATATTGCGCAAGTTTTCCTGCTGCGATTTCCCCTCCATAATTTGGATTTCACTATTTTTATCGCACATTAAATAAGCTCGTTAAAATCAAATGCATTTGTTAAATGTGCAAAGCAGAAATAGAAACACACAGATACAAATGTATCTTCATTTGTATGTGTCTGAGGCAAACAAAAGATACTTTTTGTGTTCTTCTTTTCCATTTGTTTTTGTTTCAAAGCCAATGCTTGCGAAACCGTGACACATGGCGAAGGCCAACAACAGATTTGAACAGACTAGACGGAGGCTGATGCAGCGGATGATGCTGCAGCTGATGATGAAGATGATGATGAAGATGGTGTTTGAGCAATGCGCAAACAAAAATAAAACATGACAAACTAAGGGGAACAAGAAGCGGCACTACCAAAGAATGCAATTTACAGTTGAAATCTCTTTCTGTGCGACATTTATCTATTAGGAACGAATAACCATATACGTTGGATGTTGGATGGAAAATGCATTCTATGGCAGTAAGGATCATCCTTTGGTATAAAATAAATTATTTAAAATATGATACCAATTTATAAATTAATATAAATAATTTTATATTTAGTTTCAGACATGAGTTAAGAGCTTTTATGGCCTTGGGCTTTTCATACGCTTTTTAAGCCATTTCTACAATAAATTTCCAACTATTACGTGCAGTTTTAGAGCCACTGGCCTCTGTCGCTAACTGCTGATTTGCTTAATTTGCATTCATTTCCACCATGCCACCCCATCGATGCCCCGGATTGCTGTGGCGTTGCCATATGGCCTATAATTTATGCTCGCCTGATCATTTGCCATACTCTTCCAGTTCAAGTTCCAGTTCCAGTTGCAGTTCCAGTTTCCAGACAAATTGCTGCTCAATCGATGCTTAATTTCAATTTCATTCGAATACGAATGCTCTCTCTCGGTCTCTCTCTGCATGTCGCTCTTCCTCTCCATAGAGACTCATACATACACATACACATACATATGTAGATACACTAAACACACAATTACTCGTACGACATAGAGAGAGAATTCAATGAGTAGAATCAGCACAATGATCGTGCAGAATTAATTTCCCTTTAAGCTTTGATGTTGTTGTTGCTGCTCGGTTCGGTTCGCTTTTCGTTTGTTTGTTGTTCGTTGTTTTTGTTCTGTGCACCGAAGTGGAACAATTTTCGTTTCGCTTTTGCGTTTAGTGGGACAATCGATCGATGGGTCTCTCCGGCTCACTCGTACAAGGCGATCGAAGACGGATAAGGGCAAGATTTATGGAAAAACCAATGCAAGACCAAATGTAATGGAAAAGATGGCAGGAGACGTATGCAAATACGCTTTTAGTTGATGGGAAGAATCTTTTATAGCCATGAAAATATAACAAATATATTTTGTTCATCAAGTGGCATTAGAAGACCTTTCACGAAACTATCTTCCACCTTTTAAGAATAATTCAAAAATTCTTTGGCATGTTGATATCTTCATCTTTGAAAACCCTTACACATTTTCGAATGTAAAATGTGGAAAATGTCTGAAATTCATTATAAAGCCACTTCCCATTCAATCAGTTTCAAGTTCTTTTCTGATTACATCAACTCTAACTGCAGCTTACAGGCTTCAGTCCCTGCTCTTCCGACTCTTCTTCCTCTCTCACTCCACCGGCGCACAAATGTCATGCAAAATACCTTCGGCGAGACCCAGCGAAGCATGCAACAGAGTCTAGCTCTTAAGTCACAAGTCACACGCACAACGCCCCGAAAAGGCGAAACTTTGTGCAACAATTGCAGTGGCACGAAGCAGGAGGAGGCGGATGCGGAGGCGGCGGAGACTCGCCTCGACTCATGTGAACAAACTGGCAGTAAGGTCTAAGACTCTAGAGGGGTCTATTGTATTTGGAAATTAATCTTTATCTGTTGCCAACCTGCCACGTTATAAGCGAAAATCTCATAAGCTTTTAATTTTTCATACATGTAGGCATGTATCTATGTATCTATGTATGTATGTGCATACATATGTATTTCTCTTGGCGTTTTCGCTGCGGTCGCGTAATCAGGGTGTAACAATTACGCGTCTTGAATTGCCATAGATAGAGAGCGAGAGAGACAGAGAGAGACACAAAGATACAAATGCAGCTATGGCTCCGACTCTGAAGCTGACTCTGCCGCGCCCCGTCACGTCTTACATGTTGGCCGTGCTTTTGCCTCTGTACGGGGTTTGGTTCTCATTCGAGCCAACCAACTCGTATTCGTACTCGTACTCGTACGAATATGCGAAATAATTTCAAACTTTGTATTGTAATTGTAGACTCTGGCTCTCAGGCTTCGTCATCCCCGTCTATGTGTCTGTATTTGTATGTGGAATGTGTGTTAGATTCTTACTTAATTTCAATTCTGTGGTTACGCTTTGCATTTGATTGCCAGCGACTGGCTTCATGGCTAATTAAACGCCTTAAACTCGCCTTTTGGCTGGGCCCAACGCCATCTGTTGGCCGTCAATTCATAATGATTTCACATCGGATCGAGTCGAATCGCCTCGGATCGGCTCGGCTCGGATCGGATCGCTTGAAGGTATGTAATTTTCCCAAAAGGCAGCCCCATAAAATGAATTAAATTTTTGGTTTTAGAATGTTCAATCTAGCGATCCAGCGGCGTGGCGGTGAGCACTCGATGTCCAAATAATAAGTACCGCCAAGTACCGCTAATTTGGGTGTGGCACGGACAGTGTGGTGTCGGCCCACCCACCCACAAAATAAAATAAATGTGTGTGCAACAGAAGAATGTGCCACAAGGAATGTTGTATGCCTAATGGCGGTACTTATGGCCAAATTGGTCAAATGGCATTTTCAAATGGTGTTCACAAAGTATTTGCCAATTGATAAACAATCAAAGCTAATGGCCGAAAAATGGCAGGGCAGAGGGGAGTCTGCGAAGAACAGTCCCACGCATGCTGTGGGCATGAAGAAACTATATAAGGAGGTCTCGTCGGTGGCAGAGTTACTCGCTACTTCTGCCTATTTTCAGTGCTCGTGTGCTTGTCAATGCGGAAGGTTACAGCGAGAGCCCGTTCACTCGCACTTTTCACTCGCAAGTTCTGCCTATTTTTGCCGACGAGACCTCCTTATATAGTTTCTTTATGGCTGTGGGTAAGGGAGGCAGACGCCACTGTACTTAATGTGGAATATGTTTACTGAGGAATTCCATTGAGGAATGAGATGAGAGATAAAGCTTAAGAGATTTGTAGATGCCCAAAAGATGTAGAGACTTATGACTGTTTATGAAATTTAAAAGTAGAACCAGAGGTGAAGATTTATTTATGACTGTTTTGCTGTATACTTGGATACATAATAAAAATGGGCTGCAATATTATTTCCCTAAAAGTAGCAAAATAAGTAAAGGAAATAGTAGCAACCAATTCTACGCACTAATCAGCACTTTCGGATGAGCGGAATACTCATTTAAAAACAAATCAAAGAGAGACTTAAACTCTTATTAGCTGTCTAAGAGCAACCCCAACACCTCAAGCAAACTTAAGACAATCAATAACCAAACGAGTCTAAGAATAAAGAAAAAAGCCAAGCAACGATCGGACAGCCCAAAAAGCAATCTTGCCAAAACACACACCATATATCATTGGAAGTGTAACCTTCGAGGCAAACGAAACGAAACGAAATCGTTCTATAAGACAATCCCCCCCCCAATCTCAATCGCAATTCGAGTCCCAAGCCCACACTGCATCCAAAAGATCAAAGCCAGAGAGAGGGAGAGAGGGAGAGAGATTCGTGAACCCAAAAAGATGACAACGAATATGGCAATCATTCATTTAGCTGCCTGCCAAAGTCATTGCTAGACATTGCAGATACATATCTCGAGAGTAGACATTGTAGGTGAACGATAGCTAGATGCTAACGAATCGAAAGGCAGACAAAGACTTGAGGCGCCACAGAAACAGAAACAGAAACGGAGGCAGCGGGCAGAGCAGAGGCGAGAATTATTATGAGAGAGAAAAAAGCTAACGGAAGAAAAAGCTGGCAGCAAAGTGTTGATAAATGAAGGAAATCAAAATGTAGAAAACAGAGAAAAACGCGCCGCCCACACGATCCACGGATCCACGGGTCCACGAATCCCATATGCAATGCGGTTGCAGTTACAGTTGCAGATGCAGATACGGATGCAGAACTCGACTGAAACTAAGCATTGATGAAAATATATCATCAGCAGTATGGACAGGGGACGGGTGGGTAGAGTAGGACAGGCAGACATAGGCATAGATCATTTTCCCCCGAGTTATTTTTAAACCGAAAGCGCACCCAGAGCACCACACACTGAGGTGGAGGAGGAGGAGGCGGCAGAGGCTGGCACTACCTATGGCCTGCCATAGTTATTGTATCTGGTGGATGCGTTTAGAAGCTATGAGCCTGATTCTTTTGGATCTCTCTTTGTCTCTCTCCCTATCTGCCTATCTGCTTTGTATGGTCTGGCCTGTCATTTTGATTTCGCTCGACATGTGTACGCACCGCATCTGAACTGACTTTCATCTGGTTGCATTTTGTGTATCTCGTATCTCGTATCTGGCATATCTCTCGCTGGCGTATCGCTGTACACATGTAACTATAACGCTTTGTTGAAAGGCAGACAGAGGGCCGGGACAGGGACAGGGACTCAACACAACTCGCATGTCAAATTAATTTCATTCAATTTAAATGCAATTTGACGCTGTTTCACTGCACTCGCAGCACTCGCTCTACCTCTGACGCTGGGATCTATAAGTATCTCTGTATCTGTCAGGTATGCCCGCTCACGTATTCGCCAGATACTTGTGCGATACTAGTGCTGCCCCTTCAGCGCTGATTCAACGTTAATGATGCAATGCCCCGCGTGAGACAGCAAACTGTGCGTTTTATTTGTGATGCCTTTTGATTAACGACCCTTGGGCCTAACATTTTTGCTCAATTTTATGGATGGAGTGGATTCCCAAGGGGGACTCTGTGCACTCGAGAAGAAAGTATAATTCTCCATAGCTGGACATCAGCTTACCTCTTGAAATGGTCGTGACGGAGGAGGGATATCTTGGTCGCGGTAGCGGTATTACTCGTTGGGATCTGCAAACATAAAGAATTCTATTATTTATCTTCATAACTTCTTTCAGTGTAAGATGTAACTTAAAGATCGTTCTGCACCTGCAGCTATAGTTTTCAATTAAGGAAACTGGCAGCAGGCAGCAGGCCTTAAGCACTAATAAAACATCTTCGGAGAGCTTCTGAGAGGCGTTAGCTAAGCCACTCCCCATGGGGGACATTCACCGCTAAAGACATTCGATAATCATTTAGGGGCCAATCAAAGTCAAATGGCCCAAAGACAAACAGAAATCGGGGAAGAAATAACTCATTAAAATATATTTATGTAGAAATCTGTGGTTCAATTATGAGCATGGAATATTTATACCCATTTATGATGGAGTTGAGTTTATTCAACTCCCAAAGAACCAACGGCAAAAGTGTATTTCAGTGTCCAGTGTGGTAATGAGGCTAACTTTGCTTACCGTTCCACTTACAACTGTCCAACATCTGGCATTATCATCCGATTTTGTCATTGTTTGGAAAGAAAATTTTCTTTTTCTCTGGCCGGCAAATGAGCGCAAACAAATGAAAATTTTAGAAAACTCTTCACACTTCAGTGTGAAAATTCTACGGTTACTTTTTTTTATGGCTAAAGATGATCTAACGCCCCGATTTGAGAGAGAGAATGGGGTAAGATCGTGACTGCGGCTGACACTGCAGAACGGAGGGGGCAAAAGTGGGTTAACAGTAGCACACGCTGGCGGATGGAAATCTTTTTGGTCTATTCCGATAGATGTGCAGATAGTTGTAACGGTTACGCGGAGAGTATTTTGAGCTTTGTGGAGAGATTAACTGATTATTATGTACGATACATACAGCAATTTTATTTGCTAAAGAATCTTTTTGTGAACAAAATCCACCCGATGTAGAATCAATAAAACAGAGATAATTATGAGTCTTCGAGTAGAAAATCATCATAGGATTATTCCTGTAGATAGATTCTTTCAAAATAAATAATGCTTCTGCCTGCTTTGAAAAGAAAAGAAGAAAACCGTTCCTTTACACTTCATTAAATTATGCAACGAACTCCTATATAATAATCCTACCATACTCCCTACAAATAATCTCATAAATCACTAGCCTTCACACTCTTACAGCCCCTTTTTGATGTACTCGCATAACCCCGTAATCATAAAATATCAACCAATTTGGCCAAACGCTTTTATCATTTCATTTCTGTGTTTGCTCCACTTTTCTTTCTGTGGCTCCACAAATCATCACCCGAACGAAAAAGGGGAAAATATAAAAACTTTCATAACTTTGCATGGACATTGTATAACAACAAAAGCAACTCCGATCATGCACCGAAATGTTTTTACAGCTACGAGATGGTGGTATAAAATTATGAAATGGGAAACACACTCCAAGTGGATGGCCAGATGGATGGATGGATGGATGGTGTTTGAGCATGAAATTGACAAAATACACAATCAATTATCGGGAGGAAAGGGTTATCTATGTGTGCATGTGTTTAGGTTTGTTATGGATCATCAATGTCATTAAACTCTTCAGCAGTTTCGCCGATTTATGCATTGATTTTTCAACAGTTTTGTTCAAGACAAGATTATGCTAATTTGTGACTTTGGTTTTGGTTTTACGAGTATGTGTGGCATTGGGATTAACATACATATTGTGTGAATTTTTGTTTACCTATTAAGAGGGCATTATATATGTACAAACATACATATAAATATGTATAAGAAGTGAGCTCTGAAATGGCAAAAGAATTCACTTAATCGAAAATATTAACTGTATGTTTATGCATTTTTCAGATATGGCTGCCGCAAGCGTAGTGAGTGAAGATTTCTCGTTCTTCATTTCATTCACGAGCTTGCTCCTGCCACTCATTCCATATATTTCGCATATCTCACTCCTCACACTCGTCTCGTCTCTGTTTCTCACATACATACATATGCACACATGTGAGTGATTCTATTGCTCTCCCCACCCCCAACAAAACTTAGCTTCAGGTGGCGGCAGAGGTGACTCTCGCTCTGTGTCTCGCTCTCATCAAAGTGTAAGGAATATATGGAATGGAACGGAATCTCTACTTTGCCTTTGCGTACATTTTAAATTTTAAATTAATGACCACAAATAAACTTTGCATCAACGAACAACGAACGTATTAACAGATTCGCCAATTTGTTGTTTACTTTATCGTAAAAGTTTATTTCTGCAACATTTTCAATGTCAATTCGCTTTTGAGAATATATTTCATGCAATTTTGGTTTATTTTTAAGCCATGACGATGACGACCCTGAGATGTGAAAGTGTTGTGGAAAATTTAAACCAAGAAAATCGGACAACTACGTATATATTTGGCACATTTCTGTCACATTATCAGCTCACATTTATTAATAACCACTACACGCCCCTTGGCCCTGAACCGAAAGCTGAAAATTCATTCATTGGACAAAAAGTAAATAAAATACGCTCGCTGGGCTCGCTCGCTCGTATTTTTGCAGCTGTCTTTCGGCCCGTTCTCGCTTCCCTTTTCGCTGTTGTGTAAACATTTTCGCACTTTTGGTTTTCGTTTCCTTAGCGCTTAATTAATAAATTTCATTTGTGTGTTTGGCTGGAGGATGCAAAGAAAGAAAAGGCCTACAGAGGGATTGTGTTTACAATTCCACAAAGTCTGAGACGCAGTTCTTAATACGCAGGCAATCCGCCGTACATTCCGCGCATAAACACAATTTCACACTCCAAAACGACAGACTGAAATGGAGAATGGAGAATGTGGAGGGTTTTGCTGGTTCTCTCTTTTTCTTGTGAATATTTACGTTTGCTCAAAATGTGAAAGGCGCAAAATTGCGGCTACGTTTTCTTTCTTAAGATTTTTCTTTGCTATTTTGCATTGTTTATAAAGCGCTAATAATACATTTTAGACTAACGACTGAAGGGGGTCTCTGTAGGAGGGAATTACTAGAAAGCATTCCGTTTTGATGATTGACTGCTCGGTTAGTCCTTCGACAAAAACCCAATCGAGGCAGGTGCCTTCTATTATCTCTATTAAAAAACATTCCCCACAGAGATTGGCTTCATCTCGCTCTCTCCGAATCATTCTTGCTATTTCCATGCTTTATTTTAGAGCAAAATCCAGATTTAAAGGCCAACCGCTTGCCTCTTCCATTCCACCTAATTTGCCATATAATTTACAGTTTGTCTATAATTTATGCACATGCATAATCGATGCAGAGACAACTCAGAGATTCTATAGCCTAATCCGAAGCGATTACTGAACACGATTAGCATTCGTATATAATTTCGCAATCAAGTTCAACATTCAGACAGCCAGCGAAAAAACGAGTTCTGCTGGGGGGGGGGGCGATCTATAACTTATTTTGATTACATAATAAAATAACAAACTCCTCAGACAATTTGGCTACCAAAAAAAACACTTGTGTAAGCTTTCGGGACTGTTTTTGGGCTTTATTTCGGACACGTCTCGATTCAGAAATGAATCAGACAGCGCCTCAGAGGCATGCCTCATTTGTCGGATATAGATTCTAAACAATTGTTTGGTTTAGCGGCAGGCAAAGCGGCAAAACAGCTGCAGGGAAGCACCAAAGTATTTGCGGTATTTGTCATGTTCAAAGCATCTCGATTCGATGTGCTATTTAATTATAGAAATAATCTAACACAACACACATTCTGCGAGCATTTGTTATTATTCATTTGAGCAGCAACAGCAACACAAATCACGGAGATGACATAAGCCAAGCGATTCGCTATTTCCCTGACTAAATTGTGATTTTCGATTCAATAGAAATCAGAATGTGTGGCCACACTGGCCACACGCTGGCTGTGTGTCCCTGGCACTAATAACAGAACACAAAACCAAAGTTTAGTTTGCATGTTTTCTGCTGCTGTTTCTGCATTTTCTGCATTGCAAAATGCAAAACAATAGACTACACTACCGTGAAATCATTCAAATACAGCGAAGTGCAGTGCCTGCACCGAAACATGATGATAATTGTGTGTGCAAGCCCACAATTGCAACACTGGCAGCGGGCAGCGGGCAGCACACGATCACACGATCACGCACTGATTTTGCGCACTTTATTTGGCTTTGTTTTGTGGATAATTTTTCCATTTAATTACACTTTTTGCGTTTGAGTTAATTTCCTGCCATCCATTTTCATTGGAATTGGTAATCATTGTTTTTTATATAGGGGAGAGGCACGCTTCGAAATGAAACTATAAATCGGTGGAAGAGTGCAAAGCGTTAAACACAGTTCTAGAGGCTTACAAATAAATGTAATCATTTTTTTACCACACTACGGAGAGCCGCATTTTCTGCTTATAAAAACCTTCCCCAAAATCGAGTTTCTTTTCTCAATTGATTCAGACTGCCAGTGTTGCCCTATCAACAAATAATAAAGAAAAGGCACCGCCAAGTGTCACCATACTAAGCCATGTTTATGGTGCTCTTTGGCTCCCCCACTCCAACTCCACTCCATCTCCATCTCCTTCGTTGCGAGTGCCATTGGCTTTGTGGCCTGCCACAGCTTCGATAAGGCCAAATGCAGCAACATTGTTGCTACGATTATGGCGATGGTCGGCTGTTGCTGTTGCATGATGCTGTAGCTGTTGCTGTTGCTGTTGCAGCTTCGGCTTGTAGTCATTATAGTTTCTTGTTTATTTTCTGTCATCATCAGTTTTTCGGTTGTTTTGACTGTTATGCTGCGATGCGACCATCATCAACATCAACATCCATTGGTGTGGAGTCTGCACGAACTTCCACTGTGTACGAGAGTGTATCCGAACACAGTCAGAGCATTGAACCTTTGCCGAATGCCGAAAGTGATTGTTCGGGAAACCGGAGATGATGCCGGAGAGATGGGAAATGCGAAATGGTAGACGGACTGGCAGAGGCCAAGCCGAAGCTGAATGATTTCTATTGTTAAAACTTGTGCTGTGATCATCCATGTGCATTATTTATACCAATTTATGACACGACAATGATGTTTGAGCATTTGATTAGCGCGCAGAAAATAGCAAAAAGCAAATAGCAACGGCAAACAAATGAAGAAAACTTCAACAGCTTCAGGCAAAAGCAACAAGCAGGAGGCCACTAATTGACAGGCGCCAAGGCATTGATCGTTAATCCATTGGGTACCCTCCATCGAACACTCTCTCTCTCTCTCTCTCTCTCTGTACTCTAAGAGTTACAGAAATTGGTAACTCGGAATCATCCCCCAGAAGCTTTTAGTGCGCGGAAACAACAGACAGAACGGTGAGGTGGACACACCGAAATTCATAGAATTAAAAGCAAAACCTTTCAAAATACAAAGACTCGAACAATATGTTTCCCCTTCGCTCTCTTTTTTGTTTTTATTCATTTTTGTTGCTGTTGCCATTAGTTGAGAACCGAAAACAAAGCAAAGAACCATTTAATGGTCGATGTATCGGCTGTGGCCATACCAGGTAATTGCACTTATTTTATTTCACCTTTTAAAATATTAAATATATGAAATGAAGAGTAATGTCTTTAAATCAATATTCTTGGTCTTCTGTTCAACCTGCTACACGAGATAAACACTTAACCAATACGCTCTCTTTCCATGCAGGGTACCACAAAAAAAGAATCCATTAGGCCCGAACCAACGATCCGCAGAGCGGCAGAGCATCGTCAGCGCCAGTGGCCGGTGGCCGGTGGGCCAGAGCCAAACACTAACCGGAAGTTCACAAAAGTTGACAGTTGATCGTGTTTTTATGTACATAAAACAGCAACAGTTCTCTCGCTCTCTCTCTCTCTCTCTCTCTCTCTCTCTCTCTCTGTGTGTCTCTTTTTTATGGTTCAGTCAAATCAGTCAGGCATATAGAACATTGACATATCGTCGCAGCATGCCACAGAAAAAGCAGCCAACAACAACGGAAAAAGTGGGTTGGTGGCAGAGCAGAGGCAGAGGCAGAAAGGAAAGGCATATCGATATGCAAAAAGCAAAAAAAAAGATAACCACAAGCTAAGAGAGGGAGAGGGAGAGGGCGGAACCTTCCACCGAAAGCGGAACTGTGTTGGGATGGGATGGTGGAGGTAACCCAAGACACAGGCAACACACAGCGAAATCGGAAAAATACTCAAGATGGACGGGGGCACAAACGATGGTAGACAAAAGCGCATAAGTTTCCGCTGACCGTTAATTAAAGCCACAAAAGACAGTAGCAGCAGCAGCATGGCCTAAAACAGACACAGGGACAGAGAGACGGAGGGACGGAGCGACGGACAGACAGACATATGGGAACATACTCGTAAATTTGTTAGCGCCTTGACACAGCTGCATGGCATTAGAAAACTGCAACGTCAACGGCCAAAAGCAAAAGCAAAGTCAAAAACCACAGACGGAAAAGGTAGCAAGAGGCGCGGGGCGAAGGCAAGACGAAGCTGCAACGGCGGCACGCGCTCCAATTCGCCCAAAATGAAACCTGGGATAGGGTAGGTGGCATGGGAGCACGTTGCAACGTTGAGGCAACGCCTCTATCAAGGTTGCACCAAAAGCAATCTTGCGCGGGGGCGCCGCTAACTGTTTGATTAAAGGATCAGGCGGCAGGCGGCATTCACTCTACGGACTAGAAAGTTCACTCGGACTAGAAAGATTCTAAGGAGTAAAGGAATACCCTGGAACAGCGATGAATAAATATTGATTCATAAATATGAATATTTAGATTCGTTTATACATACAGATATTCGGTGGAAAGATGGAAACGGGTGTGGAAAATGTTTATGCGAAAAGATTCCAAAGGGTTTGAAAAGAAACCACCCGACAAAAACAGGGTACGCAAAAATCATGCTTGAGGAGAACGTTTTGGCGGCAGCTGTGCCACAATTTATGTTAAATATTGCACAGCCGGCAGGCAGCAAATCTGCAACAAATATAAAAAAAAGAGAGTTGAACGTTGAACGTTGAATGTTGCACAGCCGCAAGAGATGTCAGCTGCTGCTGCTGCGGCACTGTTGCTCCATGGATGATGCTGCCCCGATGCCACATGGCGTTTGCAACATAACACGCATATGGAGGAGAAATTGTGCCAATTTGTTTGTTGCTTTTGTTGCGGTTAATGCTGCTGCTGCTGCTGCTGCTGCTGCTGTTGTTGCTGTGTGGCAAAAGGCATAAGGCGGCAGGCCACAAGAAGTGTCTATATGGCGGCATTATTGATGATGACAGAAATGTGTCGTTTGTGGAAAGCATTTTCTAAGCGCGCAGCTGTGCCACTCGTTGCCATGAACCTCAGCCAGCACGAAGTTTGAGGCCAAGCCAGAGCGCAAGTTCACGAGGAACAAGAGCGACCCTCCTCCACGCAGAGCAGCTCCAACCAGTTGTTGATTAAGCTAAATGCGACTGGAGGATCGAATCGCAGTGGATCCTCATCGTGGATGGGAATGGGCATGGGCATGGGCTGGCAATATTTATGCCATGCATTAATTTTCATGTCTAAAAGGGCTTAAGCCGCACAGACGGAATGACCTTGTGCGTAAATTTTAATCAGCACATCCTTAAAAAATAAATGAAAAGAAAATAAAAAGTGACTGGACGGGTCTGGGACTGCCTGATCCGTGATACGAGCTGCGTGACTCATGCATTCAACGCCAAACATCAGAAACGATGTACAGACAGGTTAAGATATTTTTGCATGCGGAAGAGGGAACATCACTTTGATGGACAGACAGACACAATTGGGTTACTCTTTCTCATTCTGCTTCTCCTCCTCCTCCATCTCTGGCATTGCAATTCCATTTGGCAACCTATGCCGCATATGATATCATCTTTCAGCCAACTTTATGCTGATGCTGTGATGCTGATGGGGAGAGGAGATTCTTTAGAAAACCAAACAAGCAAGAACTTCAAGCTACAAAGCAGAGACGCTCGCCCACATGGGGAATGTCAACCACAAGAGAACGACTTCGTCTTCATTGTCATCTTCATCATCAGACACAGACACAGATACACCTACAGATACAGCTACAGATACAGCTACAGATACAGCGATGTGATATACAAATTAGCAAATTGTTATTTTTATAATTTAATTGAAATGCCAACGAGCCAAAAAAGAAAAGCATCAAAAAATCTTTAAGCCAAGAGCCAAACAAAAGATAAAATTCCCCCACGAGTCACAGAGTCACATCAACAATTAATGCAAAAAGAGAGGCGGTAGAGGCAGCGGCAGCGGCAGCGGCAGCGGCAGCATTTAAAAATTAACATGATAATCTTTACTTCTGCTGTCTCTCCTCTCGGGGATTTAGCGCTTTTACCGTTCGTTGCGTCTCTCCCGTGCTCCTACAATGCGAATCACTTTGAGAGAACCAACCAAGCACCAAGCACCAACAATCATCCCCCAATTGCCAAATTCTTGTGCTCTGCTCTAGATTTTATTTCGCATGTAATTGCTGAGACTTTTTCTGTGGGTTTGCTGCAGGGTTTAACGATGTGCACACACTGGCTAAAGGAACACACTCTGACTCTATTTTTTGTAAATTTATTGAGTTTCATTCAAACTGAAAAGATTCCAGATCTCAGCCGTAAGCAGTGATCCACTTGGACTTTATGCAATTTGAGCAGCTGCCAAGATAAATGTTTCCTTAACCGCACAAAGCCAAAGCCAGAGCCAGAGCCAGAAAACAATCAAATCTGCATGCGAGAGTGAGAAATGCAGAGGAAACCCAAACCCAAACCCAAGCCCAAGCCTTGCGTCTGTCTTGTCAACTTGCATATAAATTTCATTTGGCCAAAAAAAAGAATAAAAGAAGATAATAAGCGCCATTGCGGTTTAACATGACCCGAATTCGCCTTTAAGCCTTTATTTAAATGCAAGAAAGATACTCTCGGTGGCTGTCAAAACGTTTATATAGTCTCATACCGCAAAACACAATACAGACAGGGCAGGGCAGACAGACAAACAGACAGACATTGTGGGTAGGTGTAAGAACTCTTTTTCTTATCGAGCTCATCAAGACAGCACTCAACACTTGCCCACCGCAGGTACCCCAGGGATCCCAGTTCCAAGTTTAGCTGCAGGAAAAAACGCATTTGAACACTCTCCGAAGAAAGGCAGATTATATAATCTTCTGGCCTCAGCCGAAACTCCGGCAGCAGCCCCAAAGAGTGGGCCGCAACCACAACAAAATTATTTTATATTATAACGAGTGGCAGGGGGAGGCAGAGGAGAAATATGCGTGGGAATCGGAGTTGGGAAATGTTCAAATGTTTACAATATACAAAGTAGAAGAAGAAATAATCATAAAGAAACAAGAAATAATGCCAGGTCTCGGGGGCAACACAGCAACAACAGCAACAAATGAAGTTGAACAATTTTTCGCTACTGTTTTGTACCGCCAGAAGTGGAGTGGAGTGTGAAGTGCCACCTGAAGAGGAGCCAAGAGTAGCCAAGTCATCATCAGCGAGTTTTGTGGTCGTCATCATCAACATCGCTCTACGAAGCTACTGCTCCTCCGCCTCCTCCTCCTTCTAAGCATATTCCATCATCAGATTCCTGTAGGTGTTCTTCTCCTCTACCCTCTACCCTCTATTATCGATTAATCTCCTCCGACCCTTCCGCTGCTCCGCCTGCTACCATTCCTTTGGAGACGACAACGACTTTTGACCGTGAAATATTATACGAGTGTCGTGCCTCATTTCGTGGGCATGCATTTTTAATATTTTAATTAAGAATTTGGGGAGTATAAACTTGTGGGGTAAATGAGAAATAAACCGAAAAATGTTCCTCAATAAAGGAAGAGCAAATTTATTGTAATGGTGTATGTTTCGCTTGCTTTTAATGGGGTTTCCCTCTCTTTCCTCTTTCCAAATATTTTTAATAAACATTTCTATAACCACAATGAAGAAAACATGTTTCCTGTGCAATACTCTCACAGAGTAGCTTAGCAATACTTTAAAAGAGTGCACAACACATATCTACCACTAGCTCCATCCCAGTGAGACTCGAACACGAAATAAGTTTGCATAAAATCTTAAGGTACCTTTGCTTAGAATTTCTATATTTCCCACATAACTTTTCTACACAACTTCAACAACAAAACAGTCGATTCTATCATTAGTTCTAACTTGAACAGTGGCCAGCATTCAACAGGCATTCTGCTGTTTGGAACATGCTTGGAACTTGGTCAATTAACATGTTACCTTTCTTTTTGTGTTTCCTGTGCATGTTCTGGGGGGCAACTGACAATGTTGCCAACGTTGCCCAAACGACAAGAATAACCTCTTCCGTTGAAACCACCAAACCACCAAACCACCAAACCACCAAGTAAAAGGGCCTACAATTTCTAAGAAAAAGTTTACAAGTCTGTGGCTCGTTTGCTTTGGAAATTGGTTTCTCTTGTGGGGTGATCGCATAATAATAAAGCTTCAGCTCCAGGGCTCAAAACAAAATGCTAAACATTGACAGAAAACGGAAAGAATAAAAGAATCAAGAAATGGCTCTGCTGATGAGCGTCTATTCAAAAAGTTTATACAATTATGAGTGTCTCTTCGGCGGCTCTTCAACCTGTCCCATATGTCCATCAAATGTTTTCTTCACAAGTTGACTTTCAAAACACGTGTCGCCTCGGTCTCCCCCTCCACCATTGAGCTACGAAAAACGAATTACGAGTATTATCATGCATATCATATCATATCATAATCTAAAAGTAAACCCGAGAATATGTCATTTGTGGACATATTTAAATGCTCAACTCGTAAATCTATAGAAAGTCCATGTAAAGGGTTTCACGACAGAGGGCGAACACAACCAGCCACACAAAATTATTGACCTGCTGAGCGTTTTACGATTTGACAAAAGACAAGACATCGCCAGGTATGGGCCATAAAAGATTGTCACATAAAAAAAGAAAACTTAAATGAGATCTAGATAGTCTTTGAAGAACCCCAACCCCAAGCTCTGGCTGCGGAACCATGGATTATGGTCAGAAATACTCAGGTATAGTTGGGTTGAAACTAAACATTCTTTCGGGTTTGCACGTTTCAGGTCTGATCTGGCAAATTCCGACTCCCCAGAGGAAAGTAAATGAGAGGCGCCATAAATTCAGTTGTCCCAAAATGTCTTAGCGCCCCAAAAGGAGGAAAATAAAGCAAGAAAATAGAATGCGCGCGAGAAGAATTCCTGTCGTCTGGCTCCCAAGACAGGGAGCTCTATCTCTCTCTCTCTCTACAAATATGTTGGATATATATAGAATGGATATACGCACACACGCACATACAAATATATATATTCACATAGTATATATAATTATATAGAACCTATTTTCATCTAATTTCTTTCATTTCTATCCACATGCCTTGCTCTATTTCTGTGGGGCGCAGCATTTTTAGCGCTGTCCTCTTCTGTCGTCGTCTGTCGCCGTCGTCTTCTTCTTTTATAACTCAATTTTCATTGCATTTCTTTCACTCTCTCTCTCTCTCTCTCCACTCTCTTCAGTCTCCATCGTTCGTGCTTCTTTCCCCTTCTGTTCTGCTCCATTTTCGGGGACTTTGTTTTCGTTTACGCATTGTCTGGCAAACATTAAAAAGCAACGAAATCAACGAAATAAAAGCTTTTATTGTTTGGGCCAAATATTTAGACATAAGTATATGTATATTTTGCATTCCTTTTTTTCCACCACATTTCACTAATTTAAATTGTATGCTCTGTAAAATATTTCGATTCCATTTGCCATAAATTATCGCGGGGGCACAGCCACTGTTCACGCACTTTGAACCGGCGCCTGCCACTGCAGCCAGTGCCTCGAAAATAGAAAACTTTATATTTGGATTACAACTGGAGCGCATAAAAGTCGGATCATCTGATTTATAGCAGGTGGTTAATATACGCACATACATAGTACACACATACATACATATGTACACGACTTATGCGTGTGTGCGGGAAAAAATCTCGAGGGACTGGACTAGGGACTGTTACTGGGAATCGGGGCATGCTCATGCTTATTGCGGAAATCAAAGTACATTTTCTGTCAGCTCTCTGATCCATTATTCGGGGGGTTGCACTTCACGTAAGCTCAGTTGGTTTGTCTTGAAAATGTTCCGAGTAAATTCTTTACAGCTTTCACTTTAGCTCCTTGAACTCTCACAGATTGATGAGTGTCACAGCTGTCAATCTCTCTCTCTTTCTGTACTTCCATTTCCACTCATCCAGAAAGAATATATTTTCTACATTTAAATTTTTTTATTACTATTTTCTGTCTTTCAAGCTCTCTCCCAGTGTGGCTTAGTACCCCGGTGAGACATTCAAGTTGCTGTAATTCGTTCGTTAAACTGAATCTCCAGCAATGGCAAGCATAATCAGCTTGACTCAAAAATACTCTATTAATATGCGTTACATGCAGCCATAAATTGCGAATCGGGAGGTACAGTACAGTACCGTGCTCGCCGCTTTCTTTAACCATAAATTATCGGAAAGCAATGTCCGATTAATAATGGATAATTCCATCCACTCACGATTCAAGGGTGTGGCGTACTCGTAAGATACAGACTGCAAATTCCAATCCGATACGTTAATAACATTGGTTTGTGTATGAAGTACAAGTTTATGAACAAATTTGGCAAACGATATCAAAGTGCACTTCAGAGATGGGAGGAGGAGGCGTGAACTTACCATAAAAAGCTGTTAGGCATCGTTTCGTCGTATGATTTTATGGCTACATTTAAGCCTGCAAGAAAGATAAGATTAACGAGAAATTTATTAGATAAAAGAGTTCAAGCCCATAAAATGTGGTGTCTAAAGAAAAGGGGAATGCATATAAAGCAAATGCAAAGTGGGGATCGCAGATCGAATATTGTACGGGGCTTTCATATGCCAACTTTTGGGATATTATTGTTCAGATTTGATCTGACTTTATGGGGGAGTTTAGGGAATCTAAAAACCAGTTTGGTGTGCACCTCTAACCTATTGCCAGTGTCACCCAATTATATTTTAAATGCTGGCAACGTTTACCCATTAAATAAAGATATTTCTTGGTCTTTCTACATATTTTGCCAAAATATATGGCAAACTGCATAATTTGTAGAGCCAAGAATGCGTAACGCAACCGCCTCTTCTCTCCCCTCGAACACCACAGCAACAGCAACAGCACCAACACCAGCACCCTACACACCCTCTGCCAAGTGCGCTTCTATGCAGGCGATATTTTAATTTTTTGCTTAGAGCGCCAAGAACAAGAAATTCCTAAAGATCAGCCAGGCCAGGCCAGGCCAGGCTGTTTCTGGTTGCCATTTGCTATTTTTGCCATCTTTTCTGTTGATTTGACAGCTTTGCTTTGCAAACGACAAACAAATTATAGAAAATTATGCTGGCAGCAGACTGCGAGTAGAGTCTCGACTACAGTGTCTATAGGGGAAGATCACGAGACGAACGGCGGAATCTATAGAGAGGAGAATCAATAATGATTCGACGGAGTGGTATCGCAAACAATTAAAATTGATTGGGATCAGAACTTGAAAGAACTATCCATCAAATGGCCAAAGGGGCTAAGGCAAAACAAAGCCCAAATTCTTGACAAATCTCCCAAATAAGAATTCTTGTTCGCAGTCTCAGTATCTGTACCTCTTTTATTGGGGCCGGGGACCGCGTCCCATCCCCGCCACTTTTCAATTAAGATGAACAAAAAACTTGGTCGTCGGTCTCGTACTTTTTGCGGTGTGTGCGAAAATAAACTTTTTTATTGCCTGCGTGGCGCCAAAGGCAGAGATGTATCTGGAAGCCATCCCAAATTCGAGGGATTCGTGTATTTGTGCAATTTATTTCAATTGCCAGTCACTAATAAATATGCAATTAAAACGCAAAGAACACAGAGAATTTCTAACGCACGCAAAGTGATCAAGGATCTCCATGGCCCCCCTGCACCTCTCCTCTAGTTCAGCACCAAAGCAGATCCATTCAAAGATCCATCTGTTGGATCTGTTGGCCACACATTTGAAGATCAAACGCTGACTCTGGCTCTGGCTCTGCGATCAGATCATTTGGCTAATTGATCATAAAAACCCAACGAGCCGCACCACAAATCCCATTGCAGAGGAGAACACCAGCGATGTTTTATTTGAGAGGATGCGGAAGAGTACTCCTACTCAGATCTACTACCCATTTATTTATTTATTTGATGTTGGAAATTGTTTTTATTTTCCTAAACTATGCATGTGCAATGGCTGATTCTATATCCTGAAAAGAGTATTTGAATGTAAGCTCTTAATCGAGATAGTTTCGTGGAGGTTGATTAATTGGTTTGGTAATTTGTTTCTATAGCAACTGAGAATGTTTCCAATGGTTCCTGCTGTGTGTAACTGACAGAGCATTCGGTTGAGTGAGCAGATCACAGACATTGGCAGACACTTTAACTAACTTCCATGCAAGAGTTGCAGCACTTACTTTCCCTCTCTCTCTCTCTCCATCGATAAATCCCATTATTAATTGACCCAATCCCAGCGATGAACAAACTTTCTATAACCCAAGCAACAACCCAGTTAAAATTCTTTACAATGCCACACGTCCCGGGAGAGGGGGAGAAGGAGAACCTACCCATGGGGCAGGCGTCTGGCTTTTGGACTTTCTTTGTTGATCAAAAATCCATAAAGTGTAGACATTTTCACCATAAGAATGGTCGTAGAATGCCTCTACGGCCTCTCTATATGAAAAGTTAATCAAAGAACTGAAGGCAGAATGACGATCCCAAAGAGGCACACAAATTAGAAAACGCTTTAAAATACAAAATGCAAACAATTACAAGACGTGGGAAAAGCTTCGTGACAAAAATACAAATTGTTGTGTTTAAATAAACAGCGAAGAGAAGAGAAGAGAAGCAGCAGAAACAGAGACAGAGACAGCAGCGAAGAGACGGAGATAGAGACATTGCGAGAGCTAAAAACTAATAAAAATAACAGAAAAATAGAAGAAGAAAACGCCGAAGCCAAAAGCTAAAGCCATTAAGTGAAAACAAATTTATGACAACTCAAGCTCATCGACAGAAGAAGAAACCGAAAGACCTCTGGAAGAACACCAAATGTCAAGTGCATGCATATGGAAAAAAGCTTCTCCCTTGCCATTACCCCGGAGCTTTCCCTTCATACCATTCCATGTACAATTTACAGTTTTACAAGTGCAGCTTTAGAGTTGGAGCTTAGAGATAAAACGTTGGAGCTTCCTCCTCTAATGGTTTCATTATCGTGTGCGACTGACTGCTAATGCGGAATCGTTGTAAGAAGAGCACTGGTACATAGACTTTTATGGCTTATGGCTATATAAATATTTATGGCAGAGAGACAGAGGGAGAGAGAGAAAGATATGATATAAAATCAAAGCAAAGCCAAGAGGCAGCGTAGATGGTGATTTTCAGTTACTTTGCATGGAATTTATTACGGAATAATTAAACGATCACGATCGAAGCCCACCCTAAACTGCTAAGAAAAACCTCGCGCAAGACAGAAGAGCCAGAAAATAGACAGGAAAATGTGTAATTTATTCGCTAAACTAATAGTTTTTTGAGTGCCGATCAGCAAAGTCTTTCTTCTTAATATTTTCCATTCTATATAATTCATTTACCAGCACAAGACACTTCCATTATGAGGGGAATCCACCAACTTTTTGTACTTTCAGCTATCTCCAGCTTTTTTTCGCATTAAAGACACCTTTTCAGGGCCATGGACAAAGGCCATTGATTGTTGATTTATTAAAGAAAAACGCACTCAAGTATGTGCCACTACTTTTGTTCCACTAATCGGCTCCCAGCGAATATGACTGATTGCGTTAACTATGTCAAGTTCCAGTCGGTTTAAAGACGGAGACTCTCCAGCGATAAGGTCCGGTGTCTCCCCCTAAGGCAGCTCTCTATGGCCCATCTATAAATAGATAATGATTGTTGATTTTATGACTGGTCGCAGGCGGAAATTGTCCATTTAGTAAGTGGAGGAACATGGCTCATTTGACAGTGTTGGCAAATGCAAAACAGATGCCAAACATGACGAGGGGAGTGGCCTTTAAAGAGTGGTCTCCTTTTACAAAGTCTTACAAACCTTCCAGCCTGCCAGCCCACCAGTCTCTTCTCCTCTGATGATCAATGGATGGAGCGTTAACTGATTGTGATCTGCTGCTACATAGTGTCTGCTTGGAGTCGGAGTCGGAGTCCCGAGCAGATTGCAGACAGACCAGACACACTGAACAGTCACTGAACTTGCAGCAACAGCAGGAGATGATCGCGGGAGAAGCTGCAACGGGGGGAAGTGCGTCAAAAGGCCAACAAACGCACGCATACCAATCCCTCGCCTTTACCCTCTCCCTGCCATTCTCTCCCTCTCGCTTCACGGCACATATGGTCAACATTGTCTGGGGGCCAACTAATAACAAAACACACACAACCGGCTTCAGGCCGGGCCAACACAGCGAAAGAGAGAGAGAGATGAAGAGAGGTGTACGGTGTACGAGGAGCGATGGAAAGAAAAGTTTGTTTACTTGGGAGGCAACAATTTTCGTGTCTGCCACACAAAACTCGTCGCTTGTTGTACCCTTTGCTGGAGAAAGGGCATTTTAACTATGGAAAGAAAGAAAGTATTTGCCATCTGACTGATATTTAGCACTGATAACTGGATCTACATGGTTGGGATCGATAAAGATTGTGGATCGGGATCATTTATTTAAGTGGGATCAGGTGGGATCATTTGTCTTGCAGGGTATCATTCGCTTCGATCTTCCATTCTTGGCGCTTGGCTGTGGCCTGCGCATAAGTCACTCTCCCGTTCTGTGGATGCTTGAGGCGGAGGAGGTTGTGGAGGTTGCCCCGTCTTCAGCTCCATCTGCGGCTCCAGCTCTGGCTGTTGCTCTTTCAGCTGCAAATTGCGCAAATTCCTAAGCCGCCAAGGCAGCAACACACATCTGTCGTCACATTGCGGCAATTGTCGCTTCACAACACTGTCAAAAAGGAGAGAGAGACAAAGAGAAAGAGAGAGCGAGAGAGAGAGAGGTGAAGGCCGTACTGAAGCTGGCTTTGGATGGAGGAGGGAGTCGCACAAATAATTGCATGGCCCGCATCCCAAAGAGAGCCTCGAGGAGCCTCCACTCTTGCGGCCATAACGAATTCGCAATAATGTGCATTTTATTAGATACTCTCCTCCACTACCACTACAACTCCTGCGCCTCTCTCCGCGCAGCTCTGTGCTCTCTGCTCCCCCCGAAACTCCACTTAACTCTGAGTGCATTTTCCGCTTGAACACGATTTCATTTAAATTTTTCCTCCAGTGTTGCCCTTTCGGGGGCTACAAGGAAGGAAATCGCTTGCCTCTGGCTCATGGCTCATGGCTCAAGGTGTTGGATGTTGGCTGAAATGGCGAATGGCTCAGGGTTGTCGGCTAAGCGGAAAATATCTGTGCTAGTGCCAGTGCGTGCAAAGGCGTACATTTTTATTATGGCTTACAGTGGAGAAAATTATGGTTTCTTTTTTAAGGGAAACTTATAGTTCAATAAAGATTAAGTGGCCTCGCTTTTTCTTCCTTTCTTTCGATCATCTGCCAAAACTAGATCTCACATTTATGGATCTTCCAATTAGAAAGAAGTACCGAAACTATCTTCAACGGTGCAGCTCTCGGGGGAGCTCTCTCAACGGATGGGTTGGAACATCCTCTACATCCACATCCACATCCACAAACGACAAACAGACCGTTAGACAGACAATTTCCACTGCCATTTATTTTATTTATTAGCGTTGCTGTTGCGGCAAAAGCGAGAGTAAAGCCCGCCATAGCTTGCCATAGAAATAAAAGTGAAATTTTTCCCAGCCTGAGAGAGAGAGAGCGAAATTGTTGCACATTCGCATACAAAATAAGCTTCAGGTTAAAGTAGAAGTACTTTTATGTACACCGTATGTACACCGTATAATTGGGTAATAATTTTATAATTATTCAAGCATTTTACTCGTACGAACTGTCATTGGGGTAATCGGTAATCGGAGGAGACCCACAGATCTGTTCAGAGAGGGTAACCTGAACCTGAACCCATTTATCAAAACCTCTAAAAACACAGAAAAAAAGACTACGACAGGCCTGAAAATTATGCGTTAATTAACATGGCAGCTTGGAGACGGAGTGACCAGCTAAAGGCACCAAAAAACTGACTTTGAAGGTCTCGTCGCTCTCGGGGCCTGGTCGATTGGGTTTCTGTGGGAGATCTGGTTTTCAGGTTACCCCGCCCGTAAGCCGACATTGACATGTGTGACCCCCCGACCCCAGACGGCAGAGAGTGACCTTCAGAGAAGCCCAAAAACCAGCAGCAATAATGGGTAACACTTTAAGACCTTACTCCAAAGTTTTAATTGGGAGATTGATCGATCACACTCACAGTTGAGTTCATTCCTTACAATTCGAGTACTTTTCCACACCACCAACTTTTACGCAATTCCCGCAAGAAACGTCCATTGATTGGAGGGGTATTTCCATAGGAATTCTGTCAGAATTCCGGGAATCTCTTAAGATAGCGCAAAAATTCAGCCATTGCCAAGGCGATAGTAAAATTCAATTTGATTAGCTTATCGGAAAGCGGGTTCCAACAAAGTTACGGTAAAGTCAGAATCCTTAGCTATGGAAATAGATAAAGATATAAGGAAATGGCAACCAGTAATAGTAGATGGGAGCTGTGAATATGGTAGATAAAAACCAACAAATTCGATGTAAAATTCTAACATGAACTTACTTTCTCGAACTTGTGACAGAAACAAAATATTACACACACAATAAGAGTACAAATTAAATTAAAATTTGGCATAATTCTTGCCAAAAGTTTCATTCTCCCAAAGGAAACGTTTATTTGGGATAGTATGCCACTTGGTGGACTGGTGGAACAGGGACTTATTGAAGCAAGTAATATCGAAAAAAAACGTTGAATTCATTTACCAGCAGCGTTGCCAAACTTCCACTACTACGTTGCCAATTTTCAATGCAATGCACCTCAATGTGATTCACAAACATCTGTTTCTGGTTCGCCTCTGTGCGCTCGCACTTTAAACAATACTATTGACTTTGTTAACAAAAAGGTAAATAGAAAACTTAATTGCTACAGAAAGGTAAACAGTGAAATGCAGACAAGAACACCTGAGTGAGAAGGCGGCGCTTCATGGGGTAGGGGACCTACGCCTCCAGGCAAATAGACAACTTGACGTTGCGTTCGTTCCACTGATAATTGCTGATAAACGTTGACGCTGCACTCTATATAACAGACAGACAGACAGACAGTCCATATATGAGTGTACGAACGAGTGCAAGTCTTGGGTGTCTGCTTTGTTCTGTTGACTTTAATCAAATGCACCTTCCCCGCTCTATTCATAAATTCACTTTGAAGCGCAGTTCTGGGTGCAATCAAAGCTGTATTTGCATAAATGGGACAAGCTCTATATGTATGTACATATACCTACGTATAGAACAGATAAGAGCTGGCTGAGGGTTGAGGTGTGAATAATTGCAATATATAATATTCAAATAAGATTGTTCGGACAAAGATAGAGGCAAAGTACAATGTGAGAGATAACCCATGGGCAGGGCCTCTGACTGGAGGGTCTTACCTGGTTACAAAAATAAGTAAGAAATTGCTTTAAATTTCGTATTACGTGTGGCAACACAGTGAATTGAACATTGAACACATCCAGCCATCAAACTTTTATCCACTCAACCTCATTCTATGCCCGGCGAAAATATATTAAAAATTCACGAGTTTTTTCTTTAGCGTCACATTTACACGCGCAGCAACCACACCCCTGCAGGTCCGGACACGTTAAGGCCTCGTGAAGAACTGAGGAACTGAAGCCGGAAAGCATTCAAGCCATTTGATAAGGCTGCTTGCTCCTTCTGTGGAGTAGAGGCAGAACAGGAACATCAAAAGCCATTGGCAAGCACACTCACAGGCCCTTTTATGTCTATCTAAAAACATAGAAATATATCTATGTATATGTATACGAGTATGTACAATGTATCTGTATCTGTATTCAATTGGATATATAGGTCACAAGCTGTCGACTCTCGGTTGCAATGGCAACGGCAAAATCGGGAAAAGGCAAGCGGCACATACATAACTTCGTTGCACTCGTTTTTGTCTACCTTCGGCAAACGATTCCCTTCCCAACCACCCGAATCACACACCCAAAACAGCTGTTGGGGTTCACAGCCACCCTTAACAGTCATGTGGCTATGTATGTATGTAGCTAACAGCTATGTTAAAGCTTCAACTGCTGGAATGTTGGGATAGGTTGAATGGAACTTTCATTGGATAGAACGAATCTTAAATGCAAGTTTTCTGAGGAGACTTCTTCAGAAATTAAACAAGTCGAATAACGCAAACAAATATTTATGTTTAAACTCGTTTATACGGTTTGCAGTGTGCTCTTAAGCGTTAACATTTCTCAAATATGTATTTGTGTATCTGTTTATGTACATATGTACATATGTATGTATGTATGTATATATTTTACGCCGAAACTTTCAACTTTTGTGCTGCTGGCAATTAATTCTCTCTGCTGTTGCTGCTCTTGGAGCTAGGTCAACAGTTTGTACCCTCATATACAATGCATACAGACATGTATGTACCTCCTGCATATCCTTGTGTGTGTGGTGGAACACTTATTAGGAATGTATCCTTTGAGTGGGAAGTGGTGTGGTGGCTCCAAAGCCCTGACAAATGTCTGACGCTGCCTTTTGGGGAGCCGGGAGTCCCCACTGGAGGGACCAGCACGAAATGGCTGTAGCTGGAAATTCTGCTGATAAGCGAAAATGATGATGTAATTGAAAATTTCAATTAAATGAATTGCCAATCCTTTTGGGGTTCGGAGAAACAATGCAAAACGAATCAATTTAGAAGAGTAAATATTTAATGGCCCTGCAAAGCCCGTAAGGGAGGTCGAAAATATTAAAAATAAATGAATAGTTGAGTTTCGTTCTCTTCGCTACTGTTATTATTGTTTACTTAATCAAATGCTCTACTATTCTGCATCCAATCTTTGAAACGAATTAGAAACTCATTAAAAATGAAACCAGAAACTTTTGTCCCAGGGCTCTAAATCACAGGCTTTAAACTTAATCACGCTTTAATGATAAGCAAACCCAAAATTCAAAGACAGACCCACAGCTAGACCCGAAACCCAAAAAAGAACCCTAACAATCAGGTTGCATTTTAATTATAGAGTAAATCCACGAATACGAACTAATAAATAGACAGACGATGTGATGCCGGGCGCCGTCAATTTTCAAAAGATTCGAGAGATAGGGGGAGACCGAATCCGAGAGGAGAAACTCGGTCCCAATAGATAGAACATCGCAGCTGGACATGGCCCAGGGTCTGGGCCAGAAATAGAGTGGGAGAGAGTTACAAGAAATCGCCCCCTGCGGCATTTCCGTTCATGTTCATTCAGGAAAAAACCAACAGGCAGGCAGAGCGTGCAAATGCGAAGCTGAAACATGGCCAGAAAGAGAGACAGAGACCCACACACTCATCTTTAGAGAAACAAAAGAAATCCAAGCGAGGGCGACTAATCCACGGACACAGGCAGACAAGACACACCAAGTGCAGTGCATTTTCCAGTCTGGCAGAGACGAAGCCGGAGTCGCCTCTGCCTCTGACTGTGCCTCTGCCTGTGCCTCAGCCTGTGCGTGTGAAAAATGAAAATGGTTAAAATAGCAGGTAAGTTAATAAGCGACGAGGCACTGTACTGCACTGCCGCAGCACAAAAGCATTTTCACTAAATACCCGGCATTGTTTCAGTGCCGCTCCTGACAAAGAAAACAGAAAAACGTTAAACCATGAAAAAAAGAAGCAGCAACCTGTCGAAAAGAGGGGTTCTTACACTGTGCTACAGACTGGACGACAATAATTGCACAAGTGTCACTTCACTTGTAGCGAGTTGTGTTTTTGGTGGTGGAACGAACGAACAGGTAGGCAAGCGGCAGGCCCAAAACTGGGCCCATCATATGGGTGGGCCCACAGGTGGAGGCAGCAGCAGCAGCAACAGCAACAGCAGCAGCAGCAGATGGCCCAAAGAGAGCGGCAGAGGCAAGTTTTTATGGTCGATTATGAAAGAGCCCGAGAGTTAAACCAGAAATTATTATGAAATAATACGAGTCCGCTGTACATGCAATAAGACGCAAGAAGGTGTTGCTCTACTCCATAAAAGGAGCAGAGGCGTGTCTCTGGAGACCGAGCCGCAATGTCTGTCCAAAAGCGTTTAATTCAACAAACTTTAGTTACTGGGTAATTTATCTAGGAACATCATCTACCGAAAATGGAGAGGAGTGTCCCCAGAACTAAAATTGAAAGCTTCTTCTTCAACAACCACAAATTTCGGAGGGCAGCACTGTTTAACAGTTGCCACATTCCCAAATTACAGCTGGCAATGCTGGGAAGCTGCAGTAAAAAATTCCGAAAATTTACCCAAAGTCAACTGAAAATAAAATGTTTCTTTTTTCTTCTATGTAATTCTGATTACCTCAGCGGGGGGTCAACAAAAAAAAAAACGAAAGAAAAACCAGACCAGACCCGACTCCACTCCACTCCAACTCCAAATGTGCTTCAAGCAGGCATTGCCAACACTTTCAACTCGAAAAAGTAAAGAAAAACAAACTAAAAGTAAAGACCAAAAACAACTGCAAGACAAATGGCCATAAAAAATGAAAATTGCAACTTTGGAAATTATGCGGCAAACAAGTTTCAAGTTTTTGTTCAGCGGCTGCGCTGCGCTGCGGCGCCAATTTTCCATCGGTTATACTATGTGGGGAAAAAGCTACCAGGGCACCCTTTTTTTGTGTTTTTTCTCTCTAGTTTTTCCCCAGCTGCAGCTACGAGTATTATTTGTATCATTAAGAGCTGCCGCACCACCGCTGCTTCCGTCTTGGGAGCGAGCGAACGAAATGAAATTCACATAAATTCGACGCACGAGGCGCGCAAAAACAATAAGATGGGAAAAGCATAAACAAAACAGAAGCACAACAAGAAACAGCGCAACAGCAGCGGAAGAAGACGTCTGGGAAAAGAGAGGAGAGGAAGGAAAGCAATTGATTTTCGTGGAAAAATGCATTTTTCTTAGGGGGAAATGCTTTGGTTCGTTTTGGATAATTGTGTAATGTCCCCAAAGCGTTGCCTGCCAGTCCTCAGTCCCACACACAACTTTTCCCTCGTTCGCCAACTGTCGCTTCGGGGCGATTTATTGCCGTTTCTTGTGGGTGGCACTGCAACAATGTGTACACACCCAAAAGCTACTTGAGGCTTGAGGTTTGAGGTTAGGTAAGGCGATAAGGAGCGTGTGTGTAACCGTAACCGTAGCCCTTTCGAGTGTGCCCTCTGCCTTTCTCCCATCTGCTTGGGGCACTCGCACGAGATACAATCCAATCCAATTCAATCCAACTATCGCCCTTGCCCGGCTGTTGCGAAAGTTCAGCCGCCACTCGAAAAGCAAATGAAGCATGAAGCCTGAAATATTAGCCAAGTGGTGGGAGGGAGGGATTTCGCACAAAAAATGCGTTGCATCGCGTCGCCCTGTCGCACAACTAGGCAACCCTGACGACCGACACTGGACCGGGGGCTGCATTCCGCAAATGCAATCAAATCAACTTTCCAATGATGGATATTTTTTTCTCTTTCGATTATAATTTAGCCATTTTTTCATCATCTCTTTCGGCATTACCTTATTAGACGCAAAAACCTGTTGCACTCGACGATGACGATGATGATGATATCAAATAAATGACCAGGCGCCTAAATGCTGCCAACGTCTGAATACTTACAGGTGGAGAGGATGGGTTGGATGGATGGATGGGTCTTTTAGCATGCAAAGTGAAAATGAGCAAACGGAAAAATACAACAAGTAGCAGCAGGCCTTACTCGAAATGGCCTGAGAAAATTCGATCAAAAAGAAGCAAGCCAAGATGAATTCAATAAAAGCTCTTCATTTGAGGAAACAAAGGTCTCCGTTTTTTACCACTGCGCGAATTGATTACATTTTGGCGGAAACAACCCAGCATGCACCCAAAGTGGAGGAAGTTGACAACATTGGGCTCTATGCGGTGGCCATCATTTCTGTATTCATAGCAATAATCTTCGTGATATGTTATTTCCTTATAAAAGGATGATTGTAACCCTAATCCGAAGACGTACATATCATGGAAAAGCTATCATGGATAGCTAGCAAATAACTTCTCAAAACCGTACTACCCTCTGCAAGGGTATGACAATCGCAGCTTTAAATTCCAATACTCACCGTAAAAATCAAAGTTGTCAGTTTTCCTTATCAACGCCTCCGTTGTTGCTGCACACAGTTGGTTTGTTTCAAAAAAAATATATATTAAAATTATAAAACACGCATTAACAGAATCCCAATTGTTGTTGCTGTTTTTTTGTGGCTATTTTGGAATACAAACGAAACGAAAAGCATTAGAAATTTCTATACACAAACACACACACACTAAGACGACAGAGGAGCAACACGTACACACAGCATCCATCCCACTACACACACACGCAGACGTCACGAAAACGTGTTTGTTTGTGTAAAACGCTTAGAACTGTTGTTGTTTCACCGTTTCATGTATGGCACGTTTTAGTTTTGGTAAACTGGTATTAGACACGAATCATATTTACACTATTATTCACTTGAAAATGGATGGTATTGGTATTTCTTTCGGCTTGTTTTCAATTTCCATTCGCGAAAATGAATATAAAACAACATGCACACACCCATACACTCACACACACACCCATACAGCCGCGGCACAAAAGCACAGGTGCAACTTATTAACAAATTAAATTATCAATTATAATTTCACACCACGCATACGCGCTCAAATTTGTTGTTAACTTTACCCCGCAGTGTGCCAACAAAAACACAAGCACGAGAAAATATAACACTATTTATTTTATATTGGTCCGCGACGCGCCGCAACACAACCGCGCAGTTCAAGAAATTTATTTTTTTTATTTTTGTGTTAAATGTTCATTGAAAAGTTGGCAACTTGGTCGGGGAAATTTTCTGCTCTCAGGGAAATTCCGTCCGGTCGGTGAAATTCTCTCCTGTGTCCAAACGGTCGGGGAAATTCTCTCCTGTGCCTTAACAGTAAGGGAAATTCTCTCCTGTATCAGGGAAATTCCACTCATTTTTGAGTTCCAAATATGAGCACAAAAATATCCCACGGTTTGTACCCTGTTGAACATACCCTGCACGAGCAATCGATGTTTTTTAGCTTTCATCGATTTCACCATACATATATGAAAAATGAGTCGAGTTCCGCGTAAGGTGGTAATTCTGTAAGCTTTGGATAACTCTTTAGTTTAATGCATTTGCCAACAGCTAATTGATTGTTTTATCTCACAGTCGAATGGATCGAATGGAGAAAGAAGATGTATTGAAGACATTCTCGACGTACAAAAGCCTCTTGGATCAATTCTTTAACGATAATCACATACAAAGAACTGACCACTTTATGGGCCTCTCTCGTGTAATGATGCTTTATATGTTCAGGCGAGACATAACGGGAAATATGTTTCTAAAATTGGAAATACTTATAGCACCAGAACTGTAAGTGGCACTGGGAAACACTTTGTACTAATATCTGAACTGAATTGAACTGAATCACATTTCGAGGTACAGCATCATTCGTCGCCAATTATCCACGCTCTCCTGAAATTGTGGACTGTACGTCTCTTTATGGATACATTCAACTTTCGTACTGAGGAGGAGGCAGTGCAACAGATCAAGGACCAAACGGCGTACAGCACATACATGAACGCCATAAATAACGTGCCTCTAGAACCAGATGTACAAGAACTAGAAGATAAGCTTTTCCAGTAGCTGTGGAGATGGCTGATCAATTCAGTGAGAAGCTACTCGTCGTTAAGGTGAGGCAGCAACACTCCTCGTCATGCGCATGACTGGTACATGCGTTCTAGTCCCGTTTAGAGTCTCGGGCAATCACTTTTGAATTATTCGTGTGTGCCGCTCTAATTTCACTTATGTATAATAATAATATCCACATGCAATAATGCAATACAATACAATAAATCTGTGAAATTCATAGTGATTTTTGTTGTTTGTTTGTTTATTAAAAAAAAACATTTGTATGCTTATGTTTCATATATTTTTCGCCGAACACATATCGAGACTTTAAGCCCGGGGCGTGGAAGCTCTCAACTTGCAGATGTATCGGATCGGTTGCTCCATGGAGCCGCAAGCCAAGCAGCAGCAGCACCTGAATCCGCCGGAAACAGCACCGGAGCAACAGCCACAGAAACTGACCCAGCCCAAGAAGAGCGAGAATCTGCAGCCTCTCTTGAGCCTTTATGGTTTTGTGTGTCTTATTTATCTCCTGACATGAATCCAATTGAAAACTTATGGAGCCATGTTAAATCGCAGCTGGCGAAATATGCGATCCCTCCAAGTGAAATGAAGGAACTTTGGGAAAGAAAGGCACGCAGAAACTACTCCAAAACTACACTAAGACAAACTCCCTGCAGGCGATGACTTGCTTTACAACCATTTCTACTTTGGACAAATCAAACGCGGAATTGGTGGAGGTGCCAGCAGATGAGAATATGTTGGTTCATGCTGAAAAGGTCACAGCACCACGCTGGAGCTGGGAGCAGTTGTCGTGCTCTTAATACTTGCTATAAAGCTTCGAGACTTTAAGCCCGGGGCGTGGAAGCTCTCAACTTGCAGATGTATCGGATCGGTTGCTCCATGGAGCCGCAAGCCAAGCAGCAGCAGCACCTGAATCCGCCGGAAACAGCACCGGAGCAACAGCCACAGAAACTGACCCAGCCCAAGAAGAGCGAGAATCTGCAGCCTCTCTTGAGCCTTTATGGTTTTGTGTGTCTTATTTATCTCCTGACATGAATCCAATTGAAAACTTATGGAGCCATGTTAAATCGCAGCTGGCGAAATATGCGATCCCTCCAAGTGAAATGAAGGAACTTTGGGAAAAAAGGCACGCAGAAACTACTCCAAAACTACACTAAGACAAACTCCCTGCAGGCGATGACTTGCTTTACAACCATTTCTACTTTGGACAAATCAAACGCGGAATTGGTGGAGGTGCCAGCAGATGAGAATATGTTGGTTCATGCTGAAAAGGTCACAGCACCACGCTGGAGCTGGGAGCAGTTGTCGTGCTCTTAATACTTGCTATAAAGCTTCGAGACTTTAAGCCCGGGGCGTGGAAGCTCTCAACTTGCAGATGTATCGGATCGGTTGCTCCATGGAGCCGCAAGCCAAGCAGCAGCAGCACCTGAATCCGCCGGAAACAGCACCGGAGCAACAGCCACAGAAACTGACCCAGCCCAAGAAGAGCGAGAATCTGCAGCCTCTCTTGAGCCTTTATGGTTTTGTGTGTCTTATTTATCTCCTGACATGAATCCAATTGAAAACTTATGGAGCCATGTTAAATCGCAGCTGGCGAAATATGCGATCCCTCCAAGTGAAATGAAGGAACTTTGGGAAAGAAAGGCACGCAGAAACTACTCCAAAACTACACTAAGACAAACTCCCTGCAGGCGATGACTTGCTTTACAACCATTTCTACTTTGGACAAATCAAACGCGGAATTGGTGGAGGTGCCAGCAGATGAGAATATGTTGGTTCATGCTGAAAAGGTCACAGCACCACGCTGGAGCTGGGAGCAGTTGTCGTGCTCTTAATACTTGCTATAAAGCTTCGAGCCTTTAACTCCGGGGCGTGGAAGCTCTCAACTTGCAGATGTATCGGATCGGTTGCTCCATGGAGCCGCAAGCCAAGCAGCAGCAGCACCTGAATCCGCCGGAAACAGCACCGGAGCAACAGCCACAGAAACTGACCCAGCCCAAGAAGAGCGAGAATCTGCAGCCTCTCTTGAGCCTTTATGGTCTTGTGTGTCTTATTTATCTCCTGACATGAATCCAATTGAAAACTTATGGAGCCATGTTAAATCGCAGCTGGCGAAATATGCGATCCCTCCAAGTGAAATGAAGGAACTTTGGGAAAGAAAGGCACGCAGAAACTACTCCAAAACTACACTAAGACAAACTCCCTGCAGGCGATGACTTGCTTTACAACCATTTCTACTTTGGACAAATCAAACGCGGAATTGGTGGAGGTGCCAGCAGATGAGAATATGTTGGTTCATGCTGAAAAGGTCACAGCACCACGCTGGAGCTGGGAGCAGTTGTCGTGCTCTTAATACTTGCTATAAAGCTTCGAGCCTTTAACTCCGGGGCGTGGAAGCTCTCAACTTGCAGATGTATCGGATCGGTTGCTCCATGGAGCCGCAAGCCAAGCAGCAGCAGCACCTGAATCCGCCGGAAACAGCACCGGAGCAACAGCCACAGAAACTGACCCAGCCCAAGAAGAGCGAGAATCTGCAGCCTCTCTTGAGCCTTTATGGTTTTGTGTGTCTTATTTATCTCCTGACATGAATCCAATTGAAAACTTATGGAGCCATGTTAAATCGCAGCTGGCGAAATATGCGATCCCTCCAAGTGAAATGAAGGAACTTTGGGAAAGAAAGGCACGCAGAAACTACTCCAAAACTACACTAAGACAAACTCCCTGCAGGCGATGACTTGCTTTACAACCATTTCTACTTTGGACAAATCAAACGCGGAATTGGTGGAGGTGCCAGCAGATGAGAATATGTTGGTTCATGCTGAAAAGGTCACAGCACCACGCTGGAGCTGGGAGCAGTTGTCGTGCTCTTAATACTTGCTATAAAGCTTCTGATTAATGTGTTTAAGAAACCTGAGCCTGAGCCTGAGCCTCAATCCACCCAAGTACCGATGGCAGATGAACCCCCAGAGCCGCCTCTACAGAACATGAGTAGAAAATATTTCTGTTCCTAAGGCGCTGTCTCGGGATCGAATATGCGTCAAGCGTTTCAAGAAGGACGTTACGGTGCAGACCGGAGGAACGATGACACAACGGGCACTCACGTGGCCAGCTATAATTTTAAGGTTAGCTCTGGAGTTGAAGTCTTTGATGATGTCTGTACATATGTATGTATAAAAAAGATTTGGAGGCGTTTCTTAAATAAACTAAGTAATGCAAAAATTACCAAAGAATTGACAAAGCATTGAAATATTAAACATTCCTCAATTGGAAAATAAAAGATCGCTTGAGAGGATGTGTGGTGTCTTCCTAAACAGCTCGATGAAGTTTAGCAGCCACATTCCTCAGAGCCGCACACGGCGCGAGGTATGTGGCCGAGCGAGCGAGAATGAGCAAGAAATTTCGGTTGCTGCAGGGAGTTGGGTTTAGCCACTGCAAATGAATTTCTTTATTCTGACTATTTCCAATCTGAAATGGATATTTTCTATGGAACTGCGTTTTTGCTTTAATCTTATCTTCAAAATTGTTTATGTACACACATACATATTTATGTAGACAGAAATACATATGTATGTATGTATGTGTGTCAAACATTTTCGCGAGGGGGTCGGAAACGTTTTCTGCTGTGCATTTCATAGGATGTAATGTATGTACTTACTTAAGTATGTACCACTTTTGAGTACAAAATGGGTTTATGCTGAATTAAGTATCAAACATCAAATTTGAAATCAGTTGTCCAAAGGAACAAAAAATTTCAAGTGTTTATGTGTGTGTCCATGTGCAAAGCAGCAGACTTGTCAGCAAACATGTACGAAAGCTGTCTTCTTCTCTGCACGCTGTGCGCACAGTGCATACTGAATGCTCTACTGGTACTGCAAAGTAAATTGTGGTTTTATTTTCATTATTTGTATATGTTTAGATATTCGTTTATCCCTTTTATTCTGTATTGTATTTAAAACACACATGCAGACACTTTTTTATACCCAGTACTCGAAGAGTATCGAGAAGGGACGTGTGAGACGCTTCTTACGCGTCACAACATTTAAACCCGGTACTCAGTACATCTTACCTTAACGATTTTTTTAAATTTTACATTTTTTCTTCATCTGTCATCTACATCTACAACACTTCTCACGCCAACCAACACGCTCTTTTAGCTGGTCCCCCTCCACTAGAGCCGCACAGCAGAAGAATGTCGTTTTGCTGTTAATTCTGCCCATCCCTACCGTCATTTAGGTATATGTACATACATATGTATGTATGTACATACTCGTATATGCTGAGATTATAGATTACATTTTTTTAATTCATTACCTAAATCAGTATAATAATAATCTCCTGAAGATCTTAAGATAAGTAACTAGAAAAGTAGACAGTTCAAATTTAAAGCAATTATCCGAACGTCTCTCTATTTTGCAATGGTCAACTGTGCTAATTGCGAAATAATTGCATGAAGTGTACCAAAATTCGAATGGAAATCATTGATCAATTAGATAAGTGGCTCATAATATAGATATTAAACATTGGGCTGTTACAAAATTGAGACTGTCGCTGTTTCAATGACCTTTAAAGTTTCATTTAGTATACTAGCTTTAAATAAAACCTTTCTAATCGTTGTGGGCTCAAGCTATTTGAGTGAAAGAGGGAGGAAGTAGCTTCGGCTGCCATTTGCCAGCCGATTTCAATGAAATATATTGTGATCCTACCTGAACTGCGTATGGATAAACGAAGAGGCGTGAATTGGCCATGTTTACATTCTTTGGAAGGGTATATAATTTTTAATTTAAATTTAATAATCAAAGCTACTCATGCGCAATGAATTTGGGTAAATTATATTTCATCATTGGGAGACAGCTCGCATTCGATTACCATTCGTTTAGGCGCAATGCAGTCGAAACTAATGTTCTGCAGTCTACTCGGAATATTTCTAACATCTACGTTCGATTTTAATGTAAGTATAACCAGACACTTCCTTTGACACAGGTCCTGCATTAATTATAGTTTACAGGATGCGATCGTTTTCAAGCTTTCAAACTTTGTCTGCGAGAGCCACAACAAATCCTGGTTCGTGTTCCACAACTGTCGTCTAAAGGCCGTCAGTCGCAGCAAAGTGCTCCTCAACCTAAATGCGACGATTTTGCATCCGACCAACGATATGACCTGTCACATTCAAATGTTTAAGAGAGCAAATGGATACAAGCCCTGGCTATTCGACATTGACTTTGATGTCTGTCTGTATTTCCGAAAGCATAATAATCCATTTTTTTCCATAGTCCATGGTCTTTTCAAAGATTTTACCAACTTTAATCACACATGCCCCTACGTGGTAAGATTTTCAATGCGTGCATACATGATATTGCATGAAACGTATTCAACACCTTTAATTGCCATTGCAGGGCTCAGTGATTGTCAAAGATATGTATCCAAGACCCGAGCTACTGCGTCTTCCCATTCCAACGGGTGATTATCTCTTGTCGTTGAAGTTTTTCTACTATAAGAAGCATCAATTAGATATAAACGCTAGTTTTACGTTCGTCGAGGATCTACTGAAGAGCTAAGAGCCCTATCCGTGAAAGTATACAAATGCAGAAAATAATATATGATAGATTAACGAACTAAATATAAATACATGCGACTTACAAACCATTAATCAGAGTGATTTCTTTATAAATAAATACCCGCATGAAGATATTTGGGTAGACAGTGTGCAAATCTTTAAATATTTGGTGTTCAGAATCATAAATTGTCCAAATTCAAATCTTTTTTCGCTTTTGTTTTCCTTTAATTTGGCATAATGCATGTGTGTGAATCAAATGTTCTAGGCTTGATTTATAAAATAAGCTTTAAATTGGATATAGGATATACATACAATATCAACTAGATGAGTATATATATATTTGAACATGAGTAAATATCTTTGGTTAAGCCGCATCACTCCTTCAATGCTCTCAGATCTGGATAGAGGGCTCCGGCGTTAATATAATGAGATTCCGGTTTACGCAAATCGCGTTTATAATCACTCACGACGGCCTCGCCGGTGCGTTTGGCCAACTTTTTGGCTATGCCCTTGGGGGATATATAATTCACATTCTGGCTGATGACAAAGGCATTCCCCATAGTGTCGAAGGTGCCGCAGGCCAAGTTCCCAGCTGATGGTCCATATCTGCAAGGGAAAATGAGCTGTGAAGGTAAACATAATGCGGGTAAACGCTTGATCTCACTTGTGCTCAATAATCCTGACCGAGTTCTCGCTCAAGCTGTTGCCCAGGATCTTGGCCGATGTCTCGAGCCCATCGAAGACAGTGCTAAAGCCCTCGACAGCTCCCGCTGCTATTGTTAGGGCGCCCTCCATGGTGCTGTTGGCTTCGGTGGTGTCGTAGCCAAAGCCCTTCTGCAGCAGCTTCGATCCCTGCTCCTGGATATGCGGAGCCAGATAGCGTCCAACGGCCATCGATGCGGTGCCCACCTTTCCGGCTATCCAACCGGTCATGCCAACCGCCGCGTGTGTCACCTTCTGCGCCACTTCCACTGTGGGAGAAAGTCAGTAAAAAACCATGAGAAATCCTCAGCTGATGACTCACCTGAGGACTGCACGGAGGCAGGTACTTGGGTGGGGGCCTCCTCCGAGGCTGGCGTCATCTTGGAGATGAGATACGGCGTCGATCGCATCATCAGGCCGCCCGTCTTCTCTGCTCCCTTGACCAGATTGCGAGCTATGAAATCGGCCGCGCAAACAATGTGCTTGGACACCTGCTCCGAGCTGGTGCCCGGACCGGAGCCAGCACGTTGGGTGCCCGGCGATTTCAGCTGCTCCACCGTTCCCGCCAGCACGGCCTCAAGAAGGTCAAGGAAGAACTGCTGCAGATCCTCCATCTGCTCCTCCTCCGTCTCCCCGGCCGTGGAGCTCAGCGGACGCTGTGGCTTCACCAGCATAATTCCGAAGGCGTTGCCAGGCTCCTGGCACTCCATATCCGGAAAAATGAAGGCCCCGTATTCCGTGCGATAACAATTGGTGATCGAGGGCACCAGTGGGTACAGCCAGATCATGTCGGATGCCGTGGGAGCCCCTTCCTCCGTCATCGAGCACTGGATGAAGGTGCTGCCGCTGAGATATTTCCACTTGCCGTCCACTGTGCACATCACCAGTGACATGGAGGTGCTTCCTGTGATGGTTGTCACCACACCGCTGGCCTCGATGCGATACAGCTTGATCTGCGCCTGGAAGAGCTCGTCCAACTGGGCGTGGGCCTCGTGGCTGGCCAGGAGCTCTCGCAAGCCGGTAGCCATCTCCCTGTAGGTTCTGGGTGTGCCGCTGGCATTGGCTATGTCGTAAGAGGTCGATGGATTCTCGGCCAACAAGGGCCGCTGTCGGCTGGTGCCCTGTCCATCTGCTTCGGTGCGCTCCCTCTCCTCTGCCTCGACTGCTCCGTCATCGATGGGGAGGCTCTTGGCTTTCAAAACCTTCACGCGATAGCTAACCTCCGTCTTGGCGCTCTTTAACTTCTGTATCAGCGTGCAGGCGTCGTTCCATTGCGTCTGCACAGCATCAATCTCATCGGGCAGGCCCACGGGTATGCCAAAGGTGTCCTCAATCATCTCCAGGGCTCGCTCATACGCCTCAATGGTTTGCGTCGCGTCCTCCAGCTCCTCGCGGTCCAGAGCCAGCTCTACTTGCGTCATGGCTGCCTTATAAGCAGCTTGGATTTGGCCATACGCCTCTAGGAACTCGCTTTCCGTGGATGCCATTGCGAAGTTTAGTAGCTGGTGGAATATAAATAAGACAACGACTTTAATTTAGCATTACTTTGATTCCCAGAATACCAAACTTGTTGGTAAATATCCATCTTTGCTGGTCAGCAACGAAAACACAACTGAAGAATGTACAATTGTCACACAGCTTCCGTTTTCTCTCTGACTAAGTGCGTCAGACATCGAGTCTCTTTCTCTTATCCGATTTATGAGATTTATACTGTACATATTTCGGGGCACATTCGGTTTCTGTTCCGACTCGGTTCCGACTCTTCTGCCATTCTCTAGCTTCTACACAATTCGGTGAGCCTTCTGCCATTTAGGGGCAGCAGCTGCATCTGCTCAAAATTGAATTGTGGCCAACGAAATGTCTTTCGGTTTGCTGCATTCACAATCGGATTTATCACGCACACTTGTTGCACTCACCCCACTTTTTTCCGGTTTCGTCTTCAAGTTTTACTGACTGCCAGAACTTTCCCTTTCATTGAGATTCAATCGGATTTGTATGTACTTTGATCAGCAAAATCATCGATCTAGAAATAATATGTGGCGACACGTCGTAGTCTCTAGGACTTCGTCATTTTATTTCACAATTTTCTTGCACTTACCTTTCATTTTCTTTGCTCGGGCTTCCCCAGTATGATATTTAAGTTTCTTTTTTATGTGAGAATATAACTTAAATTAATAATTTCAATTTCATTGCTAAATTCGTTTAAACTTATTCGATTTGGTTGGAATGTTCTTTGCGTTTTGCGTGTTTGTTTTGCTTGCTCTGTTTTTCCGTGTGCTTCTTAGTCAGCTGTTTCTTTTGGAGGTCTAGCTACGTTCAGTCACCACATGCATGCGCGTTGTATACATCACATTTAATTTAAACGTCTGTTAAATCTTTAAAATAAGCGATCTTTGTGTTTTTTTATATACTCTTTGATTATATAGCAAACTACTGTGTACTGTTCATTTATATATAACTTGTCTACAAAACGCACATATATTTACTTCCTAATGTTTTTCACTGACTTTAAGCAGCAGGTCCTGTCATCTGGAGTTTACCGAGATATAAGAGAGCAAAACGTTCGAAATTTCTCTGGTGACATCTCTTTTAATTTGTAGTTTTCATATCACCACGCCACTGAATAATATTCTCATTGAAATTAAATAATCCGGCATTTTCGTTTTACTTGTTATTTATTTCGACCTTTTAATCATTTTTAAAATACATTTTTATCATTTGAAATGGTTTTGAATGCATGTTACATTTCGTTCGATTCGGACGACGCTCACATCCAAATTTTCGTGGTTATGTTGTGTGTGAGAGAGTTTTTTGTGTGAGTGTGTGGGGAAGAGAGGTGGTGGCCGTGGTTATTGGCCAAATATACAATATATATCCTGTATATAACACGATAACTTGAATAACGAAAATAATCTATTGGAATTTGTGTTCTGATGATGGCAATGGGTTCCATCCATTCAACATGTCAAATTCTAAGAAGTCGCTGACTTGTGTCTTCGTGAGAGAAGAGTTTTGATTGAAATCACAATGTATATATAGAATCATTATCTGTATAACTCTATGGATGGATGCACACAAAAATGTGTGTGAATCCCTGTTTTAACATAGTTATTAATGCATTTGCCGATTCGACACGATACTGTCGGCAAGAGTAAAAAATAATAACGAGAGTAATGCTCCTTCTATCCCTTTTTATGGATCCAAAAGTGGGGGATGGAGTACATGGTGATGATCCCCTCTTAGGCAGCTGCCTTGCTGGCCAGCTCCCGGTAGGCGTCCTGCAGCGCCTGCTGCTGCTCGGCACTCAGGCTGCTGGCACAGGCCTGCATCACGTCGGGATTCGACTCGACCTGCTTGACGATGGTGAGCATGCGGGTACCGGTCGCACTGGTGGCCTCCAGCACCTTGGTGCAGTACGCTTCGGCGATGATGGAGACGATGCGCGGCAGATTGGAGTTGTTGGCGCCCAGAATGACCGGATGATTGGCCTCAATCAGATCGCACATGTAGCCATAGATGTGGGCGGCCTCCTCGGGATCCTCAGAAATGGGCAGCCACGAGAACCACACGCCAATCAGCTCATCCACATTGGACAGCGCCGACTTGTTATACTTGAGGATCTTGGCAAAGGCCGAAATGGCGTTTTCCGTGGCGTTGATGTTCTCGATTTCGCGGGCCTTGGGATCATTAATGACCTGCACCAGCAATGGAATGATCTGAGCGCATGTGACCGCAAATTGCTCGCCACCAAACTGGGCCAGAACACCGCAGCCATAGGCAGCAGCCTGGCGCACCTCCGGCGACTTGTCGCCCACATACTGCAGCAGGGCTGGCGTGAAGATCTGCTGGTACGGGGCACTGGCGGGGCCACAGAACTCTGCGAACAAAGACATGAAATTAAACGATTCTTTATAGAAATTCACTCAATCAACACTCACCAATCAAATCATCAAAGACACACACACCCCATTGACGGTCGGTTGGTGGACGACTGGGATCCAGCAGCTTCACAAAGTGCGGGGCCACCTGCTCAAAGGCTGGCAGAAACTGGGCCTTGTTCGTCAGGAAGAGGGCATGCGTGATGTCAATCACCTTGGACAGGATGTAGACATCGGTGTCGTCCTGCTCGGCCAGCTCCTCCTCGACACCATCGTCGTAGTCCTCCTCGTTGCGGGCAGCCAGACGCTTGTCGGCGCGCTCAAAGTGCTCCAGAACATACTTGTTGATGATCTCGAGGACTTGCTTCATGGCCTCCTCGTTGAGGCAGTTGGGGCCCAAGGTCTCAATGCACTTGGCCAGCGAGTTGAGCAGCTCGGACTGCACTTCCGGCTCTGGCTCGGTGACGATCACCTTCAGGAGCTCGGGGCAAATGTAGAGCCACATGCCCTCCAAGTACTGGGGGCCCTTGATCTTGGCGCAGTCGAGCAGATAAGGCAGCGACTCGGCGGCGGCTGTGCGGACGCCATCGTGGAAGTAGAACTTGAGCATGGGCAGCATTAGGCGGACCACCTCCTCGGCGTACTCGGCGAATCCCTCCTTCAGCTCGCGGGCGTAGCAGACGAGCATCTCGCAGGCGGAAGCCTTGTCGTCCATGCCGGCTGTGCGGATGGCAAAGTTTTGCTGCTCCCCCAGATTGATAAACGACCAGTCGACATCGCCCTCAATGTCCTCGACCTCGTCGTTGTCCAGCATGGCCACCTCGGGCTTCATGGAGGCGGTGCGCATCACGGGGCCCATCACCAGGGGCAGATACTGCTCGAACTGCTTGCCCAGGATCTTGCACATACGCGCCCAGGCCGTGATCAGGTAGGAGGTCTGCGGATCATCGTCAGCCAGCTCTGCGCCCTCGGTGTGATTGACCAGCAGCATGTCCATGATCTCGCCGGCATCTCCGATGAACTTCTCCCGGCCCACGGCCAGTCCGATGAGGCTCACACACTCGATGGTCTTGCCGCGCAGCATGCGCAGATCCTCGGAATTGGCGTTCTGGATGATGAACTTGAGGCAGGGCATCAGGCGGTCGTAGTAGGCCACGAACTCGGCCTCGCAAGTGTCCGCCACAGAGGCAATGGTGGTGACGACCTGCTCCAGCACCAGCTTGTTGCCCTTCTCGACCAGCTCCTTGAACTTTGAGTTGAGAATGGCCTCCAGCTTGGCCATGATCCCGTCTAGATAGCGTGTCAAAATGTTCTTGGGACAATCCTCGCTGAAGTTGACCAAAGCGGCACCGGCATGAGCCTGCACACGGGGATTCTGCACATCGTCCAGCAGCAGCATCAAGCCGGGAATCACCTAAACGAGGACAAGGCACAGATGAGAACCATTTCAAGGGGAACTCCTATATGCAAGATGTTATACCTGGCTGTGGAACTTCTTCTCAAAGATGGGGGCAAAGTCTGTAGACATCTGGCCGATGGCATTGCATGCGGAGTAGCGCACGCGTGGATGGGGATCCCGCAGGAAGTTCAGCACGCCCGACATCACCTCATCGAGTATGGCTTCCATTTGCTTGTGGCAGCCCTCGCCGATGGACGAGATGGCCATGAGTGCGGCGAAGCGGTGCTTCCAATCGCTGTGGCTCAACATCGCCGGCAGGGAGCTCATCACCTGAGGCAGGATCATCTTGCCGCCCAGGCCGCAGGCGAGGCGGTCCAGCGAGGACTCGGCAATCACATTGTTGTCGCTGTGATCGTCGTCGTCGACGACATCGGTGGTCGACCAGTCATCGTCATCGTCCAGATCCGTCATCATCTGCAGCACCAGTGGGATCAGGGCAACGATGTACTTTTCCGCACGCTTGCGCACCATGGCAGGGGCATTCTCGGAGAGGGAGACCATCACCTCCAGCACCAGATGACGCCAGGTGTCCTCGAAGTCCTTCGAGCTGAACACCTTCATGCAGATCTCGAAGATGAACTCCAGCTGGGGCCGCAGGAACTTGGGACAGCTTTCGGTCATGTCGATCAGCAGCTTCAGCAGACTCTGGTCGTCCTGGGCCTCGATGGATTCGCCGGTGATGACGAGCATACGGTGCAGCATGTCGCTAAAGTGCTTGTACACGACCACCTCCTTCTCCTTGTCGTGGAAGAGGATGAAGGCGCCAACAGCGCGCACAGCCTGGATGCGCACCTCGGGATCCGAGCTGGGGTCCATGCTCTTGGCCAGCATCTGCTTGATCAGATCAATGTACTGCGTCTCCTGGTTGCCAAAGATCGACGGAACACTGGTGAAGATCCGTAGCGCGGCCTCCTGCAACTGGGGCGTCGGCGAGTTGGCGCATTGGAAGAGAAACTGGAGGATATCCGGCCACTGGTTGTTGCCATCATCGTCGACCAGATTGCGTGCCACCTCGGCCACCACCTCGCAGATCTTCCTCCTCAGCTGCGGCGTCACCTCCTGCTGCACGGCCAGCAAAATCTGCTGCAGCAGCTGGTTCTGGGACTCTGGTGGAATCTACGGGCAGAGAGAGGGCAGAGGTTTCATTAGAAAATCCCTCTCTGGGGCGTTGCCCACTGAAGCATTACGTACCTCTTTGTAGAAATCCGGGAAGTCGGTGGTGAAGAGACGACGCAGCAGAACGGCGGCCATCTGGCGGGCCTCCTCGGATTGCTGACCATTGTGGATGTTGGCCAGAAGATGTGTCACCTTCAGGTCCCGCTGCAGTGCGTTGTAGGCATCCTGGAATACATATGGTAGAAAGCAGACCGAAACGTGAATAATCAACGAAAACAGATTTGGTTTCGTTTCCAGGTGGGTGGAGCCGATGCTTCAAGGTCGGCGGGCGTTGCCATGTGCCATGTGCCCCCGAGCACGGCGCTTATCAACACGGAATACTAAACAGATTGCATTTTCCCATCCACCATCCCATCCAATGCGTCATTCCACCACACTTTTGCACCTGCTCTTTGTTTCCGTTTGCCCAAAATATACATACAAATGAACATACATATCATAAGAAATTTTAAATTGTTCAATTCCTAAATGATATTTTGCTTTATACCTCTGTTTCGGCTCTCGCTATCTCTATCTCTGTCGCGCTTCATCCGAAAGAGACGCAACACACATGCGAATGTGGCGTCAAAAGGGAAGGCAAAAACACGTTTTGTGTGCGGAACGGATGATTCAGGGTACAAATTTAATAGGAAAAAATATGCCTGCGAACAAAATGGATCTCACCGACAAGAGCACAAAGGCCTGTGCCCAATTTTATATACTAGATGGCACGTCAATATGCATATTGCGCATCACAGAATTTCTGCAATTCAATTTTTCGTGTTGATCCCCCTTCCTCCACCATATCTTTCGCACAAACGAGAACAGAACACTCACCTCGGCCTGCTGGCGAACATCATTATCCGTAGATAGCAGGGAAACCAAAAGCTGCTGGAACTGGGCCTGGTCTGCAGACATGTTGTGTTGTAATTAAATTAAATTAACTGCAATTGACACGAAAGTAATTGGAAAACCACAATTTTCACAATCTTCACGCGACGAAGGCCGCCTTAAAAAAGAGCAGAACAATAGACGGGATGCCGGGTTGCCAAAATATCGCAATTTTGTTCAGCAGAGTTGCATTTCGTGCGCTTGAATTGTGTTTTCCTTCTCTTGGGGGTAATATTTTATTTATGCAAAGAGTGCATTTAATAACAAAATGTAAATTCAATTGAAATAAATTGGGAATTTGTAATTTCAAATTAATTTTCACGCATGTGTCAACACTTTGATACGATAGTTTTGGCGCGCAAGCGAGCATGCGGGGCTGCCACATCGCCTCATCTCAGACTGTCGGCTGCGATTTGAATTATGTTTATATTTATTTAAACTACATATATTTATACAAAGGAACAGATAATATAATTAACAAATAATATTAAAACAATAAATTAAACGAAATGAGATAAGATTTGTTCACTGTTGCCCTGGACAACATTCGCGTGGTTCAGGCACAGCGAACATCTTAATTTTCCTCGAATTATTCCTCCACTTTAACCAAGTGTTTCATGTTAGTGCAGAAACGCAAGGTAAAGTGGTATATCATCTCCACCAGGCTGAGTATGGAGAAGCCCATGAAGAGGCCGAAAATACCGCCACAATTGGCCAGGAACTCGGTTATGCCGTACAGCTCGGACCGCTTCGAGGTGATGAACTGGCTCTGCTTGAAGTAGATGGAGAGCCGAGACATCTGGGAGCCGGGATATTCCTCCATGAAGTCAGTGTCGCCTTCGGCAAGCAGCATTTCTTCTAGATCAAAGTTCGCCTGTGATATTTCCGTGTTGTAGACCAAAGAAGTACACGCCGGCATGCAATTGCAAGCCGATTCCACTCCCCGTGGATCCTCTCTGGCCGCATTCAGTGCTTTCACCCGATGGAACTCCCTCACGAGCAGCTCCCGCTCGGCCCGATCGTAGCAATAGATTTTATCCTCGCCACACACCGGCATATCCATGTTCCTGGGCATCGAGAACTTTACGCAGCCGCACTTGGTCAGCGTGAAGTTGGCCAAGCACTCAAGCTGACAATTGGACTCGGTGTATACCTTGAAGAAGCGCAGGGACCGCTCATGGCTGAGGAAGCACTGGCGCCGCAGCGGATGGTACTCGGCAATGCCCGAGGACATGGTAATCATGCTTGGTTTGACCGCAATGAGGACCTCCTTGCCCATGGGAATGCGCACGAATTGCTTCGAGACCTGCGGCACGTCGTCCGGGGCATGCAGCAGAACTTTAAAACCTTGAACAGGCCCTCGGCAAGCATAGTCTACCTCCTGCTTGAAGCTCTGCAGGGCCAGAAAGATGCCCGACCGAGCCCCGGCACTGAGCACGCGGGCCGGATACGTGATCACATCACTCTCCAGATCATAGCCCGTTTCCAGCGACCAGGCCGTGTGCGAGCTGATATTCTCCATTTCCAAGGCATCGGCACTGTGCCGATACTGGTAGGTGTCTTCCCTGTAAATGTCGGTGGCCCTCAGGCCGTTGAAAGTGAAGCATATGCCCTCCTCCGTCAGCGTTTTGCGGAAGAACTTGTCGCATTCACTGAAGCGGCTCAGCCAGCGGCAGTAGAAGAAGTACCGATCAAACTGGGGCAACATTCGTTCCAGCACATCAAAGTAGTCGACATCGTCGCCGGCAATCAGCGGCATGGCCTGATCAATGATTTGCGTGTTGCACACATGGAGAAGAGTGCGAAACTCCTCCATCTCCCGGGCGCTAATGTTTTGCGGCTTGAATACGCGCGAAGAACGCATCTCATTATTGAACTGACTGTAAAGATCCGCAAACGTAGTCTCCTTGCCTGCAAAATAATTACATTTTGGGTGACATAAAGGTTGGAATTCAATTGTTCTTTGGCCCACCTTTCGCTTTCAGCACTCGCTTGGTCTCGGAGCAGACTGTGATGGCGGGAAAGGGTATGTTCCACACGGGAGTTGATTTCTCCGCAAAGCTGACAATCACAGGCTGGAAAGATGCAAAACACAAATTAATTGAAGATTGATGAAAGAGTAAATGAGGCCCCACCGTCTCCGTCCACTTGGTGTAAGCGCTGACAATCAACGTGGCACAGCCGTAAATGGAGATCACAAAGGCGCACAGCCAAAAGATCCTCTCCCGCATCGGTCGCTGATGCTCGCCCAGGTACTGCACACCGTGCAAGGAGGTGTGGGAGCAGTATTCCCTATATGTGGTTAGGAATCCCTTGCAGACGCTCGCAACGTCAGCGGATGCAGTTTGGCGCGGTTTCTTAGAGGTCAGATCGATGCCGCCATTGTGGCTCTCCAGATCAGAATCGCAGGTCGACATGGTGGTGTCTATTGCACAATTTTTAGCACTCACAAACATGGTTTATACATACAAATATTTTAAGAAAACATAAAGAGTGCAGTTGCACAGAAATTTATCCCGTTACTCAAGGCTGCCAGATCGCTAATATTTGTTGAGGAATTGCGGTGTTTTGTGGCCGATACCATCGACAGGATGACAAGAAACCGGGATGATTTCTTTTCATTCCCGATTAATGCTCGTCAAAAAAATTAGCAGACAGCTTTTAAAACAAATGAATTAGTGGGTTATCAACAGCAAAGAAAAAAACAACATTGATAAAGAGCGTGAAGCACATGGTGGCTATCGATGATAGGCAAGCGCACTCGTGGGCAAATATTCGATATTCCGATAGTATCATCTGACTTCACATTTAAACCATCGCTAAGAACGACGCTAGCCAAAACAACAACAGAAAAAAATAAAATAGTAATAATATAATATCTATCAATTCTTCGAAAAAGAACAAACAAGCTCGTACCAAACATTAATCGAGTTTATCGACAAAATTGGAGTAAAACTGTAACAAGTTACATATCTCGACGTGGCCGCTGGCGCCAAAGAATCCCCCTCTACCCAAGGGTAGAGCGGTAACATAAAAATCTCAAAAAAAAAAAATAAATAAAATAGTAATAATGGTTACAAGAGTTTGTAGTTACAAGAATTGTGAAAATTACTATCTTATAAACGACAGCACCTCAACAACACTCTTCGCCCCTCCCAAGCAACCTGAGCGTGCCGAAATCTGGCGCAAATATGGACATGTTCACCCAAAGATTCCGCCCCACAAAATGTTCATGTGCTTCGAACACTTTGATACGAAATATATATCTTCGAGCAAGAATCGCAAGATACTAGTAGGCGAGGCGGTGCCGTATCCCTACGAAGGTTCACCTGAGCCGGAGGAGGAGGAGGCTCTTGAACAAGTGGCGTCCACATCCTCGCAGGAGAGCTACCTTATAAATCTGATGGACAGCGATGAGTTGAGCATCAACAATGTTGAGTCCACCACAGGCAATTCCAAGCGCATGGCAACAAAACCCTGGACTTATAAGAATGGGAGTGAGTAAGAGAATCTATTACAAGCCACATAAACCTAACTTTCTTAAAATTGTATTTCTTAGTTGAAATTAGTCTTGTGCCGCCTTGCAGCAAACGCTCGAGAACGATCTCAACGGAAGACACTATTGAGGTAATAAAACTTTGCGAGCCCACTACAAAGCAGGAGGCAGCTGCTGCCGAAGACCAGGCAATAGACGCCACAGAGGTCTCTACATTCATCTTTAAAGGCGAAGAATACGTTCAAATGTCCAAGGCCTATTATATGCGCGAAAAGCGAGAAATTGAAGAGCAGCTGAAGCAATATAAGACCATCCTCAGGAATATTAAAGAATATTTCCAAGATGAATCCCTAGACATATAAAGTGATTTTTGTATGTTTAAACCTTGTGCAACCAAAACCCATTAGAAACGAATAGGAACGTTGTGAGACGCTTCGTTCGCGTCACAACTTTAATACCCGGTACTCTGTTAGTAGTAGGAGTATAATAATATAATATAATATAAAATAATAGTTAGTAATATACATATGTATGTATGTATGTATGTACAGCAGAATCTCGAAAAATTAGAATCACTGTGTCCGTGGGAACAGTTCTAAATTCTGAACATTTTTTTGCACAGAAAATGCTACATAGCCCAATAAAAATAGTTGCGCCAGCTTTGACATTCAATTGTTCTATTTTTGTATGCATCTGTGGCCTTTGAGTGACAGGGATATCATGGTATTCCCACCATTAGCTCTTTAGCAGATCCTCTACGAAAGTAACGCTAATGTTCGTATCTGTTAGATGCTTCTTGTCGAAATACCACTTCATCGACAACAGATAGTCACCCGTTGGCATGGGAAGACGCAAAAGCTCGTGCTTTAGATACATATCTTTAACAACCAGTGGGCCCTGTAAATGGAATTTAAGATGTGGAAGTTTTAAAAAATATCACGTTTAATCTTACCACGTAGGGGCATGTATGATTGAAGTTGGTAAACTCCTTGTAGATACTATGTACTAAAGAAAAAAAGGGTATATTACGTCTTCGAAAATACAGACAGACATCAAATTTAATGTTGAAAAGCCAGGGCTTATATCCATTTGCTCTCTTAAACATTTGAATGTGACAGGTCATATCGTTGGTCAGATGGAATATCGTCGCATTTAGGTTGAGGAGCACTTTGCTGCGACTGACGGCCTTCAAACGACAGTTGTGGAACACGAACCAGGATTTGTCGTGGCTCTCGCAGACAAAGTTTGTGAACCTGAAAACGATCGCATCCTGTGAACTATAATTAATGCAGGTCCTGTGTCAAAGGAAGTGTCTGGATATACTTGCATTAAAATCGAATGTAGATGTTAGAAATATTCCGAGTAGACTGCAGAACATTAGTTTGGACTGCATTGCGCCTAAACGAATGGTAATCGAATGCGAGCTGACTCCCAATGATACAATATAATTATCCCAAATTCATTCCGCATGAGTAGCTTTGATTAACGAACGAAACCAATTTTATAAACCCGGTACTCGAAGTGTTAAAGCAATCTGCGTAGCCCACAGAAGGAAACGTTTCCGACCCTATTCTTGATCAGCCTTAAAAGCCGCGTCGGTATAGCCAAGCCAAGTCTCAGAGACTAAACCAAATTTTGCATCCAAACAGCTGTGATTTAACCAGTGTATTTCACCCCAAGTGCCGTGCCCTTGTAAAACGGTGATCCAAAGCCCTCTTTAGCCTTTCGCCACCGCTCTTCTTCTATCTGTGGGATCTGCAGTGGATACTGTCAGCATTAGCTGTTCAGGAGATTCTTCACGAACTCGAAACTCACTAATTACAGCTAGTCTACAAAGCCAGCGAGTAGGAACATTTGTCAGACGCTTCGTACGCGCCACAACTTGCATACCCTGTACTCAGACAAAATTTCAAATTTTGTATAGATCATTTCATTTATTGATTTAAATCTACATTGGGAAACTTTTGAGGTTTCTTTGCGAACTATTTCCCAGTCAGTGTGTAGGTCATCATCGCCAAGATCCCAGCAGGGCCCAATGTGGCCACATGATAACCGACACAATCGACCAAAAGATCTACTGCGGATCCGCCGAATCTTGCAATGATTGCTACTGCGAGCAATCCGTAATACTGCTCGTTGCCTTCATGGATCGCCAAGTATCCAGTGGAAATCATGTTCGCGAATAGAGCCAGATCCTTTAGCTTGTCCGTGCAAGGGTCATAGTCGTCGCCAATTCTGCCCACCACATCGTAAATGAGTGGAACGAGGCACAGGCAGTGGACCATTGCCACTCTGTTGAGATCCGACTTGAGGTAGATTTCGATATTTGTCATTGTATGCGGTAAGACGATGACTATGTCTTCGGAAATCGACGATGCCAATCCGCATTCATCGGGCACCAAAGCCAAACCACGCAGAAGGCTCAAAACACCTTGAATAAGTGCAAGTGATGCTGCCACATAGGCATAGCAATGCTCCGTTGGATCGAGCGTTCGCATTGCATATATGCAGGCAGAGACTAGCAATAGATTTGTGAAAACAATGCCGAAAGACATATTTTTGGTTTGGTTTTGAATTTACTGAGCTTTACTAGAACGAAATTATTTTTTATGTTTACCGACAGAATAATTTTTTTTGTACTGATTGACTTAAAGTTTGATTCTCCGTCAAGAGTCTGACAAACATGTCAAGGCTTGGTCTATAATTTGGACTGCTTTTCGAAGTATTTTGTTGAGAAAAGTTAATTATTAGGCTGCTGTGAAAAACTCTGGCTGAGCCCCGCTGGTCAATGCACTGCATATTTTAAGCAACTCTTTAATCAGATTCCTTTCTATTTCAATTTATTTATACAACAAGAAATGTATTATCTTATTGATATAAATATATATTTTTTAAATCTGTAAAATAAGTTCTTGACAATGTATTTTACTACCTTTTTTTAACATCAACACTACCAGCTCTTCAGGAGATCCTCAACGTAACTAAAACTTACGTTAATATCTGTTTGATGTTGCTTAAAGTGATACCAGTGCGAGGCGATCAGATAGTCCCCCGTTGGCATGGGAAGACGCAGTAGCTCGGGTCTTAGATACACATCTTTGACAACCAGTGTGCCCTTTAATTGGAATTTAAGATGTGGAAGTTTAGAGAAATATCAGGTTTATTCTTACCACGTAGGGGCAAGTGTGATTGAAGTTGGTAAACTCCTTAAAGAAACTAAGGAATATAGAAAAAAAGGGTATATTACGCCTTCGAAAATACTGACAGACATCAATGTTAATGTCGATCAGCCAGGGCTTGTATCCATTTGCTCTCTTAAACATTTGAATGTGACAGGTCATATCGGTGGTCGGATGCAATAACGTCTCATTCATGTTGAGGAGCACTCTGCTGCGACTGACGGCCTTCAGACGACAGTTGTGGAACACTACCCAGGATTTGTTGTAGCTCTCACAGACGAAGTTTGTGAACTTGAAAACGACAGCCTCCTGTGAACTCTAATTAATGCAGAACCTCTTTCAGAGTAGTGTGTGGCTATGCTTACATTTGAATCAAATGAAGAGGCTAGAAATATTCCGACTAGACAGCAGAATATTAGTTTGGACTGCATTGCGGCTAAACGAATTGTAAACGAATGCGAATTCAATTCCAATGATACAATATGGTTGCCCTGAATTCATTCCGCACGAGCAGCTTTGATTACCCTTCCAGAAGGTATAGAAAGAGATCGGATATATGTATACGTGGACATATGTATTTATATATGAAATAATTTTCGGATTCGAGGGAGGCAGAAGCTAGAGTTTTCTTTCTCAATCAATTGATTAGCCCTATAATTAAATAGTTTATGTTTACAACACTTATGTACAAGCGGTTTATATACTTTATTTAAGCAACTTTAAAGGTCATTGAAAAAGCGACACAGTCCCAATTTTGTAACAGCCGAATATTTAATATCTATATAATAATCAATTATCTAATTGAGCAATGATTTCCATTCGAATTTCGGTACACTTCATGCAATTATTTGCCAATTTGCATTGCGACAATAGCGGTTCGAATAATTGCTTTAAATTTGAACTTTATACTTTTCCAGTTACTTATCTGTCGATCTTCAGGAGATAATTAGTACATTTATTTTGGTTATAATTAAAAATGTTATTTTTCTTTTCTGTCATAGACAGCATATAATCGCCGGTGGGAATGCGTGGTGGTATGTGGTATCAAAAGCTAATTTAATTACAAATCTAGCAATATTTGTGTCCCTTTCAATTATAAATTGTTAAGAATATTCAATGTAAGGAATATAGAATGTATGTTCGAACCTCACGACAGAGAGAATCCGCTGAAAAGGCTAGCAAGAGTGCAAACAAAAATTGGTTTGGAAAAAGTCAACACAGCCTGAAATAAAGACACCACCAAAATAGTCCCTTCTTAAATTAAATTTGTAAATTGTCGTATATTTTGAATCGTAAAAATATCAGTCCCATCCGTTAAATCAGACATTTTTCTGTGTTGACCGCTGTAAACGCATACGGGGGGAACTCAAGAGAATTTAGTAATTTCAGTTCTCAAATAAATTTATTTACTTGAAGTATTTGGAGCTTTGGCCAGAATCACCTTCGACATGCCTTCTTGCATGCCTTCTTGGAGCACCACCGATTCATGTTTCCCCCGCATCCATAGTAGTTCAATGGTCTGCATTTCTTGGTCTCTGGATTGTAGTGCCACATGGACGGATTCGAGTGCTTTCTACACTTCCGTCTGTTGTTGTTGCGTCCGAGGTCCATTTCCCCTTCGCATTTTGGTGTACCTAAAACACAGGAGAGGTGAAATAAACCCGACTCGCTTCAAAACAGATCCACATACTGGGCTTTCCCTTGCACCTCTCTGCGGCAGTCGGAGCCACCACAAAATACAACACCAGCACAAGGCTCACGAATATCAGCGTGGAAGGGCGCATTGTCGCAGGGAGCTCTGGTGTCTGGATATTCCGATCATGGAATAAAGGCTCTGTGCTTCTGCTTGTGGCCTTTATACACCTGTGATTCAAAATCAGACATTGTTCTCACCGACTCCGTTCGCATTAAGAAACTATTTACACGTGTACACCATATGACCGCTTTTTTCTCTTCAATGCACTCGTGCTGTGCTGATCGATTGATTTTTTTTGTTGTATTGTTGAAATGCAATAATGAATGTAAACTATTTTCAGCATTCATTTCCTTGAAATGAAGCATATCAGATGAAGGATTCCTCACAGCTCCACAGCAAAAGCTACGCTGGGAAACAGGATCGCCGGTAATTGCTCATATTCAGGTCAGAAACATAGAAGTTCGACTTTTTATCGTAGCTAAACATGATTCAGGAAGTTGTGCTACAAAAGTTGGTTGGTAGCCGCAATTGGGCAACTTTTAAACAATCGCTAAAGTCGATTTTGGAAATTTCTGTCAAAATGTTAACCAACGAAAAAATATCAAAAGAATTTTATACATATATTAACTACTGTCCTCTTCTTTGTACTGATACCGGAAGTGCATTAGCACGATCAGGGTGACCATTTAAGGTATATTTTATTTATATGATCTATTTAACTTAATTTTGAAACATTCCAAGAAAAAGAAGTCGTGAAAACTAACCACTCTTGTGGAGAATTGATGGATAAATCTGATAAAATTATTGGTTCCGTGTTGAGACCTCTAAATAGCTGGTAATATTAAACAGAAGACCAAAATCGAGGAATATATTTAAAGATTCACGGTATATTTACAGCATATTTTGAAAATGCAAGGGTATTCGGTATATCTTATCGATAATTCCGCGGTCACATCTCTAGCGATAGCGCGTAAATTCGTACAAATAGTTGTAATTCTATGGACATTTTTGAATGAATCGACCGGCTTCCCGAGGCGGTGCGCCTTCCAGATTCATACGTGGACGTGGGCGTGGAGGTGGTGGCTATCGGCCCTATTTTTATTTCCGTCGCAATGGCCGCGTCATCCCTGCTGGCGGAAATCGACAGCCGGGCCAAGAGGCTGCCGGCCCGGGCGCTGATGCGGCTGAAGCAAGCCCACCGCCGGCAAGAGGCTGGAATCGTCCGGCCAGTAGGCGCGGTCGCGACACCAACCTAGACTGCAGCTTTCTGCGGCCCGAGAACTATGCAGCGCCAGAGGATGGGCTGCTCGTGCAGAGCATAGCGGTGGACAATCCCAAGGCGTGTCCCGGCTGGCGGCTGTACTTTCTGCGCGACACCTACACGGCGGACAGTGACCTGGCCAAACGCATCACTGCCGTGGAGGCACACTACCAGCGCAATCCGCAAAAGTACGACTTTGTGCGGATACGGGAGCAGGGATTCTTCAAGCTGCCCGCCCTGGGCATCGTTCACGACGAGCAGCTGAAGCAGGTGTGGCCTCAGCTGACGGAGGATCTGCGCGAGCATCCGCTGCGCACAATGTCCACCCTGGCCGTGGCCATGCACACGGTGGTGCTCAATCACAGCCTGGACACGAATGAGACGTTGGCCACCCGCCTCGAGTCCACCCTGGAGCAGTATGTGCCGCCACCGACCCGCATACGCAAGATCTACGTGCGCCCCGAGGACTTTACGCCAGTGGAGCTGACCACAGGCATCAGCCACGACCGCGTGGACACGCTGTTCTCGGTGCGCGGCATTGTGAGCAGCGTGGGTGAACCGACGTACAGCATTGCCTGGCAGTCCTTCCGCTGCGCGCGCTGCCAGGCGGAGCAGGCGATGCGTCAGCGCGGCACCTTCCAGCCCCGCCCCTACCTCTGCAAGCAGGCGCAGTGCGTGGCCAAGGATAACTTCGTGCCGCTGCGGAGCTCGCCGTACACGCGCATAGCGGCCAAGCAGATCGTGCGGCTGGAGGAGTCCAGTCTGTCGCTGATCACGGACCATGACAGCATACTGCCTGGGGAGATGGATGTGGAGCTGCGCCACGATCTGGTGGACTGCGTCCACGTGGGCCAGGAGATTGTCGTCAACGGGGTGCTCAAGCTGCGGGATCTTGGCGAGGATGTGGCCACCGGAGCTGGAGCTTCCAACGAGATGAAGGCCTACCTCAAGGCTGCGAGCATCCAGGATGCGCACCGCAAGCTGCGAGAGTTCAGCGAGCGCGACCTGGAGGCCATTGCCATGATCAATGCGGAGCCGAACAGCTTCAAGCTGCTGGTGCAGTCCCTGGCGCCAGAGATGCACGGCCACGAGCTACCCAAGGCCGCCTGCCTGCTCTCGCTGCTTGGCGGCGGCGATGGAGGGGTCAATGTGCTGCTTGTGGGCGATCCAGGCATCGGCAAGTCAAAGATGCTGCAAAGCTGCGCCCAGAGCACGGAGAGAGGATCGCACGTAAGCGGCAAACGCGGCGCCCAGTCCGCCCAGAGGCTGGGTCCGACCTTCGCAGGGCGAAACAAGCGCGTGCTCCAGGCTGGGGCACTGATGACGGCGAGCAGTCGCGGCCACTGCATCCTGGACGATGTGGACAAGCTGGCCTCGAAGCAGGCCGTGCTGCTGCAGTGCATGCAGTCGGGCGAGATCAACATGCCGCTGCCGGGCGCCTTCTCCACGTTCCTGGCCCAGCCCTCGATCATCGCCTCTGCCAATCCCCAGCGGGGACAGTACGACGAGGGGCGCTACCTGCTGCAGAACATCCACATTGTGCCCAGCCTGCTCAAGGAGTTCCATCTGGTGTACGTCCTGCTGGACAAGCCCTCGGCCGAGCGCGACATCTCCCTGACGGCCCATGTACGTGCCCTCCACGCAGGGGCCAAGAAGCGAGCCCAGATAGCGGCGCGCTATGCGATCAAGCCCAAGACCAGCCACTCCATGTGCGAGGGCACCTTCTACGAGGCGAGGGCCGACGAGGAGAACAGCGAAACCGACAGCATTATGGAGCAGGACTACGACCTGGACAAGCGCCTGGAGCTGCTGGGCGAGGATGCCGAACTGGACCTGCTGCCCCCCATATTGATCAAGAAATTCCTGGCCTATGCACGCCAGCATGTGACTCCGCTGCTGAGCGATGCGGCCAGCCGCGCCATCGAGCGATTCTTCATGGAGCTACGCGGCGGCGGCGGCCGGGCCGGAGTGCAGGAAGCCGAGCAGAGCCAGATCGGATCGGGGTAAGATTGTGGTTTTAATTTAAGTTAACTAATTCTACAAGTAAAGCTACGACCGAGTGCTGCCTGCTATCGCACCAGCTTCAGGAGGGAGGAGACGGGCAGCTCCAGGAAGATGGCCAGCAGGAAGGAGCACAGATACGACACCGTCACCGTGAAGAAGATGAAGGCAAACTGTCAAAGAGAAAGGTAGAATAAGCGTTAGGATAAGGGAAAGACTGAAGGACCCACCATCATGCCCGTGCCAAAGTAGATGGGCTCCCGCACGGTGGCCAGAACGATGCGCGCCACCAGCAGATGGACGATGAATGCGCCATAGGTAAGGCGTCCCAGTATCCGAAAGATGGGCAGACAGCAGAATTTGCGGAAGATCCCTGCGGAAACAAAACAAACAGCATGAGCCGTGGGGGGAGTCCGAGGCTGTCTCGAGGCTTTTTACTTACAGCCCACCTTCCCGGCCATGCCCACAATAAAGATGCTCAGACCAAAGGCCCAGAGATTGCGCTGCAGACCCGCGTATATGGCGCCCCAGATGGCCGACGGTGCGACATAGTAGTGCTGGAATATGGGATGAGCGCTGAACAGCCAGAGGATGCCCACCGGAATGAGGGCGAACCACAGCAGCTGGAAGCTGCGCAACTCCCGCAATTTGTATTGCTGCAGGGCCAGCTGGTCGTAGGCCAAGGCGGCCAGAACGCCGCAGAAGTAACAGCCAAAGTTCATCAGCGACGAGGTGTAGAACTCCGTGAACTGGCGATCCCCAATGAACGAGTCCTTTTGGGTTCTAATTTAGAGGATTGAGTATTGAAGTGTATGAGAGAGAGGCTCGAACTTACTGCGGCGTGGGCACAAAGATGGGATAGTAGTCCAGGGCGTACGTGAGCAGCATGGGCAGAGCCATAAAGATCGCCAGGATGACGGCGTACAGCTGCTTGCTCCATTTGGCAAAGCGATGGCCCAGCATCAGCAGCACCAGGCTGAGCACAAAGGATTGCGTGTCCGCGGCCAGATACCAGCCCTGGAGCAGACACTGTCGGGAGTAAAGCAAAGCACAGAAGGAATCAGCTCCCCGGCAGCTCGGGTTGGATCATCCACTTACGCGCTCGTCTGTCCGCACAAAGTTGTTGATGTACAGCAGATTGGTCCACCAGTTGCGACGGCAGGCCAGCTGCTCCCGCTCGTAGATGTGCCGCCAGAGCGGACCGCCGGCATTGTCGAAGTACACGCCGCTGAGCAGCAGGACAAAGGCGTAGGGCACCGTCAGGCGAATGTAGCGGAAGACGTTGAACTTGACAAAGAGCACGGCGTACTGCAGGAAGGACCAGGACTCTGCCTTGGCCTGCACAGTGCGCGCCACCGCCAGCCAGTTGATGGTGAGCAGCAGGCCGCTGATCACAAAGAAAGTGACGGTGATGAGGGAGCCGGAGACGAGCAGCGTGCCCGCGGCCGTGTGCAGCAGGCGCTCGGGATCCTGCGGATTGCTGATGGCGCTCTCGTAGATCACCCAATTGGTGTGCGCGAAGATCACCATGAACATGGAGAAGAACTTGAAGCAGTCGAGGAAGCGCAGCTCGCGTCCGATCTTGCCGTTGGGCTCCTGGTTGAGCCGATACCAGTTACGCGCCACCGAAAAGGTGAGCAGCAGCTGCTGGACGAGGCTCTTGGGCGGTGTCTTGTAGTGATCGCGCTCCTTGAGCATCTTGTCGTGACGCCGCCGCTTCAGCAGTAGGTCCGCGAGGCTGCCCAGGCAAGCAAGAACCAGCAGACCGAACAGTATGCCATAGAAAGTCAAGTTCCAGGTATCTGTAGGGATTCATCCATTGAATTCATTGCACACATATCTATAAAGATTACCCACCATCCTGCACCACATGTCCCGCCTCGTCGCAGTACTCCACCACGCTCTTGGCGCGCAGATTGAATCCTCGCTGCTTCAGCCGCCAGTTGAGGCAGGCGCTCGTCAGCCGCTGATGTTGCTCCCGGTTCTGCGACTCCATGGCAAACAGTCCCAGATACACATTCACCTGCATGGAAACAGCAATAGCCATGAATGGGCCATCAAAATGCCAGAGACACAGACCCACACCCCACACCCCACACCCCACACCCCAATCTACTCCAAGCCCTTGGCCTTGAAAGAAATGTATTTGCTTTGATGGGTTTGGATTGGATTTGGATTTGGATTTGGTATCCATTTCCACGTTTTGGCCAACGCCCAAGTCAACAGCAAGTCAGTCATTTGTGTAATCAGCCATCGTGAATGCATTTTGATGGCATCGATCGACTGGATCAATGGCATCCGCCACACCATCCCACCATCCATTTGGCCAGCATCTTCCGTCAGCGGACTTTCCTAGCCGGGCATTCGTGTAATTTATGCAATATTTATAGGTAAATGCAGATGCAGATGCAGATCACGAATTCAGAGGCGATGCCCATTAAAATACCCCCGAGATCGTAGCTGATTTCGAGTTGAATAAACTTTTGGGCCATTTTCACAGCTTCTGTTGTGCTTTGTGTGGCGTGTGGTGGTGGCTGATCGGTCATTACGGGCGACGCCTTGGCCCGAGAGCAGTTTGGAAATACATCCCAATAAATGCCAAGTCGTGTTTGAAGATTGAATTAAATGGCCCACGGCTTGTGATGCGTCTCTCACCTTTTCATTGTCCGAGAGCAGACCCGCCTGCAGCGACTCCAGCTCGGTGTCATCCAGCTCGGCCAGGGCGGCCTCGCATTCCCTCAGGCAGAGGCCAAAGTACAGCTGGCGATGGTCAAAGTGGTGGCGATCGTAGCGCGAAATCTCGGCGATGGCCCGCCAAGCGGCCACCGACTCATTCGGCTGGACTTGGGCGCGGACGAAGCAATAAGTGGAGGTCTGCCCATCCAGTTCCTGCATGCAGCGGTCGTAGTCATCCAAGTCGTACAGCTGCGGCATCTCATAGAACTGCGTCACTGCGAAACAGGAAACAGAATATCGAATCAGCCCATTAAGTGGCTCATCAGCAAAACTAGTTCTGGCAGATCCTTTTTCGCTAGAACCATAACCCGGGGCTCAATGGCTGTTCATTCAAGTGAAAGGAAACTTGTTTTCTTTGAACTTGTTCTGCATCCAACTCCACACCATAAGGTGCATCATACCTTTGATATCTTTATCTATTCCAATTAAGGGAGAACAAGAAACAAACAAACAAAAGACTCGAGTTGTAAGACGACGATAATTATTGTGCTGATGAAGAGCCTCAATCTCCTGTCGACGCTTCGTCTGAGTTAATTGTTTGCCTCATTCAAATACAAATAACGTCCAATCATGCCCAGTCTGGAGATATTTTTTGTGGCTTCTGCTGTGTGGGGTGGGGGGGAACTTTTTGCCAGAGAACACGCAACTGGGTGGAGTGAAGAGGGCAAAATCCCATCCAATCATTGCCCCCTAGAACGTTCAATTGTGTTGCATCGTTCGATTGCCATGCGATCCTAACGGATGTCATCTTAATGGATTATGTGATACGCTTCTATCGTGTAGTATTTCCCCCTAGAATATAAACTACGCAAAACGTTTTGCATCATTTAATTCAAATTAATCATGGGCTTTAATTGCTTTTGTGTTTGGTTTTTAGCGTTCGCATAACCACAATTCATCGTTTTGGGACTTATTCTTTCCACTTTTCCATGAAAAGAACTCATGGGAAAAGCCTGCATCAGTAACTTTTCACTTGGTTTCTGTTCCTATCTGCTTACTCGTTAATTCTAGCCCATTCTTCATCTGCAAACTCAACCTTTTCTGCTGCTTACTAAATATATTTTTAGTCCTACCATTTGGGCATCTAAAAAGATCTCAAAGAAAGTAAACCTTTAAAGTTGAAACACAATTAAAGTAATAAAACATAAAATCATTCCCATTTTGTCTTTTTAAAATATCTGCCCCAAGGGTTTATCTTGGTGTTAGATCATTCCCCCATTAAGCCAAACACTTTGCAACAATTATCAGAATATTTTTATGGGCACATAAATCAACGGAATTTTAAGCATCAAATTAATGCAGTCCCGACTCCGACTTACTGTTCAATTGGAAACATTGCGCAGTCGTTAAAATCGCCGCTAAAGCCACGATCTGTAGCAACATGGTGGGCTGCAGGCTGCAAGCTTCAAGCTGCAAGCTTCAAGCTCCAATCAATCCAATCAATAATCGTAATAAACACTCTCTAATTAATGGAAACTCGGGCGACTCTTTGCACTTTCGTCACCCCACGCCAACGAAAATTGCCGTGGGCTCAAAATGCAGCAGCAGCACTAATAACAATAAGAAGACGAAATTTCATCAACGCCTGCGATCCGATCCGATCCGAACCGATCCGAAATAAATGAAGTAAAACAAAGCAGATGCACGCACAGAGCAGCGGTATGGTCTGGCCAATGTCAATGTTAGGAAATGCACACGGCCACTGATAGCTTTTGGATTGCGACTGAACACCGAACACTGAACACTGAACACTGAAGACCGAAATGAAAGCAAACCGAACCGCCGGTCAGAGCCACTTAGCTGATGAACCGTTTGCGTCGACGTGCGAGTCGAGAATGAAATGAGGCCCAAGCAGATGGGTCTGGTTAAAGCCTCAAGCGTGTGCCTCTGCCCTGTCGCTGCAGTTGCATTTGCTTTAATGATCATCAAGCGCAGACGGAAGGTTTCAAAATTTCCCCCCAAATATATACAAAGAAATGAAAATGCGCTGGAACATGTTCGATGCTCTGGCCCTTAGGCCGCAGCCGCCCACATCCCTCACAGTTTTATGTTCAACTAACTATGAAAGTGAATATGTTTTCGGTTACCGCCTGCCTGCTTAGCAGTTATTAGCCACGAATGTTAGGTCATAGGCGGCGCTAGGGCTTCAAAATACACCGAAGACCAAAGACATGCCTTAACTCGTAAAAAGTTCTGTGGCGAAACAAGTTTGGCAATTTGTAAATATCCACTTGCCAAATATGGATGGGAAGATTTCCATATCGCATGTTGTATGCGCACATAACAGAACGGCGTAGATTCTGCATAAAACAAAATACGAAATACATTTTGGCAGCAAGAAACTAAGCCAAATATGGTGGCTGGCCTCGGGTCAACCTAGGCATTAATTATCATGATAGAATGATCGGGTGCCGCAGCCGCACATACTCTATAGATATTCTATGATTTATTTATGATCTGGTGATAATTAATTCGAAGCAACACTTTGATATTATTCAAAGTATGAACAAGATGGAAGAGAGACCGAAGTAAGGGGTAATGATAAGCAGCAAGGGTATAAAACTCATCAACGGTTCAAGAGCCAAACGCAAGACTGCAGCAACAAACTTTCTACCCCACTCATACCTCTTATCCATCTCTTCATTCTTTCTTTCAGGCAACTTCTCGGTCTGATTCACCTATCACAGGCACGAGCGCGCCTGGACCTGTCCAACACTGTCACTCCGCAACACGTGCGTGACGTAATCGCCCTGCTAGCCGAGAGCATCACCCAGACCAGCATCAAGGCGGCGGCGTGCGGGGGAACGGGACGCCGTAGAGCTCCCGCCGCTGGAGGAGGCGGAAGAGGCTCTCAACTGCGCAATTTTGTGCACATGATGCAGTTGCGCGCCGTTGCGCTGGGACGGCGCATCTTCGAGTTCGAGGAACTGAAGGAGATTGGGACGCGGGCGGGCATATTGACGGGCATCGGCCAGCTGGTGGAGATAGCCAACATGGGCGGACATTTGCTCAAGAAGGGCGCAAACATGTACGAAGTGGTTCCGGACTAGACAAATGGCAGTGTCAATATTTAAACCAAGTCCACACATTTTAGTCTGCGTCTAAGTAGAACTCTCGCTAAATGTTTGCGCTTTTGTCAAGTTGTCGCGTTACACTGTTAAGCTTACAAAACGGTTCAGTAGCCACCGAAAGGCTTATCAAATGGGAATCCCTTGCTTGACTTGTGAGTATCGGAAATTTCCATAAATTATGCCTCTCATTCATAGACGAGAACTTGCCTTTATTCTGTGAGAAAAAAAGAATTTTCGTTGTATACTTTCGAGAGGAACAAGTAATAAACGCAGTAGAATGCTATCAGAATTAGTTAAAGTAAAAATCAGCAGATATATATTCAATTTTCTTTTTGTCAGACTTGAGGAATCATAAACGAATGCCTCAGATTAAGTTTTAAGTCACCTTTTCCATCTCCCTGCTAAGGTTTTGAGGATTTCTTTAAATAGTTATCCCTGTTCGAGAATATCATTTAAGATTAAGCACAAAATTGTTCCAACATTCATCTCTGGCTAAAAGTTATTTTGAGAGCGCAAACCCATTGTAATTGGTTTCATTTAATACTTTATTATCTGGTATTCATAAAACTACATATAATGTAATAAGTTTTTCATAAATAAATACTCAAAACATTTGTTGTATCAGTTTTAAATGTTCGTCGTTTGATTTCCGCGTGTCTTTCGGTACTTTCGGTCCTTTGTCTTTCTATTTATTCCTATGTCTTGGGCATCCTAAATGTATTTTTATGTCTTGCATTACGCCTACATAGTATGCATGTAAGTAAGTGGTAGTCGTCGTCGTAGTAACTATTTGAAAAGCTCTGGTGTTTTGGGGTTACACTAGAGAGAGATGGGCCTTAAGCCTATGTGGGGATTATCGGAAAGTAAATATATTAGAGCTATTTTGACCGTGCCTTGAATTTGCATTCAACTATTTACAATATTGCTAATTGTAGTGCTAATTTAATATTTGGCTTATCCCTTTGCTACTCTGTTGCTCATTTAAAACTTATATCTATGGGGCTTACAATTCAGTTTGCATGTGGTTAAGGGGTTCAAGGGGTTAGAGTGCATGCGATTGAGGACAGTAGTTATGCTCGTAATACATATATTTGCATTCGTTTTGGTTTTAGTCAGTAATCAGTCTAAACAAATCGATGCGAAGGCAAACGAAAGCGAATTTAAAATTTATCTAACTTGCTGGCTACGTAAATAAATTTAATAAAGGTATATTTGCATCTAAATATTTGTCGGCTATCATCGGGCTAGTCCTTAGTCTAGCCTAGTCTGTCTTTAGTCAAGGATTATTGCACTAAAAAGCGTGTGCCTGGAATCTACGGTAGAGAGAGAGAGAGAGAATGGGTGGCAAATTGGCTAAAAACGGAATGCATTGCGCTGGGCAGTCGAGAGTTGGATCAGAGAGTTGGTTTACATGTTCTATGTGCTTTGTACTTTCAAAAACTGCTGGAGAGAGAGAGAAATAAAGCTGAGAACTGTCGTCGTACTTTACGCTTAAAACTAAGATTTCCTGGGGCCACAACACAACTCAATACAATACACTAAATAAATAAAATACACGATAAAGAGATTTCGATTTAGATTAAGGGATGAGATTCACGATCTGTCGCTGAAGGTGAGGTTGAAGGTTCGCAGCTCCATCGGCTGCAGGCTCACTTCCGCCAGAGAGCGGATGCGGAAGTTCTCCTGGGCCTTCTCCTTCGCCTGCTCCAGCCCCGTCAGGCTGGTGGCCTCGATGGTGTGCAGACTCAGCTTGCCCAGCTGCACGGGGCCGAGTCCTCCGTTCGAGAGCGGACAGATGCTGTCCAGACCCAGCTCCCTGCCACCCACGGCACTCACGCTGCAGTCGAAGCCTTGCCTGTGGAGGACCATCAGCGCGGAGGCGGACGGAAACAGCTGCAGCTCCGGGTCGGAGAGGGTGCGCAGGGTGGTCAGGTGCACGTCGCAGGGCAGTGCCCCCTTGGGCAGCAGCCGCACCTGGGCCTGCAGACCCGCCAGCGGCTGCTCAATGCTGCTCAGGAAGTACAGATTCGGCGGGTATCGGAGCGCATTGGCCAGCACCTGTCCCTGCCTGCTGGGCACCTGGTAGCCGGGCGGCTTGGCAGCGTGCTGGCCACGCGGCATGTCCTCCACCAGCAGCCAGAACTTGTGGCGCGTCAAATGACTATCGACCACGCCCTCGCCCATGCCCCTGTAGTCGTCGTAGAGGGTCCGCCTATCGAGCATCACCTCCAGTTGTCCAGGCTCGTAGCTGGCCGCTCCCTGGGCGTGGGTTGTCAGCAGAGTGAGCCGCAGCCGCGAGTCCTGGATAAACGCGCCCGAGGTGATGGGGAAGTAGTTGCCCTCGATGCCAATGGCCGGCACTTTAATGCGTCTAAAACAGGAGTAGAGAGCGGTTCAGACCATAGGGAGGGGTTCCAAGTTGTTCTTTACTCACTCGTGGTACTGGAAACCATTCTGATCGCTGTAGAAAACAGGCAGCTCCGGCATGGTGCCCGTATCGGTGGGCTCCTTGAGCGGATCCCTTTGCATTGGCGCTCCGGCAATGTTGTCTATGTTCGTGATGAGGCGCATGAAGAGCTCCGTTTCGCGGTTCTTGGGCGGCGGCTCGAAGTCAATGTCATTCTCCACGTAGATGGCAGCATCCAGATGCGTTCGCGTGTTGAAGATGCGCACGGTGTGGGCGAGGAAGGGGCCATATATCACAGTCACATCGCTGGCAATCGGCCCAGAGGTGATGATGATGCGCACATCGGTGTAGCCCTCCAGCACATCCTTCTCGGCTTCGCTCTGCTCGGGATCCGTCTTGAAGAGGTACGCCCCAGAGTGGAACTGGGCGCTGCGGTAGGCGGCAAACTTGATGTTGCACTGCATCGGCTTCATCAGCTCCTTGCGCTGGTTCTTTCGCGTGACGGTCTTCAGGAAGCCGCTCTTCTCATCGAACAGCAGGCGCATATGGGGATTCTCCAGCTGAATGTCGCCTGAACGCAGCAAGAAAAGATGATTATTTATTTATAAATGAATGTGGATTGATTTACTTACCCGCTGGCTTGGCCCGCACCTCAAAATCGGTCACTGTGGCGCCACTGGCTCCAGCGGGAGTGGCGGTGCTCGCTGTGGCAGACGCCTCGTGGCAATCATCGCAGTAGATGGTGGCAATGTTCCGCCTGTAGCTGGCCTCATCCACCTGTACGCGGTACGTGCTGAGGGACAGGGCCTCCAGCTCGGCCACGAACATCACCTCGTACTGCCGCGTGCTCGTGCGAATGCGTCCGATGGTGCCCGTGGTGGTCGTTCCCAGCACCAGGTCGTACGTGTCCGTGATGTTCCACACGGGATTGATCTGGATGTGCTTCAGCTCAACGCCCTCATGGTTGAGGATCTTCACATTCGGATGCTGAACGCGCAGTGTCACGATTTCGATGCGCTTCTGCGCCAGCGAGTTGTACAGAACAAAGCTGCCAATGGATGATCCTCCTGCTCCTGCTCCTGCTGCTGCGGGTGTCGTGGAGTCATCCCCGCTGACCATCTGAATGGGCATCTTGCGCGGCAGCTTGTTGAAGTTGTCCCGCTCGAATTCGCTGATGAGAAAGCCATGGTGGCGGGGCTGGCCCCGCTGCAGCAGCTGCTCAATGCACGACTCCTGCATCTTGACCATGTTCTGGATGCTCTCGAACAGCCGCATGGCATAGTCGCGCATCACCGCCGCCTTCGAGGTGCCCGTGATGGCGTCGTGGTGCTGGAACAGACCCAGATTGCGTCGCGCGTGGATGATCTGCTCGTAGTTCTTCTCGTCGATCTTGATGGCGTTCTCCCGCTGCGCCTGGCGTGCCGTGTTGTACGCCAGCGTAAAGAGTATCTCGGCGGCGCGCAGATTGTGCTCCAGCTCGGAGCTGAGCAGCTTGTAGAAGGGTCGCGTGGTGAAGTAGCCCGACCAGTAGGCGGGCCTACCCTCCGAGAAGATGTCCGAGTACACGAAGAAGTCGCCCTTGAAGCTGGGGAAGCCGGGACTGCGGCCCTTCATGCGCTCCCTGATGGCCGCAAAGTAGTCGCTGGGCGTACCGAACTTGATGTCCGTGTTGTACAGCCGCCTGTTGGCCATGATGTGGTCAATGAGCTTCTTGTAGTTCTGGTACTGCTGGTCCACCTCGCGCTCCTTGTTGTAGCGGAAGTCATCGCCCACCGGGATGAGGGCCACGTTGTGCGGAAAGAGCGAGGCGGTGCGCGCGTACTGCTCCAGCAGCAGCTGCGCCTTCTCCTCGACGTTGTCGTCGGTGATGAACTGCGCCTTCACCGAGTACTCGGTGTACTCGCCGGGGATCTTGCGGAAGTCGAAGTTCAGGCAGATGAACGGATGCGGCCCGCACGAGCCCTTGATCGAGTAGATGTCAAAGGGCATGTTGTGGGTGAGCAAGCTGCCTGCTGCCCCCTCGGCTACGGCCTCTCCCTTTGTCCGCCAGTAGGGCGTCCACACAAAGTCGCCCATCTGCTGGCGGGCGAACCACTGCTTCCACGCGTAGTGGATCCTTTGGATGATGGCACCCTCGAAGTTCGCGCCGGACAGCAGGTAGGGGACGGTGCTGCCGTGGCCAAAGGGATCGATGGACCAGCCCACCTTGGGCGTCACGTTCAGGTTGTTCTTCAGCCACTGGTGGCCCTCGATCAGCTGGTCGAGCATCGGATAGATGTGAACGTTCGCCTCGTCCGTCATCACCCAGCCGCCGGTGGTGATCTCGATGCGGCCAGAGTCCACGAGACGCCGCAGCGCTCGCTGCTTGGTGGGATGTGCCTGGTCCCACCACAGCTGCAGAAACGAGATCTCGGACCAGATGAACGTCATGTCCTTGTACTCCTGCATCTTGGTCACCAGCAGGTTGAGGATCTGCCGCGAGTCCGACTGGAAGTAGTTGGTGAAGGTCTTCAGCCAGCCGGGATCGTTGTGCGAGTGCGGCACCACGATGATCTTCAGCGGGGGACGCTGCTTCTCCTTCTTCTGGGCATCGAAACGCTCCTCAAAGCCACGATCCCAGTACTCCTTCGATCGCATCCATTCGGGCTGCAAAACCAACGAAAATTTTATGTTAGAATCTATTCCCAATTGGCCTGGAGATTCGCTTCACTTCTTACCTGAAAATCGAATCTGCTGTGCTCCTCGTTGGCCGTTATGTTTGTGTCACTCTGGAGCAGGACGTAGCACTTGTCGCCCCAGCTGCTCCTGGCATATTCCACATTTGTGTCGTCGGGCTCTACTGCCTCCTGCTCTACTGCTGTTACCTCCTCCGCCCGCTGCTCGGAGGATCTCTTCTGGTTCGAGACGATGGCCGCTGCATGAATCTTCTTCTGCTGCAGCTGCTGCTGCTGCACACTGAATCCTGTGATGCCTGCCGCTGGTCCTAGTCCACGCTGTAGTCCCGCCGCTGTGGGGGAGCCCGCCTCGGAGCTGGGCGTCGGATTGGGCTGGCCAATGGAGATGTAGTAGAGGCAGAGCAGGATCGTCACGAAGGCCGACAGCAGGCCAATGCATCGAGCGGAGCCGCGTCGGAACAGCTTGAACGACATCCTGGATAGTGGACAGGGCTGCACTTCTTCCTCGCCCGAGATCTTTTCTACATCTGAAAATTTGTGCAGTGGAAAAGTCTTGAGATCCATCGACAGCCGCGTGTAATTTTTATGCTTCTCAGCAAAATGTACTTTAAATTTTGTCATGTTTAAATGATTTTAAATAAAAGTATCCAGTGACAAACAATTTCATACATTTTCTACAAATATTTACATAATATTTATGTAAATATTAGCCACAGCAATAAATTTGCAGCTTTTCGGAGGCTTAATCGTTCTGAGAGCGCCTCAAAAGAGATACAAATGTAAACAAACATAAATAAATGTGTTTGCACAATAGCTTAAAGATAATCTTCACTTTCAAATTGGTGCATAAAATACAACTCCTCTCCATTTATCCCAGCTCCTAGCACTCGCTCTAGTTCCAGCTATTTCTGCCTCTGTCTGCTGTTCCCGTAGCACACATCCCTCGAGAGTTTTGCATTTTTCATTGCGAAGAGAGGGGGAAGGGAATGTGGGGTTTGTGGGGAATTTAATTAAGGCCCCAGGATACTGATGGTGGCATGGCGGGTATGGAGGCACTTGCTTGAGGGACGTGTAAAATGCTTGTGGCACATTCGTGCTGGCTGCAGGATAAGCCAAACACTGCGGGCGAGGTGTGGGGATGCTTCTTTCAAATTTAATTTGCACATCGACATGGAAAATGGGGAAATTTAAAATATATTCAAGGGAATTCCATTATTATTAAGTTTAGTTTATTGATTTGATGGAATAGCAACATTAATTAAAGGAAGCAAAATGTGATAAAAGCTTCCCATTAGACAGCTTCTGTGAACAAATTCATTTCTAGAATCTATCTATGGTGGATTATAAAATGCAAATGCGTCAAGCAAGTGTCCGTCTATGAAAGGATAGAAGCGTAAGGAGATCTCTGTAAGTGCTCCTCATTGTTTTGAATTAGTTTAAAGGCATTCAGGGGCTTCAGATGTCCTGAAAAGTTCTCTTCGTGTGTTAAGCTAATCGAATCTCGACTTAGTGCTCCAATTTCTATCTGCTTTGTTTTGTAAGCACCAAAATAATTAAGCCCCTTGAGATCCCATTTGAAACAACAACAAACGATTAGGTGCTGCAAATGTTCGTGTTGCTAAAGTCAAAGTTTGAACTTCCGTAACCTCCGCACATAGATATATTCATATTGCACATACGGCAACTGATTCATATGCTGCACTTGATCCATGGGAAGCGGATGGTGGTGCAGTGGGGGTAAACAGGGGGTTCCGCAAACAGAAAGAGCAAGCAGCTAACGAACGCAAGAACAGTTTGGGCAAACAGAAAACTCAATCAAAAACTCTTCACATGTTGGCAGAACAGAACTTTTTGCAATGATGAAATTAATTCATAGTTTTTCCCCCACTAACTTTTGGCCTGAAGTTCTGAGTACACCAAACTCTGCACCGCCCCCGCCCCCGCACCCATGTTGCACACATGCAGCCGTGTGCCACTGTTCCACTGTTTTTCCTCCATTTTCACCAACTGCAGTCATATCAGGGAAATAAATTAATAGCCAACAAACCAACACACACACAATTTTTGTTTAAGTAGTTCCACAAAAAAGGAGCGAAAGCATTGGTTAACGGATGCAGTAAAACGAATCTAAAGATACCCTTACAAAGATCTTGAAATGAGTGAAAAGATTGCAAGCATGGGGTTTACACTTTGCAACAATATAATTCGAACTTAAGTTACATCTTCTCAGATACACATGGTTACCTCGATATGTATTATCTCTTCTTCTGTTGTCCTTGGTCTAATAATAATCTGTGCACAAATATTTATGCCAGATAACTTCATATTGGGGAAACTTTTCCAGTTACATCAATTAATTGAAGAAAGGTATGCCAAATATGCCAGATATATCGAAGCAGACAGTGAGAAATGTACGTAGATGTACAAATGTATGTACGTACATATCAGAGTTTTAATGCTCATAAACGCTGCACAGTTCAGTTCATGTATGGCATGCCAGTCTGTCTCCTCCTGAAAACCACAATGCAAAACAATTGAACAATGCCCTCCCCGCCCCATGATTTATTTATTTACTTTTGTTTTTGTGTGTTGCCATAATTTATGTTTTTTATTTCTGTTTAACACGCAGAAAAAGCATTATCTTTCATCTGTTTCAGCGCTTGAAAGCCACTCTGCCCCTGCGCCGAATCATTTACGTCCCCCTTCCGGCATTTACCCCTTTTTCGTGGCCACCCTGCTGAAATATTAAATTAAGTTTTATCACAATTTAAAAGAACATTTGAGCTGTGTCTGCTCCATTCAAATGTTTCAATTTGGTCAGGGGAAGAGCTTTAGGTACTAGAAGGTGGATGGTTTCAGGAGCGGGAACGGGTGGTGCCTTCTTCTCGTATGCTAATCAACGGGGGAAAACCAAGCGCTGTCCCGCCACCTGTCACTGCAAATGAAAAGCTTTTTTCCATTCTAAACTCTACTCCTCTGGCGGTTGGCCCACCTTTGAGACCCACTCACATGGTAATTTTCACAAGAGTCCCATTAATTCCTCTTTAAAGCGCTTTAGAGAAACCAAAGAGTGAGAAACTAATGCTTAAGCCAGAGGGCTTTTAGATAGGGGAAACCACCGAAAGGGAAGCAGATCAAGGGGAAAGCGAAAGCCACTCAAAGGAAAGAAAATGGTTAAAAGAAAGCGCAAATGAAGCACAGCGAAGCAGAAGGAAGGGTAGGAGAAACCACTGAAAACGATAGAGGATTCAGAGGGGGTAAGTGGTAAGGCACATGGGTGAGAAATACAACCACTTAGAGGCCTTTGATACTGCTCTGAAGTAGTGCTGCCACAGTAAACCATTCATTCCCTTCAATTATTTCAATTAGCGCCACATTTGCACATCCTTCCTTTGCTTCCATAATAACTTCCTGGAAAAGGAAGCAGGAAGCCAGCATCGTCATTCATCGGCCTTGACCCCTATCAAACACCCCCTTCACCCAGTCCAATGATATCTAACTTGTTCAAGAAAAAAGATGACAGGGAGATTGGTTCCGTCCCTGTGAGATGGCAGATTGTGTGGAAAAGTTTCCTCGTCTGTCCTGTTCTGTTCTGGCAAATTTGATTCCATTGCAAATTGCACTCTGTCAACCGTCCTGTTATGTTCTCTTCTGTCCCTCCTTTCTTTTCCTACTCTTTGGATGACAACCTTCTTCATTTGGAAGTCAACACGTCGTCGTCGTCGGCTGGGTGGGTCCTAGAATAACCCATTTTCGGTTTTTCTGGTTTGGTTTGGTTTGGTTTGGTTTTTCTTTTGACAGGTTCCCTCTTGCTCTGCCCCTCTTTGCACAATATAATTTCCACTCAACAAATGATTTTTTGGTCTTTTTCCTCCCGTTCTGGAGATGTGTGCGTGGCGTGCTCTTTCATTCCCTCTACACATCAGCAAAAAAAAAACCCAACTCAAAAAGTTGGTTCTGCTGATGTCGGGAACACCCCCGTACGCCCACCCCTCACCACCCTTCAGGACTGTGCTCTTGCCAAGCTCCTTCCCCTCCCCGCTCTGCATCAGTCATGTCCTTCTCTGGCTTTGAAGCACGTTTACCCTCCGGTCGGCTCCTTTGGCCTCTCGCCTGGAAGTTGCAACTTGAAGCGCTCATGTGAGTGTTCTCAATGCAAATGGATCATTTTGCTACCCAGCAGCACACGTACAACCCCGACCCTTGGGTATACTCGCATTGGGAAAAAGAAACATCAATTCGTGTGAATTTATTATTCGGTAGGTATTCTTTTTCTTTCACAGAGTATATAGTAAATAATCAATTGATCTCCTGGATTAAACAATTTCGACCAACCCTGATCAAAAATATTAAATGTGACCCTTCAGTAGAGGGTGCTTCGTGGTTCCAAAGACCTAGCACAATCAATTTCATACACTCTATTAGTATTCCTGTTCCTGCATTGATTGGAATTGTTGTTTTTACTTTGAGGCAAGCAAAAACCCAACCAAAAATCGTAGTTTTGTGTATGGAAAAGTTTACGGATCGGAAAGCACTCTCCGAATCAATTGTAAACTTTTTGTGTTTGACTTTTGTTGTCGGTTGTTTGTTTGAGGGCATGGGAGATATGAACTTTGGTATCCAAAGAGAAGTATAATTATGTTTTATAGTACCTTTTTCAATTTGATTTAAACTTTAGTTCCCTTGAAATGGGAATAGCAATCGGGGAACGAAAATAAATGTGCCTTAAATCCGGAGTTTTTCTTCATTAAAACTTTCCCATTTAAAAAGTTAATTGAAAGTCATTCGGGAAACTCGAAAAACTGCTAAAATGAAAAGCCAACAAAGTAGCAGCAAGCCGAAGGCAAAGTGTGAACATAATTTCAGTCCAAGAACAATACTCGGGAGTTTGCATAAACGGCACGGAAATTGCAGCTGCACCTACAGCAGAAGGAAACGAAAAAGAAACGAAACGAAAGGGAAGGAAAGGGAAGGAAAGTCCTGCTGCTGCTGGCAACCCCTTTACCACTTCCTTTTTTCCGTTTCCCCAAACTCAAGCTTAAAACGGTTAAAAAACTGTTTTTCTTGGCGGCAAACAGAGAACAGAAAAAAAATCGCAAAAAATAAGAGTTTTGCGCTTACACGATGCGTTTTCCACCGACGCTTTTCAAGTGAATACTGATGGAACATTGCTTTCTATTTTAATGACCATTTCTGTAATGAAATTTTATTTTGAGTAGGAATTTCGGTGTTTTTCGAACAGTTCTCACCCTTTTCCAGCGACAAGCCCCCGTAAAAATATTCTACAACGGTAAAAAAGAAATTGTGTGCAAGAAGGTCTAGCGGCAAGCAAAAAATGCCTCTCAAAAAAGATCCAAAAAAAGTGCAGAACTTTCAACTCTGACTTTGGGGGTTGAAGGCGTTGGGAGTGGCAGTGCCAGTGGCAGGAGTGCCACTGAGGTTCAATGTGCTGCCTTCTTTTGCTGGTGTCAGAGCAAGAAGGGAAGGCTCTGGGAAGTGTTACGAAGAGCGAGGGGCCAACAAGGGCAAGGGTCCCGGAACTTCAGAGAGTTCAGGCTTTTTTAATTAAACAAACTAGAGACAAAAGAGGGGCCGCAGAGGCACCAAACTAGTTAAGGCAATTTTCCGGAGCAAATGAGCATGAGTAATGCGGTGGTTAAGCTGCTGTCAGTGAAGCGTGTGGGTTTGGCATGTGCCCATCGGCCATGCCATAGCATAGCCCAAGCATAATCGCACGAGACACACAAAAAAGAGAATTGAAATAGCTTTGGAGCCAAAGAGAGGTCCCCATTCCATCTATAGGTCTATAAGCCATTAGCATAGCCAGCGAAGCAACAAAAATAATGATAGACAACAAGCCCAAGAATTATGGCCATAGAAGAGCGGTGGAGAACTGCGACCAAAAGCATACTCTAGTCGCCGCTCTCAATGGGCACCGCCAGAGGAAGTTGTCAAGATCTCTGAGGGAAGATAAATATGGTAAATTATAAACAGAAATGTCATCATAACGTGTTTATTTTCTGGATTTCAAATTCATTCAAATGAACATGTGTAAGTATTTAGGTATCTGGTTTACACCATGCCTAAGCATGCTTCATTCTTTGCTGGATTTTCTTCCAAACTTACTCATAATTTGCTTTTGCAAATAACAAGCTACTTTCTTTGTCTGTGTAGCTATAAAAACGTTAGTTTCTCCAGTTCGTAATCTACTTTTAACAGTCACAAATCACGTGCCTTCAATAATTTATATCATTTATTTAAAGTGGCTTCTAATTCGTTTCTAGAGAATTGGCAGGCAATAATTCCGAGTTTGATGTGGGGAAAATCAAGGAATAATCGTTGGGCTAACAAACCCCATTTATTGTATGCACTTTATGCACATTGATTTAATAATATGTACTTCTAAATAAACAAGCATTTAAACTTTTAATCTATTGTTCAGACCACGGGCATCTTACATGCACAACTTTTTACGCCCAACTGTTACCAAATTGCATGGATTTTACATCAATTTTTTCTGTTTACAGGCCATGAAAACATAGTTTTTCCACTTCCTTCCACCCACTTGACCGCGGCAATTGAGTAAAACAAAACCAAAGAAATAAAGTCTCAGTGCAAGAGTCGACTCAATGATACTCTTGCAGACCTATTATTTGAATGGCAATGATGCATTTGCATGTGTAAATATGTATGAGCAGCTATTTTATGTACATATGTACATACATCAAATTAGGCTAAACAATAAAGACTTCTGGAGATTGGGTCACCAACTTTTTCTGCTTCGACACGAAATCGGTTACACACAAATTAATATTCAATATTCGTTTCAGGTGATTCATGTTAGAACACTATAGTCGTGCACAACCTTCTAAATACATTTTGGATACGCAAAAAACAAAGAGTATCCAATAAAAAAAGTGTTTTAAAATACTAATGCAAAAATACTCCAATTGCATTACGCCTCTTCCTCCTGTTGCTACTCATACGCCGACCATGTGTCAATGGCAGTCCAACGAAGCGAGCGACAAAAGGAGTGAGACAGAATGGGAGAGATAGGAATCATCAGACAACAGAGAGAGAGCGAGTGAGAGATGAAGAGGGAGTTCCAGATAGTGTGGGGGCGCACCAGAGAGAACGGGAGAAAGAACTAAAAGCCGTTAGACAAGCAGAACTCTCGAGGCGCATTCACAATTACTCACTTATGCAGCGGCTCGGTACGAGGGGTCCGCCATTCGTGGCATATGGGGACGACTGGCGACCGACGTCAAGCCAAAACAAAACATTAAAGCTAGCGTATGCCCATAAACTTGGCCAAAAGCACAAGCAGTCAGTCCATAAAGGGACGGACTCGGAGTGTTTGGAGTTTGGTTGGGCAGCGGGGGCCGCCGCTGCACAAACTGTTGATTAAATGTCAGCAGGAAAAAACCCAATAAGCAAACGGTAAAGATAATTATGTTTGTAGATATGCGATATGCCTGTATGTACATATGTATTTATGTACAATATATCTCATGATTATATCTCATAGATACCCCATGGGATTGGGAGAGCTGTACCAGTCGGCAATTATCTTTAACTTATTTGTCTGTTATACTAGCCCGTAGTAACAATCGTAACAGATTTTTAGGTTACATATAAGTTTTGTCATGTTTTTAAGTCTGGCAGGTACTCGTGTCCTTGAGTTTATTATTTATTATCTTATTTTTATTTTGATTAATAATTTTTGTTGTCCTCATTCTTTTGGCGTTTGGATCTTCATTTTTGAATGAAACGAGTATTTGTTGAATGTGTATTCTCCAGTCTTATTATCAACTATAAAATTGTGACCGTTTTTCTTTTCTTTTATAGCGGTTTCAGCATTTATGAGCAATCGAATGGATTGAGCAATCCAAACTCATTTGCTAATAAATATCTGCAATCGATTGCGGAACAGTAACCCATAAAAAAGAACAGACCCAAAGAATTATCCAGAGAATTATGCATAGAGAAAGAGAGAGAGTTACAAGTGGCTCGCAGAAAGTACTTCCGCTCCATTCATTTAAACATAAATCAAATTATCTATGGGCCACGGTCTGTTCGTATATTTATTTCTCTAATTGGGTAAGTCCAATTGATTTTCCGCTAATTAAACGACATTTCCGTGTACCCACTCGATTGGCATTCAAGGTCTGTGGTTTAGCCCAACTGCGGTAAATAATTTACTTGCTTTCAAATGGGACCACAAGACATGATTGTATATTGTATTGATTTTGGTGGAGGGATATGAGATAAATTGGGATAATGATGGATTTGAATAATGAGAACAATTCGCTGCATGTCGAATAAGATATAGAGATAAGACAAAAGATTGTTAAATCCGAATTCATCTGCTGAAGTTTCCTTTAAAATCCTTTATACCAAACATAATTGACAATTTCAGTAATCTGAATTTTCTAATACATTTCTACATTTTCCAGAGATTTAAAGTGCACTTTGCAATGTGAAAATACAATTTAAAATATTTCTTTATCAATTTAAATGTTTCCAAAAATGATCAAGAAATGTTGTGCAGAAAAGTGCAAACTTATCGAATGTTATGTGTTGCCCTTTTGTCTAAATAGATAACTTTCTTTTAAACCCATTCCCATTGGTTCCTGGTGCAATCATCTCATTTCAAAAGCAATTATTTCCCTTATCAAACAAAGGGCCTGACTCTCGTGTCTCTTGACTTATTTATGGAGTTTTATTTCTAACGTGACATTCATTTTAATCCTCATTCTGCACTGCTGAAATATTTCTTCAATCGGTCACTTGAAGCTTTTATTTGTGCATTTTAATCATATTACTTTATTGACATGGCTTTTGGCGAAGACCCTAATGCCGAACGCTATAAAAACGCTGGAAAATGCTGATAAAGCACAAAGCCACAAGAAGACGACGCATCATGAAAGGTTGCCTTTCCTTGACTTGTTTGCTTTTTGCAGCTATGGCTGGGGGGAACGTGAGACTTTTTACATTCAGATCGTCCCAGGAGAGAGCTAGGGAAGGGCTTTTCTAAGGGTTTTCTATTGGTTGTTGGTGTTTTCATATGGCTTTTTGTTGCTTTTGCTCTTGTACGCAGAGAGGAAAATGAAATGAAAATTAATTCTGGTTTTTGTTTCTCCTTCAAGACAAAAGAATTACTACTCGTACTGTGGCGGAAGAGAGATAGAGGGTGGATGGTGGGGCAGCAGCAGTGCAAACAATAGCAGCGTTTATTGCTTTGATTATGAAATTTTCCGTTCCGTTTCAATTTCATGCTGTTAAATGGTGGGAAAGCCACACACAGATACTTCACGCATACACATTTGCTGGACTATATGTAACAGGTTTACAGTTACCAATAGCACTTCCATATATGGGTTATACCACACAATACTCAACACACAAACACGCGTGTGGCTTGGCATTGTGGGAACAGACTCTAACAGCGTGCTGACAACGCTTTTTCCTCCCTCAGATACTGTGAAGTAGGTCTTAACCACTTGATTGTCTGCACAAGAACTCGAGAAATATCATCAGGGAAAAGCTGTTTAGGGTTTGTGGTCAAGAAAACAGATTTCTCTAATCATACAATAAGAACTTAAAATAATATTTGGAAACCGTAATCAATTGGGGATCCCTCTTGGGCTTGAGATTCTTTTTCCCTTGCCCTCTGAGACTCCCAAATTTCAATATGATTTGCACTTATACGTACATGACAATTGGTGTTCCATTGGAATGGGTCAGACCACCTGCTAATAAAACACTCACCAAATGATCAACCTCAGCGCTGGTTCTGCACTACTTATCCGGGCAGGCCAAAGGGTGCCACCAACCCAACTGTAACTAACTGAGCTTCACTAACTCCAATAACGCGCTGGAGCCGCAACATCCATCCACCCATTGGTAAATATCGCATACGTTTTGGTCAAGTCATGCGGCCACTTGGTGCCGCATTGTCACGCATCATTAGTGACAGACAATGGGACAGAGTGAAGCAAAGCGCTTGGAAATTGAAGCGTTTATTCTGGGGGGATCTCATGAGGGGGGAGAGGAGCCAGGAGTGATCGGATGATTATTTGTGGTAAAGCGATATGATTGCATGATGACATGACATGGCCATAAAGTGTGCGACACAACAACCAAAAAAAATGTATATCTACCTGCCACCGGAAAAATTGACAGCACGCCATCTGAAAGTGAAGGGAATGGATGGAATGGAGGAGGAGAGCGGAGAACAGGGTGAAATTTGAGTACAAAATAAAGAAAATAAATAATAACCCCATGGAATAACTCCATGGAGTCCCCGGGAGTAGGTCCTCGATTGCTGTCTGTCTCTCTCTTTTTCTCTTTGTTGGGGGTCGTTGCAAGAAACTAAATTTAGTTGCACGAACACCAAAAAGATACAATTATCGGGGCGGAGGTAATCGATACGAGACTGACTCTGTAAGAGAGGAGGTTGGACTGATCGGCGGCGTGTGGCAAATTCAAAGAGGAAGCCGAAACAGAAAACTGAAACTGAAAGGGGAACTCTTACGAGTAGATTGCTAGGATTATTTTCTAGTCATGAAGTAACGTGGTGGAGTTAAAGATTAAGCTAATCTTAAGGAAGAAAAAAAAAACCATTTAGATATGAACATTCATACGAGTATATTGATGTATATTCTTCGCTTTAAAGAATCCCTTAATAACATGAAAGAACGGTTGGATCTCGGATCTTTTAGTTCCTATAGAGAAGACCTTTAAGTATTCCAGAATAGAATGATAGACAAAAGACCAAAGAAATCCCCTCGTAATTTCCACGTATATTACATAAAGTTACATTACGAACTTACACACAAATCAGGAAGGCAAAATGTCCTTTGGTCTTGGCGCGGAACAAGGAAAAAACACATAAATCAACACACACACATACACACACAAGAGTGGGCGAAAGGTAAAAGTTGTTCCTTCTTTTTACCGAATGAATGGAGATGGAAAAAAAAGTTTTCCACCTTCTCTTTTGTTCTATTTTTGTTCGAATGAATCCTTTGGGGAGTGAATCCTTTTTATTGGCTCCTCGGCATAGGATACTCGTAATTAGAGAGACAATGCCATTGTTAACCTTTCACACTGATTTGCTTTATAGTTTGCTCTCTTCTCTCACTTAAATTCATCTCCACTCCACTCGCGCTTTAATATTTATATTTTTTGTATTTTTCCACTCGCGTTGGCTGTTGTCCTTTGCTGCCGACGCTACCGACGCAACGTTTGACGAAGCTTGTGGGGGAGTTAACGGGAACGGTATCCAACTAGGAGAAGCGCCCTCTGTCAGCGACGAAACGCAACTGAAGCAAGCCGAGACATGGAGCCAAGGCAGCCCCACTCGTTCGGATCGGATCGGGTCGGCGTTGGGTCGTTCGGGTAACAGCCGGCAATTGCAGCGCCTCATTTCGGCCCCCAAGGTATGTCAATAGCCAGGAAAGGAGCTCCCACTCTGCGGGTGTCAAGTACTGTGGCTGCCTTACCTTATCGTAAATCGACTTTGGCAGCACCTTACTCTTTTCCGCAAGTGGGGGGTCGTCGGCTTAGCTCTCTTGTGTCGTTGCTGCTGCGGCTGCTGCTGCTGCGTTCTGTTATATTGCGTTGCTTTTGTTTTGATTCTTTTGGCTTTTGGCTTTGTCTTTGCTTTGTCGGCGCCGTCAACGTCAGCGTCGTGTAGTCACCGTTGGGCTCCCTCTCCTTGCACCCTCCCTCCACTCCCCTTTCACCATTGAACAACCTGGAATGCGGAGGTGTTCGTTCAAGCTGCTCTTCTCCTGCTATTCTTCTCTTATTTTGTTGTTAAGATGGTTGTTGTTGGAGCAGCAGCAGCAGCAGCAGCTGTACATCTGGTTGGCGGTGAATGCTTGGGGGACATGGCAGGGATTCCGGTTGGGTTCCTTGTTTGTCAAAAGATTGCTTAATGCTGTTGGTTGTTGTTTTTGTCAAGTGTTGACAGCTGTAATTATTAATTATTGTTGCTTCTCCTGCTCCAACGTCTGCTCCTGAGGATTGCAGCTACTGTAGGAACAGGAATGACAATTGTAGTTCGTATTTTATTCTGGAATGGAATGCGTTTATGTATGTAATTTCTAATTTGTGCATTCTCCAGACTCCAGCCTACATACAGGCTCCACGCATCGATCTCCCGACATGGACATCTTCAGACTTTCCTCTTGAATCCTAAAAGATAAGCTGTTGAAGAGTTCTTGAACGTTAGTGGCCTTTGATGAACCACTTTCTTGGTTCGTGTCAGCCACCACGTGGAAATCTCTACCATGGCCTTAATCTGCGAACTGACGTGCTTGGCGCCTCCGAATCCTGCCCAGAAGTGGCGACAACATTCATGAGAGCGTCGCGTTCACCTAAACCTAACCCAAGCCTAAACCTTAATGCATTTGCTGGTGTTCTCAGGCGATTACCTTCTCTCCTCCATGGAGCAATTAACATGAAGCGAAGGCCAAAGGGGATGCCGACGCATTTAATACCCTCGTAATTCCGCAGTTCCTATCAAATCTGCCCAGAATGCAAGAGTGGAGGAATATTGTGTACTGTAGACTTTACACTGTACCCTCTGCAAAGCGTATTGAAAAGCTTACGACGAACCAACGCAATGGAGGGGAACAAGTGGAAGGGCGGATGGATGGTGGGCTATAGGGATCAGGGCCCTGCCTATTCTCTGGCTGCATCTCAAGTGGCCCTGAGCAGGCCGCCGTGCCAAGTGGAGACTAAGCTCTCCTAAACGGGGAGAGACAAAAGAACTGGGCCGGTGCATAAAGAAGAATACTCAAAGTAACTTTTAGCAGTTCACTTGAGAGCCAAAATGCGAAAGCGAAAAAAAGTAGAGGAAGAGGAAGGTCGTTGTTTATTGATTGCCCCAAGAAGCGACGACTACGAGGACAGAAGAGAACAGAACGGAGTAGAAGCAGAGCAGGCATAGAAGAAGACAAAGGCAGACATGAACAGACAGAGGGCAGAGCAGAAGGGCGCGCAGTGCAAAGAAATGAGAACAAAACAGAAACGGAAAGAGAGCATTCGAGAATTGGCACAGGCCCTTGAAAAAAGTTCTTCAAGCCCACGCAAATGAAACGACGACGACGGCGACTGCCACAACCGACCGACAAATGGCAAAACGAAGACGATGATGATGATTTGAGGGCAAGATTATACGAGAGGAAGACGCAGACTATCCAAGTGCAAGTGAAGGCATTAACACAGGAAGGCACAAATTATAAAGACATTCGAAGCAGAATTGCCAGAGTTCCTTTCGGGCTTGGAATTAGAATGATTCCATGAAGAATATCGCAACTTTTTCTTCTAAAAAATTGTATTTTAAAATAAAATCTAGTTAAATAAACTAAATACTGAGCAAGAATGTTTGTTATTCAAAGCATTTGAAAGAGTTTTATAATCTCGCACCTTTACGATTTCATTCGGACCGCGGAACTCAATATCGGCTGAAGTGCATTTATTTGAGCTTAATTTGAGGGGAACATCCGGAACATGGGCCTGTTCCTTTCGCATTCGCCGGCTGCCAAAAGGCATCTGTTGTTGGCCAAATGAATGAGGCCAGACGGGGGACGGGAGAGATCAACAAGAATCGGAAATGCGGCAGTAGGGGGCACTCGTGCTCCGGCAGGACAGACAGACGGACGGATGGATGGATGGACGGACTCTCATTGAACCACAAGGCGAATGCAAAGATGCCAAATCAACTCGAACGAGTTTTCAGTTCGTTCCCTCTGCCCACTCCCTTCTCCGCTTTTCGTTTGCAGGTCAATTGCATCGCAGTCCGAGTTGGCAGCGCTCCAGAGCCAAAGCGACATTTGAGTTTTGCACTCAGCATAAACGTGTAACGGTGGAAAATTCTGTCTGGCTGCAGACCCAGTCAACAGAGTCACTAGTTGAGTGCGTGCAGGGTTTGTCAAATTGCCAGCAGATGAGAGTTTCCAGTAGTGCCAGTAGTGCCAGTCCCCCGATTTCCCCCACTTTCACCGTCATAGTTGCAATCACAGAGTCCCGGCTGCAATCTCAGGCACATCCCCATCCATATCCCACAGCGCAGCTCTTCTCCTCTCCCAACAGTAGTTGACAAAAGTCATCCAACCAGGGAACGTCACCGACAAACTAACAACAAGAACAACAGCAATCACAACCGCAACATTTGTAATGGAAATTCCTGCATTGAAATCTCGTTTCATTTCGTTTAGTCTCTGTGTTCTGTTACTGCCATTTGGTATACCCTTTGGGAGGCATCAACCCTCAAACAGGCGAAACTAGAGTCGAGTAGTAATGAGACTAGTCAAGCACACGCCATGTACTATGTTGTTTTTCTGTTCCTGGGCATTCTCGTTTGCATTCTGCAAAATATTAGTAAAATTATCCAGAGTCTAAAAACTGCTTCAATTGATTTATAGTAGCCATTCATTCCCATTACATTAATTTGTAAATATGTTTAAGGTATCTAACTTTTAGGGTATCTAACCTCGACGCTTGTATTTTTATAGGTTTTTCTTGGTTTCGTTGCGGTGTACTTTATGTTTTTGTTTCCGAAGCTGTTTGCTGAAAGTGGCATTGTTATTGCTGCTCTAACTGTTGCGGTTCTGTCATCATGCCCACTCCACACCCATCCTGGTTCGCAGCACCATCCTCATGACAAGTCAATGAACCAGCTAAGTTTCGGGCTCTAACGACAAAAAGCCCTTCAACTCCATTGGCCACTTGACCAGCAGTCAACCTTTCCGGGGTTGTGGTGCTTTGGGGAAATACATACATATTTACCGGATTGAGTTTTAGGCCATTCTATTTGATGATCGATTGATGGTTATGATTATGCATGCATGTACTCCGTCTCCCCCGCTGACCCTACCAAAACATTACCATGTCACCTAATGGCCTTCCGATGCTAATGGACGGGTGGACATCGATTCGATGGATGCCAATCCGCTTATCAGCTGGAAATGTGTGTGTTCGCACACACGATTAGCATATTTAATGTTTGGGAATTGCAAATTTGCAAATCCTAAACAGCACGGAATTGAGTTACAAGCCGATTCTTCTTCGTCTTTGATTTTGACCTCTGTGTTAACCCCCAGCCACCAGCTGGAGAGTGGAGAAGTCTCTAAAAAGTTCGTTCCTAGTCTGATCTTTATCTTTGACTAACTTAATTCGGTGAGACAATTTACACCAGCTTGGTTTTTGGTAAGCGTTTTTGGCTTTTTCTCCAACCGTTCTCTACAACTGTCAATTTCTTTAAAGGAGGGACACTAATAGCGTGCGAAAATGAGGGGGTGTAGCCGATTTTCAAACTATGGGTACATTCGGTAGATTTCTTTGTGGAACACTAAGCAGAAATTGGTTTAATAGTAACATCGAGGCGTGAATGCTATATTTAAAAATATCTCACTCAATACCTAGAAGGGAAAACATTCATAGCTCTGCAACAGGAGAGATTTTACCATATCAGAGAAAAAATGTTCCCGTGGAACACCCTTCTACTATCTTCCCATACCAAAAGCCTCCTCCTAACAAATATACCCTTGTGCTTTCCAATTACCTGGTAAACAAAAACTACAGAAGAGACCCAACTAAGTCGAGATTAGAAATAGAAATTGGGTTCAAGAGCAGACAGCACACCACTAAACAGAGATGAAGATCTAGAGAGGGGCAGAGGTAAAGGGGGGTGGCTGGATGGGCTGTCCCCAAAAACAATGTGTGTGCAAATTGCGTACTCAATAGAAAGCACAGAACAGAGAAAAGAAAGAGTGAAACAAACACCGAAAAACACACAAACGAAAAAAATCAATTTAAATTGAATTATACAACACCAACAACACACACACACACGCAGACAACAGAGAACAGAGAATTGCATGGCATATTTACAGCAACAGCAGCAGCAGCAACAACAACAACAAGAGAGCCAAAAGAAACGAAACGGGTTTTCGTGAGACGGAGATGAAAAGATTCTCAATGAATGGGAAATCAAGTAAGCGCAAGCAGAGGCTAAATAAAGATGAGATGCATAAATTAGACTCCTCTCTCTCTCTCTCTCTCTTTCTCCACCTCTGGGGTCTCTGATGCAATTTTGTAACAATTTGTAAAGGAGTGGGGGGAGTGGTGGGGGGAGGCAGACATGTCTGCTCTTTTAGCCTGTTTTTCTTTGTTGTATTTTTTGGCAAATACAAATTGAATACAAATTCAGAGGCACATAGACGACAAGCACGCTTGATGGAGAGACTCAGGTGCGCTTTAATAATTTGATTATTTAGTACATACATATGTACATATATTGGATTAGACAGTGAAAGAATATTCGTTTAAAGTACCACAGAATCCGGTTTTTGACCAAGAGATGAACACAGATGCTGTCTAAAGCGGGGGTTGATTTTCTATTGATTCTTACAAGTTACAAGTCTTTCATCTTTTAAATCGGTTACTCAGGATTTCACTATCTTACCTTTTGTAATCTTCGAATTCTTGTTAATAGCGCCTACACACACACGTGCTTACACCTACACTTGCAGCTTGCAGGTTCCTTTCCCGTAATCCTTACACACACACACACACTCGCTCACGCACCCCCGCACTTAGAGTCCAATACACGCGCGTTTAGTCTTCTTTGTTTGTTTTTCAAGGCTCGAAGGTTACATTAATTTTACATTTTTTATTATGATTTTTTAAACATTGATTTAACATTATTTTAAATTTTTTATTTTATATTATTATTATAATTTATTTCGTGAGTGCTTTCGGTAAGTTTTTGTATACATTGTGAATGAGCCATTATTGTGAACGCGCAATCGTGTCATATTGTGAATGCGCAATTTCATATTGTGAATGTGCAATGTGTCATATTGTGAATGGGCACTTTGTAATGGAAATATACCACTAAAAAATACCGAAAAATGTCGGTATTTTTCAAAAATGGAATTTTACTGGTCGAGTCAATATTAAATTTTCGAATCATCATTAAAAACTTGTTAGGACTCTGAACGCTGAAAACTTAATATTATCCGACTGATAATTCAAACCTCTACAATTGAGTTTATGATATTTATTCGTTGTTAGGTAAAAACGGTGCCGTTATTTTTTTCATAATTATCCGCAACATATTTGGGGTATGGGCCATATCTATACCCCATTCCGTTTAATTAATGTTAAAATTATGTTTACAAGCTGCTTTGAAACCTAAATAACAATGAATTTTACCTTTTAAAATGCATAAATAGTAGACTAGAATATAATAAATGTAATATATTTGCATGGTCTTTGTTATATTGCAAACAGACCACGAACGCCATTTGCAGGATATTTTAGGTCGAGAGCATCATTGAACGCTGTATCTATCAACAGCCAAACATCGATATCTGTCTAAAGAAAGGAATCAAAATGCCTGCCAACGGCTAAAAAAAAATTCAAAATTGAAAATGCGTAGAGTTTGACTGCAGAGTTCAGTTTAAATGGGAAATTCCTTGAAAAAACTATGAATATTGCCAGTTTACACTCAGCCAAGCCAAGGTGTCCCCAAGCTAAAGCGGAAGTTCATTGCCATCCCCGCTGTAAACAATAATGAAATCACCGAATCTTAGAGATATCAGAACCAAAAAAAACCCATGCATGCCCTGCTCAGTAGTTGACAAGGGTTAATTACAGATACAGCTTCTACAGAAACCATGTACACCCCTGAGATAACGAAGGCAATTGATAAAGACAGCAAATATATCGACTCATTGGCTGGCAATAAAGTTTAGTTTTCGAGAGTCAGCAGCGCCATGCAGAAGCTTCTTCTGGGATTCGTCGGGATTCTTTTGGTCCACTTTAATGTCGATGCGGCGGCGACTGCCCAGAGGCTGCCGGATAGCCGCATTGTCAATGGGCGCGAGGCCGCGGAGGGGGAGTTCCCCTATCAGCTCTCGCTGCGACGCCACACCATCCACATCTGCGGTGCCTCCATACTCGCCAGCAACTGGGCCATAACGGCGGCTCACTGCATCGACAACCACGAGTCGAGTCCCCGCGAGTTCACCCTGCGCCAGGGCACTGTCCTGCGCACCACAGGCGGCTCTGTCCAGCCCGTTCAGAGCATCTACAAGCATCCCTCGTACGATCGCACGGACATGAACTTCGATGTGGCTCTGCTGCGGACAGCAGTCGGAGCCCTCTCTGCGACGCCCATCCGCTTGCCAGCTGTCGGCGCGGCTATTCCGGAGGGCATGTCCGCCGTCGTCTCTGGCTGGGGCCACATGGATATAGCCAATCCCGTCCTGGCGCCGGTCCTCATGAGCACCACGGTGCAGACGGTTAATCAGGAAAAGTGTCACAGCGCCTTGAAAAATCACGGCGGCGTCACTGAAGCGTAAGTACAGACATAGAGAGATTTAGTAATCTCCAATTAATGTCTCACTATCTTGTCTAGAATGTTTTGTGCGGCCGCAAAGAACACGGATGCCTGTCAAGGTGACAGCGGAGGTCCCATCAGTTCGCAGGGCACCCTGATTGGCATCGTTTCCTGGGGGGTTAGCTGTGCGGATCCCTATTATCCCGGTGTGTACACTCGTCTGGCACACCCCACTGTGCGCCGTTGGATACGTCTGCTCACCAAATTGTAAATCTCCATAAATAAAGCAAATTTGTAATATCAAGGATATGACTAGCTCCCTTGCTTCCAGAGGGGGGGATTTGAATGCAAAATTAAAATAGAAATTTGTAAAATATTAGGTCATAAGGTATACAATCCAATAAGAAGGCGTATTTATAATTAGCCAAATTGATTCTTCAATCGGATTAAATTATTTTTTCAGTGTTAAAAGTCTTTGCAAGCTAGTAACATCAAATAGACCATCAAAATCGTGGAATATGATTTAAGACTACGGTATATTTACGGTATACTTTTCAAGTGAGAAGGTATATTTTGGAAAATGTTTGATGGTCTGAGGGTATATTTTATCAATATTTTCACGGTCACACTGTTGGATTTTTTAGATTTTAGTTGTTTTTTCGACGGTTATTTTAGGCCCTGCCCGTTACAAATACCAGTTTTAGCCGAACCCAAATCCAAGGCTTAATCTTGAACTAAATGTGCAGTGAGCAGTGGGCCAGTGGCAGCGAATATCCTAGGAAAAACAGGCGTGGGAGTGGCAGCTGTAGTAGCAGCGGGTGGAACAGTGAAGAGCGGGTGGTGTGGTGTGGGGAGTGGTGGTGGCGGCACGCATTCTATTTAGGGTGAGTGCGGTGCAGATGCACAAGACAAGAAGAAACTAGAGGACTAGAGAAGAACTACTAGAGGTAAAAATAGACCAAAAACAGACACTTAAGAGCAATCTTTCAACAGTGCCCTCTGCTGAATGTACTGGCGCTGGTTGTGGCTCTGCCTTAAGATGATCTACCAGGTGCTGTGCTGCTCGGTGAGCTTGATCTTCTTCTGCTTCAACGTGTTCTGGCTCTTCTGCAACCTGGCCATACCCTGGTGCACCCTGACCCTGCTCGTCGTCTGTGTGGCCTCCAAGTTCGTGAAGCTGCAGCGCAGTCCCAACGAGAAGCGGCTGCTCAGCCTGCTGAGCGCGCCGGATGATTGGCCAAGTTACTGGCCCATCGCCAACCGGGCTGCCGGCTACGATGCGCCCGAGAACTCGAAGGCAGCTATCAAAAAGGTGACGTCATGAGGCGGTGGTTGCTTCGGACCTTACCCCAGCGAAAATCAATAACATCCCCCATTTTCAGTGCCTAACACGTGGATATCGGAACGTGCTTCTGGATGCCGGCCTCACATCCTGCGGCGAAATTGTTATAGCCAACCCCAGTCGCCTGGCGGTGGCCCAGCAGCCATTGAGCGAGCTGCAGAAACTAAACATCACGGAGCAGCATCCCATGGGGTGAGACATAAGCCTGCGGCAAATCAAGTGGAACTTTGTTTAACTCAAAAGTCAATACACAGGTCCCACTTCGAGGTAGAGTCGGTGGCTACGCTGAGGCAGATCTCCGACTATGTGGAGGCGGAGGCCTCCTCTGCCACGCTCTTCTTGCGCCTGCATGACAACAGTGCCCGCATGCTCGACCAGCTGCAGAAGTTTATGGCCACCAATGAGGCGTTTACACAGCGCACAATGGTCATAAGTCGCTCTCCGCTGGCTATTTATCAGGTATGGTATGCAAAGAGGTGGAGCCTCCTCTAGAAGGATGCTTCTTAAGTCTGTTCTTGTTTTTGTAGCTGCGTAAACTGCATCCGGAGATAATTTGCGGTCTGTGGCATGAGACCTATCTGTCGCTGGCCATGCTCAAATCCTCCACACTGATTACCTCAATCTATGGTGCAATCTTTCGCAACATTATTGCCCCCGTGATCGGCATAAGTGTCGTTTTTCTCAGCAAGGAAGAGTTCAATTTGTAAGCCATTCATGGTGATTATCATTCATCTTTAATCTTTAATCTTCCTTTTGGCAGACACATTGCCGACCTGTGGCGCAATGTGGGCGTCCGTCCAATCGTCTACATGGTGAATTCACCCAACGAGAAGCGCTATTTTCAGAAGACCATGAAGATTCAGTATTTGACCGACTCACTGCGCTCCGAGCCGCATCTTCTGATGAAGGCCTAAAGAAGTCCCACAGTCCCACTAGTGGGGAAAGCAACGAACTCAAACGAACACAACTCAGACAGGAGCGCACACACAAAGAGAGAAACTGTTTGCATTTAGCTGCGCTACACTGAATTCTTAAGAGTATTTCGTTTTTACTCACCCCCACTTGATATGTGTCTATATGATGCGTTTTTTATACGTGTTCTGTATCTGTAGAAGCTTTAGAAAGTATTACCCGTTGTGTACCCGTACCGCTACCAGTACCACCAGTACCAGACGCTATTGTATATGTATTTATGTTTGATTAAGTTTTGTGCTTTATTTATTGTATGTAGCGGATGCTTTTTATATATTTTACATTGACGTCCTGTATGTTTTTCATATATTTTATTTTAGTTATGGCTTGATTTCTCTATACCCTGCCTGAAACGTTTTCAAAGTTTGTACGATATTTCGACCCATGTATTCAATATGTACACAAAATGTAGTTTACCTTCCAAGGTAGTGTACTGCTCTATGTATGCATATGTAGTATATACATATACACACAAATACACGCGCAGCTGTTTTTATAAGACGAAAATTGTATGCAGTTCCCCAAAAGAATAACTTGTCTAAGACCAAGTCCCGACTACAAACACAATTATTTTCTTACGTATAATACGAGGAGAGCAAACGAATTGTGTTCCAGCGAGCATTATCTATACGACTATACCAAAAAAACAATGATGCAACATTTATTTAATTACGATGATATAATGAGTAAATAAAGATAATGCAAAAGATTGATCCACACTCAACAGTTCACTCAATAATTTGTCCTATAGATGCACTTGGTATGCTGGTGAGCAATTTGACTAGCAGTAGCGAAAATGTTTAGATTAATGAGGATGACGAATGACGAAACGATTCCAGGGTTAGGTTGGACCCTTACGCCCACTAGAGCATACCTTAGAGCATTCATATTTTGCCAACTTTGACACCTCTTTCTGGCTTATGTCCCATTGTGCTGCAGCGCGATAAGAAGGTATATTTCAAAACGTACAAAATGAACAAACGGAATCTAGGTTCTTTCTTTTATAGATTCCATCCAGACACATAGTTTGGATCTCCGTCAAAGAAGCTGGGGCTTTTGGAAGTAAAATATATAAAATAAGTTTGCTCATTCTTACAGATGTGTGTTTCGTGTCATCCATAATCCAGTCATTGCTAGTAGAAGGATCCAAAAGTTTTGTTTAAATTGTGTTTATTATTTGGGGGATGTCTTACTATATATATATTTATATGCATATTTGTGTATTGTTTATGTTATGCTTAATTTTATAAAGGTTTTACATTTCTGAGCGAGGGAATGGTAACTTTTTGCGGGGCTGACAGGGGTAATATGTATGTATGTATGTGGTATTTATGTTAGAGCTTAAAGATAATCATGCATCGAGTTGTCGGTAGATGCAATATTCTATTATACAGAAGTTTAAAAGGTGTGTGAAAGCATAACAAATATTGTACGATAGAGAATATTTATATATAAAACAATGGGGCGAAATGCAAGATGGCAAATGAAAACCAGTTCTTTATTTGCGTCGGGAGCGTGTGGCTCTCTTGGGCGCCTCGTCGGTGCCGGGGGCGGACTCTGCCACGGGCAGAGTGGCCTCGAAGTGCACCTTCTTGGCACGGCCACCGCGTGCTGCCGGAGCTGATGGGCCAGCGGCTTCCGGTGATAGAGTGTCCTGCTCTGCCACTGATTCAACAATTGGGGCTGCCTTGGCAGCTCGTGCGCGTCCACGGGCGGCTGGTTTCTTGGCGGCCACAGTCACCACGGGCTCCTGCGCAGGTTCTGGCTCGTCGTCGGAGACGATCACCACTGGTGTCTTAGCACGGGCTCCGCCACGTGCTTTCTTGGTAGCCGGCTGGGCATCTGGGTCTGGCTCAGTCCCGACTTTGGCTTTGCGTGCGTTGCCGCGCGCATTCTTTCGGGCTGTTGGCTTTGTCTCGGGCTCGGCCTCCTCCACCTCTGTAGATTCTGCTTCAGTCACATCCTCGGCCTTGCGACGGGTGCCCCGTCCTTTGGCAGAGGCGGCCGTTGGCATCGCTGGTGTCTCCTCTGCAGCTTGAGGCGCCTCCTCGTGCGTCTCCCCAACGACTGCCTTACCCTTGCGTCGCCTGGGCGTAGCTGGTCTGGGCGTGGTGTCCACAATTAGCTCCAGGGCCTTGACTGTCGGGTTCCTCTGGCGTCGGCTGCGGGACGGAGTTGGCTTGTCATCATCGGGCGCTTCTGTGTAGTTCTTCCGCGGCAGATTGCGTCCCTCACGCCTCTGTGAGGTTGTGGGATCCGGCAAGGTCACCGTGTTGATCTCTGGGGTGGCCGGCGCGGCTGGGGCTTGTTCTTCGATAGGTGGCCCCTTCTGGGCGGGTGTTGGCGTTGTGGGAAGCGCCTCCACATCGGGCGTCTTGGGTGCCACTGACTTGCCACTGGTTAACGGCTTGCGGTTGCGTCGTGATCCAGGGCTGGGCTTGTCATCGTCGGCGACTTCTGTGTAGTTCTTTCGAGGAATATTGCGTCCCTCGCGTCGTCGTGGTGTCAGCTCATCCTCGGTGTGGGAGGGCGAGGAGTGTGCCCCATCGTTGGCCTTCTCTGCAGAGACCAAAGCACTGACAGTAACGATTTCTGTGGGCACATCTTCTGTGTGCATATTGAGTGGCGCATCGACGACTTCTTCCTGGGCGGAGGCCTTGTGTCCTCGCCGCGCCGTTGTCTTTTTGGTTTGCGGTGTCCCCTCGTCGACACTCGCTGATGCTTTCCGGACAGCTCGCGCTGGCAGTTTCTTCTCTGCCACAGCCACAGCCACATCCACATCCACGCTTGGCTTGCGGCCTCGTCGTGCTGGCTTCGCTGCTGTTGCTGCTTCCTGGATGATCTCGGGAAGAGGAGCCACCACTGGTGCACCTTCAGCGCTGTGACGCTTTGGCTTGGGCTCGTCCGTGGCTTCTTCCTCGGTCGCCTTGCGTCCGCGTCGCCGAGAGCTGCTTGCCTCGACATGCTCCTCTGGGATATCCACCGTCTCGGCTGTGGGCTTGCGTCCACGTCTACGCGTCTTGTGCTCCTCCTGCTCCCCCTCCAGCATCAACTTCTTTGGCTCTGGCTCTCGCTCGTCTTCCTCAGGGATCTCCTCCAGATGTGGGTCCACGAGCTCCACCGATGCCATGCGCTTCTTTGCAGCTGGTTCTTTGTCTGCTGCTTTCTGCCCTCGTCGTGCCCTGGGCTTCTCGAGGACATCCGGAGCTGCAAGTTCAACGTCTACAGATGGCTTGCGTCCACGTCGCTTGGGCCTCTCTGCCTGGGCAGCATCTGGCTGATCCACTTGAGTGGCTGTTGGCTGGCTGGCCTCCTCAGGTTTCAAACGCTCTGAGGCCTTGCGGGTTCGCTTTAGAGGCTTCATGGGTTCAGCCACATCTGGTTGATCCTCTTTATTGGCTGCCAGGTGCTCCGGGGGTGCATCGTCCTTCGTGGGGTGCTTCTCTGCAGATGGAGGACGTCCGCGTCGCTTCGATGTCTCAGGCAGAACCTCCTTCTGCTCCTCCTGGACAAATTCGGCCGATTTGCGACCTCGCTTTGCGGGCTTCTTCAGCTCAGAGTCCTCTGTTTGATCTTCGTTGATGGGTGCCAGAATCTCTTGGGCCTTCTGTAGCTCATCCTTCTCCGCTGATGGAGGTCGTCCATGGCTCTTTTCTGTTCCAGGTCGCTCTTCTGCATGATGGGTGGGTGCCAGAATCTCTTGGCCTTTGACCTTCTGGAGCACATCCTTCTCCGATGATGGGGGCCGGCCACGGCGCTTCGCTGTGACAGGTCGCTCTTCTGTAGTTGCTTCGTTGTCCTTTTTGTATCCTCTGCCGATGGCTTGCGTCCACGTCGTTTGGGCTTTTCCAGATTGGTTTTGGCTGCCTCCGGCTCTGGGTGTGCTTCGTCTACATCTTTGGACGGCTTTCGTCCCCGCTTCTTGACCGTTTCCATGTTTGCTTCCTTTTGCTCGATGATCGGTGGTTCCTCGGCCGTCGGTTTGCGGCCCCGCCTCCTTGGCCCCTCCGATTCGATGGCCGCCGCAGTTCTCTCCACGGACGAGCCCTTTCTGGTCACCCTCCTACTGGCGGCAGGCAGTAGATCCTCCTTAGCGGGCGAGTGCACGTCCTTTTGTCCCAGTCCTGTTTCCTTCTTCGCCTCCTGCTTGGCTGCCGCTTGCTCTCTTTCTGTCTCCGGTGTAACTTTTTTCACGATTTTTTCTTCAAGCGTTTTATTTCCGTTTTCAGTATTACTTTTTAGCTTTTGGCTTTTGCTCTGTTCAAAATCAATTTCTATACCGACTGCTGGCTCACAGGCCGCCTGCGTCTCGGATACGATTTCAGCACTGATCTGGGCACCCTCTGAGGCAGATTGCATTTCAGTTAGAGACTTGGTGCTTGGTGCATCAACAGGGGTTGCGACTTGAACTTTAGTTTCCGCTGCAGGATCTGGTTTAGTAGGAGATGTCTCAACCTTAGCGGGTGCACCAGAAGACGAAGGTTGCTCCACTGCTGGTGCCGCTGTTGCAGCTACCACGGGTGTGGGTGTTGCCGTTTGAGTTGGTAGTTTTTCCTGCGTAGCGTGGCTCGAGTTTGAGTCGCTCAATTCAATCACAACATCATCCATTTGGACTTTAGAGGGGAACACTCTGGTAGCGGTTTCCCTCCTCTTCACTTGCAGATTCACAGGCTCGGCTTGTTCTTCCAGCAAGCCTACAGAATCCTCCTCATCATCCTCATCCTCATCATCTTGGCTGGAAGTTTCGTCTTTTGGGGTTGACTCTGACTGACTATCGTCCGATATTATTTGAATCTCGTCGCTCGCACTGTGACCTGTAATTGGAGGTCTGTTCTCCAGAATATTTGTAGCATTCGAACCGATTATGGACTGCTGTCTGGGCGTCTCATCGATTACTTCTTCAGACTCTGACGTTGAGGAAACTGATTGAATTTCCTCGGTGGATAGAGGTGTGCTTTCGTCATCGATGGAAATTGGAGCACTGGGGAGAGGTTCCTTAGAAGACTCTGATCGAATCCCAGCTGACATCTCTTCTTTCTGTGTTGATTGAGAGGGTTCCGATAGCTCCTCAATTGCAGGTGGAAGAATGCTTTCAACCACGATGGATGCCGGTCGAATTACAGCGAGTTCCTCTTCTTTTTCTGGTTCTGGCTCCTGTACAGTCTCCTCAACTGCAGCTGGAGGTGTGCTTTCCTCTGAGATGGAAGTTGGGGTACTAATGCAAGGCTCCTTGGAGGATTCTACATTAGTCTCTGATGTTTTCTCTTCTCTCTCAGGGGATGATTGAGACAGATCCTCCCCAACTGAAGGGGGATCAGCTTTAGCTTCACGTTCGGTTTCCGTTTCGGTTTCAGTTTTTTGTTGAACATCCAGCTCTGGTGCTACAGCAATCTTTTCTTGGACTTTGGTTTCATCTGGAGTTGTTTCCGAAACAGAAGCTTCCTCGGGAGTAGAATCACCTTGAACAGCTGCCACTTTGTTGGTTACATTTGCTTCTGGCACGACTTCTGCATCGGATGTGGACATTCTCTCGCTCTCTTTGGGCAACTCGATGGCTGCGGCTGTCGCTGTTGCTTCTGGCTCCTCAACAGAGACCGCAGCAGTGTTTCCAGAAAGTGACTGCTGAATGTCGGGAATGTGTGTGTCTGCATTGCTCGAAGCATCCACTGGAATTACTTTGTCTTCGTTTGTCGATTTGTCGTTGCACTGCAATGAAGACTCCTCCGTGGGCAAGGTCTCTGCTTCAGGTGCTTCATCGCTTGTTGGCTTGTGAGCTTCTGGAGTTTCCTCCACATCTTCAAAGGCGTTGGAGGCGTCTAATTGGATGACGCTGACTTCTTCGTCATTTCCGTTCTCCCTAGCAGGGGATCTCTCTGCATCGTTTACGACATCAGGGATATCCATGTGCTTCGAAGCTTCCAAGAGGGAAACCGCTTCTGGTTGTTCGATTAAAGATTCATCGCTTGAAGCAGGTTTCTCGACCGCTGTTTCCACGTCCTGTCCATTGCTCTGTTGACCTGCACTTGAACTCTCGTTTCTGGTTGTGTCCACTGGCTTTGTAACTTCTGTACTCTCATCATCTTTGATATTTTTATTTGCAGATTCTTCGGCTGGTGATGCTTCAGGCTCAGGCATTTCCTCGATAATGGAAACATCTTCCAAACGGTTTGAAGCATCCAATTGAATAACTTCGTCTTCCTCTTTATCCTGCTGCTCCTCAAGTATACTTATATCCTGCGGAACATCCACTGCAGCTGATTCATCCAGATTAGTTGGTTCCTTTGCTGCGTCAGTTTCCGTGTTGGCGATCTCCACGCCAGCTGCAGGTTTATCGTTTGCTCCAGCATTACCAGTCACGTCCTTTGATTTTGTGGCCGCATCGTATTTGTCCTTTTGGGTGGGGCCATTCGTCTGCTGATCCTCAGAGCAAATCTCATCTAGCGTTGTTTCCATTGCAATAGAATCGTTTTGAATCGATTCAATTAAAGATTCCTCTGGAGCCTCTTTAATCAGAGATTCCTCTGAATCCTTTTCAATCAAAGATTGTTCTGGAACAACTTCATTCAAAGATTGTTCTGGATCCTTTTCAATCGAAGACGTCTCTGGTATATTTTCAATCAAAGATTCTTCTGGAGCCTCTTCCATATGAGATTCCTCTGGTACATCATTAACAATAGATTCCTCTGGATCCTTTTCAATTAAAGAATCTTCTGGAACCTCTTCAATCAAAGATTCATCTGGAGCCTCTTCAATCATAGATTCCTCGGGTACATTTTCAATCAAAGATTCCTTTGCAGCTTCTTCAAGCAAAGATTCTTTTGGATCCTTTTCAATCAAAGATTCCTCTGGAACATCTTCAATCAAGAATTTTTCTGGAACCGCTTCAATCAAAGAGTCATCTGGAACCTCTTCAATCAAAGATTCCTCTGGATCCTTTTCAATCAAAGATTCTTCTGGAGCCTCTTCAATTATAGATTCCTCTGGTACATTTTCAATCAACGATTCCTTTGCAGCTTCTTTAATCAAAGGTTCTTTTCGATCCTTTTCAATCAAAGATTCCTCTGGTACATCTTCAATCAGGGACTTTTCTGGAACATCTTCAATCAGGGATTTTTCTGGAACAATTTCAATCAAAGAATCATCTGGAACCTCTTCAATCAAAGATTCCTCTGGATCTTTTCCAATCAAAGATTCTTCTGGAGCCTCTTCAATCATAGATTCCTCTGGTACATCTTCAATCAGGGATTTTTCTGGAACAATTTCAATCAAAGAATCATCTGGAACCTCTTCAATCAAAGATTCCTCTGGATCCTTTTCAATCAAAGATGCTTCTGGAGCCTCTTCAATAATAGATTCCTCTGGTACATCTTCAATCAAAGATTCTTTTGGAACAATTTCAATCAAAGAATCATCTGGAACCTCTTCAATCAAAGATTCCTCTGGATCCTTTACAATCAAAGATGCTTCTGGAGCCTCTTCAATACTAGATTCCTCTGGTACATCTTCAATCAAAGATTCTTTTGGAACATCTTCAATCAGGGATTTGTCTGGAACCGCTTGAATCAAAGATTCATCTGGAACCTCTTCAATCAAAGATTCCTCTGGAATATTTTCAATCAGAGATTGATCTGGTACATCTTCAATCAAAGATTCCTCTGGGGCTACGTGCTCTGAAGATTCTTCGGTTGGAGCTGCTTCAGCTTCTTGCGGTCGATCGATGATGGACTCTTCGTCAACATTTTCTATAATGCTGAACGCATCCAATTGAATTTTCCCATCATCAGGTGGTGTCTCAGCTTCCTCTCGTTGCTCAGCTATGCTGATTTCTTGTGTAATGTCCAGCATATTTGAGTCATCTTCCAGATTATGGGCTTCTGTTGCTGGTGCACTTGCAGACTCTGCAGGAGGCGCTTCGCTTTCTGGTTCTTCAGCAGGTTTAGGCGCACTTGCGGCGTCCAATTTTACGGCTACGGAGTCGTCCGTGCTTATAACCGTTTCATGAGACATCTGAGGATCTTCGGATGTATCTTGAGCTGTGTTTACCACAGCGGAAACATGCTGAATATCCTGTTCCTCAGTTCCTTCTACAACCAGAGACACGTCGGCAGGCGTTTTGTTTGCTTCTGGCGTTTGCTCAATGATATCCAAACTATTTTTAACTGGAGATTCTTCACAAGTTACCTTCTCCTGTTCGTCTGTATCTCTAACTGAATCCTCTGGAGTCTGCTGGATTGGTAATTTCTTCGCTGAAGTCTCTTCAACTAGTTCCCTTTGAGTGCTCTCGTCCGTGGTGCTTTCTTCTGGCAAATCATTGGCTGAAGATTCGACCTCGACTTCTGACTTTTCAGCTGCTCTCTCCTCTGGCAACTCTCTGGGTGACGATGCTGCATCTTCTGTTACTCCAGGTGTGGCAGTGGGAACTTCATTATTAGCCACTGGAGTTGCCGATGATTTCCGGATATTGCTTGAGGAAACATCTCCCACGCTACAGCTTGTAACATTCAATTCAATGGCCGAATATTCGATTGTAGAGTCTAGAGGATAGGTCTCAGATTCCGGTATTGTCGCCTCCACAACAGAAGAGACATCCGTTTCTTTAGCCTGTGGTGGTTCTTGGTTTTCGCTGGGTTTGGTGGCATTGATGCTGCTTTCGGCCGTGATATCTTGTACTTCAATCAAAGAAATCTCATCAACTGAAGACTGAACAGTTTGTGTGACATCTCCAATGGATTCCCCAACAGACTTGGGCATCTCTTTGCCATTTGTATCGGATGCGGCTGTGGCAGCGTATTCGCTGGGCTCCTCATTGGATCTACCGCTAATTTCTTCCTTCTTTGTTTCTGCGATTGTCTCTTGCGGTGCAAGATCCTCATCATCGCTGAATACCAAGGGCTCGCTCAAGCCAATGATTGAGTCAGTGTCAGAGCGATCATCACTCGGAATCGGGACAGATGGCGAACGAATGGTCTGAACCTTTGTCTCCTCCACGGTCACGCCAACCGAGTCAACAGCAGACACTATGGGAGGATCTGAGAACATCGAGTCCGAGGTCTGATCTAGCCGCTGTATGCCGCTTATTTCGTTGACGCTGGGCGAGGTGGGCCTGGATGTCTCACCTCCCTCCTCAGTCAGTGTGCTGAGCTCCAGGTCCGCCCTGATCGCAGCTTTGTATGTGGTGCTGGTCGTCGCAGTCTTGCTGTATGTCGGCGCCTCACTCAAATTCATCAGGCCCTCCGACGAGATCGAATCGTTCCGCTTGGAGGCAGCCAGGGGATCGGCATCAGTCGCCGTGCTTACGGTCGTCACATTGATTTCGGTTTCAGTGTCCTCTGCGTGTGCAACAGAAGTGCTGGGGACATCGTTAAATATGGTGTCCAAGGGCAGGGTGAGCCCACCAACGCTCAAATCGTACCTTAACACCACCGAGTCCCTGGTATAATCCTTGCGAGAGTGCAACACCGCACTGGCTGGCTCATTGGGTACCATAATATTCTTGGCGCTGGGAGTCTTCAGAATCCTGTCGAGATCCGCGCCCTCCGCATCTTCCGCTGGTCCTCTCCGCCTGCTCCTGCGGGGTGTCTGTGAGACGCTGTCAGAGGCCTCCAACAGCTCCTCAATGTTGCCCAGAATGGGCGAAGCAGGCATCCTGGGTGTCTGCATCAGTTCCCGCAAGCCCTTGAATAGCGGCGTGCTGCAGTTTTTGGGGGTCTTTAGCATATCTCTCAGGCCGTGGTAGTCCACATTGTCGGGCTCATCTATGGCCAGTTCTGTGCCATAATCTTCATCTTCAGTGGCCGCCTTTTCTTCTGTAACAAAGCAAACACCTTAGCTATAAATAATCCCAAATACTGGGCAAGATTTGAGCTCACCATCTGCCGGGGCAGCTTCCTCCACAATGACGCCCATATCGCCGACAGATTCATCGACTAAATTGGCTCGCTTGGGCGTGTTTAGCAGTCGCTTTGACTGCCTTGTTGGCGTGCCCATGTCCTCGGTCAGGCGACGCTTTCGCGTAGGCGTGGCCAAGGCCTGGGTATCACCTGATGAGAATGAGGCGCGTCGCGTGCGTTGACTGATTGCAGCCTGTTCGCTGTTGACTTCGACAGAGGCGCGGCGAGTGCTGCGCCGCGGAGTGGTGGCCACAATCCTCTGGTCAGCGGAGAGACGGCGCGAACTCCTACGAGGCGGGGGTCCAGCTTCTTTTTCCATTTCTTTATTCGGCTGCTCAACTGGCGAGGGTTTTACAGCGGACGCTTCGTTCTCTTTATTTGTTTCCGAACTCTCCGAAGACTCTGAAATGCAAGGCTTGAGCTCGATTCCATCTCAAATATAACTCATGACTCACCTTCCACCTCAGCTTTCGGATCTGTGGGGTCTGTGGGAACCTCCTCGCAAATGCTGTCCTCAATGACAAGCGCACCTGAAGGAAAGAAAGAAGAGTTTTAGGTTGTAAGAACTGAAATTCGAATCAAAGATTCCTTTTTCCCACTTACCTTCGTTTTCGATTTTCTCGGGCACATCCACGTGAACCTCTTCACAAATGCTATCATCGATGATGCGAGTCTCCTCCACTGGATCAACTGCATCTGTGGCTACCGCTGGCCTTGGACTGACCGCTGATGATCCCGCTTTGATTGGACCTGCTCCGCATTCGTCATCATCATCATCCTTGATGGTAAAAGTGCGGCTCAGTTCGTCTTCGGAATCGTCAAGTTTCTCCGGGGTCGAGCACTTGCTTTTAGATACATTTAATGCCTTCCCCTCGACTTCGCTCACTTGTAGCACCAATCGGTTGATCGGCGAAGCTGGCTTAGGCGATTCATGCCTGGGTGACCCGAGCCTGGGGGACCCTGGCTTGGGGGAACCGTCCCTGGGCGAGTTACAGAGGGAGCGTCGTGCCTTGGCCACCAACTTGTTGCTCCTTTCCACATTGGGACTGCGCCTGGCCACCGCCAGGGACTTTCTCATTTGCGAGAGTTTGTTCTCCCGGGGACTGACAAAGAACAGCGACGGTCGCTTGCGAGGCGAGGTGCTGGGTGTCTTGGCTTTCTCCTGATCGGCGGCTCGTTGGGCAGGGGTTCGTTTCTGTGGATGGAAGGGCAGGCGACGGGGCGTGGTAAGGCACTGACGGCGCGCCTCCAACAGAGATGTTCGCTTGGAGATGCCCACAGGTGTGGTTGCCTCCACACGATTGGCAGCAATCTGCTTCTTGGTGCTCGTCAGAAGAGCCCGTTTCATCAGAGATTGTGGCGTCCGTTTGGGGGTAGCGCCAGCCGCCAGTCGCTTCGGTGTCTTGGGCACTTGACGCGACGACGCTGGAGATGGCGGCGTATCCGTTTTGGTAATGTCGATGACGAGCGGCGAGATATCTGATGATTCATCGGCGCTGTCGGACACACTGATGGGCGTCTGCTTGAGCGTCAGACGCAGCTTTTGTGGTGTTGTTAGGTCGATGAGATGCATGGAGGTCTCCCGTCGGGCCTTCTGCGATGTGGATGGTGTGCTGAAGTCGAGCAGATCCCGACTGCAGCTGTCCTCATTCAGCTCCGATAGCACACTCTTCGGCGTGCTGTAGACGCTCTTGGGCGTGGAGACTGTCGCCGTGTTGGGTTTTCGGATACATGTAAATGACTTCTCCGTCTTGACGCCAGTTTCTCGGGGGGAAAACGAGGTGATGACCACATCGGAGAGAGCGCAGAGCTTCAGCAGCTTCTTGTGACTGGCTGGTGGGGTGGCTGTGTTCTCTTTGTTTTGTGTGGCATCCAAAAGATCAACTTTCGGACTCTGGCACGCGGCTGCCGCCGGCTCGTCGTCTGCATTTGGCGGCGTCTTGCAGCGTTGGCTCTCATCGGCCTCCACATGGGCATCGCTTTGGTCACGCGACTCTATCGACGTGTTGCCCTCGTCATCCGAATTGATGCAATAGCGAAAGCTGCAAAGGAACACATTGACGAGGATTATTTTTAGGGGATATTTTAGCGCAATCAAATCCACATATGTAGGAGACAGACACAGACACAAACAACAAACAAAAACACACACACGAGCACGCACACATGCTGACACAGATGGAGGGTATTTTAGGGTTGGCCTTCGTCTACCTGGGTGACAGCCTGCCCTCCCAGACGGGTCTCACTTACTTGTGCACGGTCAAACGCTTGTCGATCTGAGGACGATGGGAATGCAACTGTAAAGCAAGAGGGAAGAAAAGGAAAAGTGCGTCTTGAGAAACTGTACTTGGCATCTGCACATACATATGCGGCCTCTGCCGATGCTCCAAATAGGGAGACATACCTTCAGGGATGGGCAGGAGTTGGAGGCCTGCTCGATGGGCGACAGACGCTCCGGCGTGCGCGGCACATCCTCCGCCTCGGAGATCTTGGGGAACTCCCACGTGTAGACCTGATTGAGTATGGTGATGCGTGCGCCATGCAGCAGCGGCCGCTTGCCAGTGACAACCTTGTCGTTCAGTTGGATGGGCTGCTTGCTCGATTTGTTGTTGATGGTTACCTGGGGACGAGCAGATGCTGTTGATAGGGCAAATCGATGCACTCCCCCACCCTCTCTACTTACCCTGCCGAAGGCGTCGCATTTAATTTCGCACATCACCTCCTCCACCTGGGGCCCTTCCAGGACCAGGTCACAGCTCAGATACGAGCCCACTTGGAAGGTGCGTCCCTTGGCCGCCAAAATCACGGGCAAGCCGCTTTCGTCCACATACCGCAATTTAGCGCCATCCAGAGACATTTTGTTGCAAATTCTCGGCCGGGCCGCAAAAGTAGGAGAGGAGTGTGAGTGGCGCAACTTTGGCTTGGGCTTGGGTGCAAAAAAAAAACCAAACGAAAAGAAGCCGCACCGCGGAGCAACTTGACGAGTCGCGAATGACTAATTGGTACACTTTTCACACAACTATGATGGTTCCCGCGGCATTACGATATCATATTTTATATCTTTTGTATTTTAACGACGCAACCACGCAAAACTCTGTGCAGGAATTTTTTTGCAATGGACGCGCAAGAGCGACCTGCCAACCTAATGCAATTGCGCCAAGGTAGGCGTTAAGTTCGAAATTGATTACAACGGGGATGCCAACTCGGTCAAATCCATTTTTAGGCTGTTCACACTGATGCTCGGTGTGAAAGCTATATTATCGATAAAATATACCACAAATACCTTATCATTTTAAAAATAGACCTCGATTTCGATGTTCTATTTGATGTTGTTAGCTAGATAGGAGTCTCAGCGCCAAGACTATAAATTTATCCAATTTATCAATAAATTCTACGCAAGATTGGCTAGTTTTCACAACTTTCTTCTCTTGCATAAAACGTTACGTGAGTGGGAATGGAATGTTACGTTTTGACAATTTGTTGCTTGTCGTATAGGTAATTTGTATACCCTATTTCCATAATTTAACATTAAAATTCCTTTTTCCCACATGCTTTTAAACATTAATATTAACTTTATCTTATACTGATAAGCTCTTAAACTACTCATATGTTTTCTATGTTTATAAAGACCAAGATATCTTCTCGGTATCTATAATCTGTAAACAATTCGTTAAGGTGGCAAAACAGATTTAGTTGTTTTTGCATCGATTGAGGTCTGACATTTCCAACATTCACCTGGCAGATCGCTCAAATTCATTTTTAGTCTGCTTACACTGGTGCTGCGTATTTGCGTCATTATATATACCTATATGTATACTAGATGGCTAGTGCACTTATAATGTGTACATGGTCATTTGGTCACACTTATAAATTGTTCCAGCTATCGAAATCGGTGAAGAAGTAGTGTTGGAAACTCTGCGAATATCATCGAAAAGCCGGAATAAAACAAAAGGAAAAAAAATACAGCAAAAACCAAGAAATTACAAATTCTGCATTAAAAATGGATGTCGATGCTGCACAAAAGACTTGGGAGCTGGAGAACAACATACAGACTCTGCCCAGCTGTGATGAAATCTTTCGCTATGATGCCGAACAGCAGCGTCAAATTATCGACGCCAAGCCCTGGGAAAAAGATCCACATTTCTTTAAAGACATCAAGATTTCAGCTCTCGCGCTGCTCAAGATAGTCATGCACGCCCGCTCCGGAGGCACACTGGAAGTTATGGGCCTAATGCTCGGCAAGGTTGAGGATAACACAATGGTGAGTAGACAAAACCTCTCTGTAACCTCTCACGCTGACCGTTTAATTTGCCGGCAGATTGTGATGGACGCGTTTGCCCTGCCCGTGGAGGGCACCGAGACACGCGTGAATGCCCAGGCCCAGGCCTATGAGTACATGACTGCCTACATGGAGGCCGCCAAGGAGGTGGGACGCATGGAGCATGCCGTCGGCTGGTACCACAGCCACCCCGGCTACGGCTGCTGGCTGTCTGGCATCGATGTCTCCACACAGATGCTCAACCAGACCTACCAGGAGCCGTTCGTGGCCATTGTGGTCGATCCAGTGCGCACTGTGTCTGCTGGCAAGGTTTGCCTGGGCGCCTTCCGCACCTACCCAAAGGGCTATAAGCCACCAAACGAGGAGCCATCCGAGTACCAGACCATACCATTGAACAAGATTGAGGATTTCGGCGTGCACTGCAAGCAGTACTATCCGCTGGAGATTAGCTACTTCAAGTCGGCTCTGGACCGCAAATTGCTGGACTCCTTGTGGAACAAGTACTGGGTGAACACACTGGGCAGCTCTGGTCTGCTGACCAACACGGAATACACCACTGGCCAAATCATGGATCTGTCCGAGAAGCTGGAGCAGAGTGAAAACTTTCTGGGTCGCGGTAAGTGTCGAACGCAAAGGCAGCCTTGAGCCTTCTAATTGCCAAATTCTTTGTTTCACAGGCACCGACGTCAACGAGAAACGCTCCGAGGACAAGCTATCCAAAGCTACGCGCGACTGCAGCCGCTCCACAATTGAGTTGATACACGGCCTGATGGCGCAGATAGTCAAGGACAAGCTCTTCAATAAGGTGGGCCTGGGCAAATAGGTCCTCTCCTGCAGTAGAATATTATAAAATACGAAACTAAAATGCGATATTGATTTCAAAATACACCGAGTGGATTTTCTAAAGCCAAGAGCTATTTAGAAATTCTAAAAATAAGTCAAGAAAGTCGAATGCCAGCGCTCAGAACTATTCCTTAATTATTTTGGTATTCCTTAGGCCGAGCTTCGTTTGTTTTAAATGTATTTTGGACATCAGCAGCGAAGACATTGTCTTCTCATCAATCAATTGGTTTCATCATTTATATCGTTAGGCGTATTTTATATCTTTTATTCCTCGATTGCGTGTCTGTCAAATGTCGGGACTGCCTGCTGCATAGCCACTGCATACCGATTCCGCCACAAGTGAAGTGTCAACGCTCTCCCTGCACGTGGCCCAATCTATTTCGTTGACTAGAGGGGTGGCTTGGCCGCTAATTAAATACGTTGTCACGTTTATAGCCAGGGGCTCTTGGATACCATCCCCCAGCACCAGATGTCGGCAATGCAAATGCCAAGCTCTTCAGTAAAGTAAACTCTCGATAGAAGCAACAAAATGGAACAAAATATAAGTCAAGTTTGTATTTTAGGTCCAACCTTTTCTTGAAGTTCTAGATCGGAATTTTTTTTGTAGTCAAAGAAAAGAAATAGGACTTAAAATGATGTACATAGATTTAAATCTTCCCATCGAGAGTTCACTGTATTTTCCCCTCTCTGTCTTTCTCCAACCATATTTAACCGTTATCATCACTCTGACAATCCTGACGTCGCACCATTAAAATGTTAAGCATTTGTGTGTGTGTATGCGTAGGTGTTCTGTGTGTTTGCTATACACCCATAAATCCCGTTGGCCCAAGTACTACAGTAAAAAAAACAATGCAAGGGAATATATCTGAGGGAATTTTTTGAATCCTCTTAAAACTGTCATAAAAGCAAATGTAAATGCGGCATTAGACAAACCAAAGAATCCGACATCAAAAGCAAACAAATTCCAAGGAAAATTACATCGCAAACAGGACGACAGACAAATTGTCTTTTATAGAGATTTATTTCCAAGTAAACCCCTCCGAAATCGATTCTAAAGCACAAAATGTGGTTGGAATGCGCTTTGTGCGTGTGAATTATTGTTATAAAAGCCATAAACTAAGGGAAAATACTTCATTTTTTGATACTTTATCGAAATGCGACCGTCAATTGGAATCAGCAAGGAGCAATGACATGAAATGTAATACTGCCCGACTAGAAAGGGAGTAAGTGCGGTTTAAGCGGGGACTACTAAGTGGGGTAGAGTAAGAGTGTAAGTACTTTGAGTGCCGGTTGACTATAAAAGAGCTGGAGCCCAACGGTAGACGTTTCATTCGCACACACAGTGCCAGCGGAGAAGCTTTAATGCTGCAGCACAACAGAACACCGTCCACAAGGTCCAAAGTCCGAAGCCATATCATCCCATCCCACTCCACTGCACCCACACACGACAGCATCCACATGCAGTGAAGCAGAACAACGGAATTAAAGTCACAGCGGAAAAAAGCAGAGGACGAGCGAAGCGACTAAAGAATAATGAAAAAATTGTCGTCTCTGCGGTATTGCGTGTGTGTTCGTGTGTAAAGGCAGCCTGCTTGGTCGCGCCCGTGCGTGTGTTAAATTGAATTTCCTTGAAATTATAAACTAAATAAGTCTCAGATGTTGCCAGAGGCAATTGCCTGCTAAAACGGAAATAAAAGAGAAACTAAGCAGCGTTTAAAGCAGAACTTGTAAAGAGTTTTAAAGTGTAGCATTAAAAAAGGAACGGGACCTGTTGAACAAGGTAAAAGGTAACAGAGAAAGTTGTGAAACAAAATTATAGCAAGTTGCAGTGTTGGCCGAATATTTCTCTTATTTTATTCCCATTTCCCATTGCAGGAATTCCATCATGTATGGCATGCTCTATGAGAGTGTCCAGCACTACGTGCAGGAGGAGTACGGCGTAGACGTTTGGAAGAAGGTCTGTCACATCATCGACTGCAAGCACAACAGCTTCAAGACCCACCAGATCTATCCGGACAAGCTGATGCCGGATATAGCGGCGGCCCTGTCCGCCTGCACGGGCGAGTCCTTCGACTCCTGCATGAACTTCTTTGGGAAGTGTTTCGTGAGGTTCTTCAGCAACTTTGGCTACGACAAGATGATTCGCTCCACGGGACGCTATTTCTGCGACTTTCTGCAGTCCATCGACAACATTCACCTGATCATGCGGTTCACCTATCCCAAGATGAAGTCCCCGAGCATGCAGCTGACCAGCATGGACGACAAGGGCGCCGTCATTCTCTATCGCAGCAGCCGGACGGGCATGTCCAAGTACCTCATTGGTCAGATGACGGAGGTGGCGCAGGAGTTTTATGGCCTGCCGATCAAGGCCTATGTAATCGAGAGCCAAAACGACATCAGCGGCGGAACGGCGGGTCCCATCAAGCTGACAGAGGGTCCGCTCACTGTCATCGTGAAGTATCGCCTGGACTTCGACAACTCCGAGTACATGGCCAAGCGTGTGAATACGGAGGCGCATCCCTCGCAGCTGAGGATGCCCACGGTGAAGCTGGACGTTTTCCTGGACCTGTTCCCCTTCACCTTTGTCCTGAACCACAGCATGAAGATTACGCATGCCGGGGAGAAGATTGTGGAGACATGGATAATGCACAATCCTGGGGCCAATCCCAAGGGCTTTATTGGCACTCACGTCATGGATCTGTTCCACTGTCGACGCCCCAAGGACACCAAAATCGATTGGGACACACTGATCCAGATGCGGGCGGTGCTGTTCGAGTTCGAGCTGATCCGCACGGGGCACAATCGGGATGCCTACGACGCTGCCCTGAACATGGACTTTGAGAACTACGACGAAATGGATCTGAATGAGGCCCAGACCATGGCCCTCACCAAGGCCAAGGAGTTCAATGACGCACACCCGGCCGATGCGGAGCTTACTGACCAAGAGGACGAAATCGATCCGGCCACCGGAGAACGTCGCTCCTCCCAGGGCCTGAGATCTATTCTCCTAAAAGGTCAGATGTTCTACATCAAGGACGTGGACTCGCTGATATTCCTGTGCAGCCCGTTGATCGAGAATCTGGATGAGTTGCACGCCATTGGTCTGTACCTGAACGATCTCAACCCGCACGGCCTCAGCAGGGAGCTGGTCATGGCTGGCTGGCAGCACTGCTCCAAGCTGGAGATCATGTTCGAGAAGGAGGAGCAGCGCTCCGACGAACTGGAGAAGTCCCTAGAGCTGGCTGACTCCTGGAAACGTCAGGGTGATGATCTGCTCTATTCCATGATCCCTCGGCCGATTGCCGAACGAATGAGGCACAGCCAGGAGCAGGTGTGTCAGAGCTTCGAGGAGGTCTCCATCATCTTTATAGAGGTGCTGAATGTCTACGACGGCGGCCTGAACAGCATTCAGGGAGCCATGATGGCAGTGAACACGCTGAACAAGGTCTTCTCGTCTCTCGATGAAGAGATTGTATCCCCGTTCGTCTACAAGGTGGAGACCGTGGGCATGGTCTACATGGCTGTCTCCGGGGCACCAGATGTCAATCCCTTGCATGCCCAGCACGCATGTGACATGGCCCTGCGGGTGATGAAGAAGTTCGATCCCAAGGAAATGGGCGATGTGGCTCTTCGCGTGGGCATCAACTCGGGGCCCGTGGTGGCCGGAGTGGTTGGCCAGAAGGTGCCACGATATTGTCTCTTTGGGGACACGGTCAACACCGCCTCCCGCATGGAGAGCAGCAGCGATCCCTGGAAGATTCAGCTCTCCAAATACACTGCAGATAAAGTGAGCGAACTGGGCTACAAGGTCGTGTCCCGCGGCACTGTCAAGGTCAAGGGCAAGGGCGAAATGGAGACCTATTGGCTGCTCGAGGGACCAGAGGATTGAATTGATGGAAATTCTGTTAGATTTAATGTTGAACAACTGCACCAAAAATAATATTCCACACTTGAGGCTTCTGAAACTATTTTCAATAAAATAAAACGAGAGTTTCCCTCCTTCTACGTTGAGTTTTATGGGAAGACTTTAGTTGTAGGTGTTTCAGATAGCCAAACTGAGGTCGCAGTCCCTTGTTTTGGGACACTCGTAAATGGGAATTTAGCCAACAGCTGCTTTCCTCTTGCTCGAACATTCAACTGAAGAGGGTCTCGTTTCTGCTCTCATTCCCACCAGACAACTTTCATTTACAAATATCCTTTTTTAATAACTTTTATGGATAAATTGCGTGTCGCCTGGCACACCAGCCATAGCTAGCCACGCAGGCAATTATTGGACACTGCACTGAGAACAAAAAGATAATCTTGGAGAGGTACCCTTTATGAGAATTAATAAATAAATAATAGATCAGGAAATAAAGCCATTTGGCTCTGGCATCAGTAGAAGTTCCTTCCAGAAAGTCTCCCTCTAGAAAAAAATAAACATGCAGCCAGTTTTAGGAAGTTTATTCTCGAATTAATATTCGATGTGAGAGAATTTCTACTTCTAAAATGTAGAGTCTAATCTGAAGTGCTTGTCTGCACACAAAATCATGTTACTCCCGCTCGGATGTCTTTGAGAGCAAGGCAAGACCGAGTACCGGGTAAAATGGCCAACTAAATTATGAAAGAAAGAACTTAAGTACTGAGTAAAATGGCCAACAAAATCAAGTAGATCTTTAAGGAAACTTTACGCAAGGACGGCTTGAACCTCTAGTAGTTTCTCCAAGTGTGTTCACGTTCATGACTTCTGGAGTTTCGTTCCGAAATTAAATTAAGCCATTTTGCGTGTAGCGCAAGTGTCGGTACTCAAGTGTCGGTACGCTTGCCAATTAATTCTCGCCCAATAATGACAATGACCAATCGCACCGGGACACAGGACTAATTAAGTTCTTTATTTTGGCAAAATTAAGCGACACAACTTGATATCCTTTTCGTATTTAGTTTTAGCTCAGTTTCCCATTGTAATCGCCCCTTGCCCGTGCGTTATTAATGACATTTTGAGTGGGTTTTAAGCATTTCCAACACGGGTTCCGTTCCGTGTCCGTGGCTCTGACATCCAGCAGAGAAGGTCCGTCGATGGCCCATGTCCTCGCATATTATCTTCACTCTTTGCCCATAAAATTGTCAACGCCAATTTGAAAAGCTCTCCGGGAAATCCGTTTCGGTTAAGTAGGACAAAGGTTGGGTTGCGATGCTGCGCTGCTCTGGGGGGAGCCGAAATCCCCATTTATATAGCTTTAAAACACAACATCAAATATGTAGCAAGGACACACACACACACATATGGCTGAACGTTTGTATGTATTTATTGCAAAAGTATGCGTGAAAATGGAATGATATTAGGAAGAGCAGAGCCTACCCCCACAGCCACCCATCCAGCCACTGGGGGAATAGGGAAAATGCCAAGGAAAAAGCGAAAGGCTACGACAATGATACATTTGACGAGCAGCTAACAGCAAGGACTCCCAGGGCTGGCAGATTGTCAAGAAAATTCCTGCATAAATATAGGAGTGGGTAGAGTAAGAATTCGAGCAAGTATACCACAAAACATATTCGAAATTACAGAATAAAATGAGATTTTTAGGTGTTAAGAAATAAGTTCATTCAAGTGTATTTCCTCCTGATAGCCAAGAACACTTTAAAGAATTTATTCATGTGTTTCCGCCATAACAGAACCCAATGAAATTCGAGCAGGTATTACCCATCCCTGTGAGAACATTTGAAGTGTAACGAAAAGGAGTCAGTCCGCTCCAAAGGACAATATTTTGCACGGAATGCCAAGTACGCGAGCACGTATTCGGTGCTTATTGTGTGTGTACCATAAAAGGAATGAACAGAGAGAAAAATGACTCCTTTGGCAGTGTGTCAATGTTGATACATTATCGAGAAAGAGAGAGACAGTGGCAGAGACCCAGAGGCCCGAAGCCAAAGAGCATTGACTGGCGATGTCCATAATGATGATGATGATGATGGTCAAACAGAGATGTGCGTGTCGAGGCGCAAACACGGAGGTCGTAAGTGGCCCGGAAACATCCATCCAACAGGAGTCTGGCCACGGTGGGGAGGGGACTATAAAAGGACAGACCGCCAACGATGCACGCTTCATTCGCACGACGACCGCCAGTCTGATTGCCGGCTACGAGAAATACACTTCGCACGACTCCAAAGCCGACGCCGGCTCCGACTCCGGCCCAGACGCACGAAGAGGAAACCATGGAGCAAATCACACGGGAAAAAGCCAAAGAAACAGCGACAGGCGGCCAAACAAATTTAGTGTAACAATAGCAACAGACGGCGACGGAACACGGCCCCAGAGACAGGGAGAGAGAAAGAGCTCCACCAAAATAAAATATACGTACAAAACACATACATATAAATCGAGTGCTAACGTGTCCGGCAGGAGGCTGTGCTGTGTGTGAGCATATGCCCCAAAAAGTCTTGCTGTGAGTTCCCCTAAATTATAAATAAGCGAAAAGCAAATGCCGCGTGTATAAAATTAAAACTTCAGATCTAACAGTGGATGTGCGGAACAAAACTTGAATATTTGTGCAACATCTGATGGCGATTTAATCAGGAGTAAAAGGCAATCTAAAGTTAGCCGGATTAGCACGGATACAATATGCTAATTTCACAGCCACAGGGAAATGAACAACGCTTAAGTGGAAATTAATTTTTCATTGAGTTGCCAATCTTTAAGCATATCCGAGGATGGTCAGACTTATTTTATACAGATCGTAAAATATGTACAGAAAGTTTTAACTCCCATTTGACCCTTTACTTTGGGTGTCTAATTTATAATTTAATTAATTTTTGTCACGTATTTTGGGAAGGTTCTTTTACTTGGTGGCAGAAAAGGGAAATTGAATTATTGAATTGAGCCCAATAAAATGTAGTACTTAAACCCTAATAAATTGACTAAATTTTAAGTAGATTTATTAGAAGAAAATAAGATAAAATAGTTGTTATATTTTGGCACAAGACATTCTAGAAATTAACTCATTTTGTTATGGGAGAAGTCAGAGGAAATTAAGTCTCGAGCACAGACGTTCTTATGTAGACAAAAATACAGACCGCATTTTTGGTTATTTATAGGAATATTAAGAATAATAGTGACAAAAACAAGTGCTTCCGTTTTAATAAATTAGTCAGTTAAGTCAGTTAATATCCTAAAACATTAATCAAACGCCACCGTTTTTCCATATTTCTTTTCACTGCACAGCAAAGAATTTTTATATATATTTTTTACGACTCTTGCCCTAAGAGATATTTGCATGTTTTGGTCAGAATTGAATACACAAACTCCCGAAAGATGTTTGAGAATTTATGGCCCCACAGTAAGTTTAACCCACGACCTGCCCGCTGGGGTTTGGGGGCGGCAGAATTGAAAAGAAGTCACCGCAAGCAACATGGCGAATTAACGGCAACAAAAAGCCAACGGAAATAAGTCAAGGGGACAACGAGCTCTGGCAAGGACGTGACAAGCACTGCGGAACATGAGTAAAAGTCTCTGAGGCGGCGCGTGCCAAATTAAACCGTAGAGGCAATAAATCAAAAGACAAGGATAAGGCATAGGCAAAGGCAAAATGAAGGCATGCTTAACCTTCCCTGGGGCCTGTTGTGGAGTAGATACGAGGCGCCTGCAATTATTCATTTTTCTGGAATATGTTACTTTATGTTCTTTAAAATCCAAGTCAATTTAACGCCTGATGATTTTATTTGATGGTTTATGGGATAGGCACGGGCCCGGGCACTCACTTAATCCCTCATCAATCACTCGAGCCTTATCTTCGTTGGCTAATCCCTGACCTGACACACTTTGCCATATCTGCCTTGGGGCAGACTTCACCTAATTACCAGCAGTGCATAATGGAAAAACTTTGTTATCCTAATTATGTGCCTCTAAACTTTTCCTCGTTGCAGAGCAACTTTTTGCCCAAGCAATTTGTGCGACAGACAGGCCCCCAACTGGCCAAACCCCCATTGACCATTCCCCAGGAGCGAACCACACAGCCGCCAGCATGTATGGGATGCTGTACGAGAGCGTGCAGCACTACATCCAGAAGGAGTATGGGGTGGAGATGTGGAAGAAGATCTGCCAAATAGTCGACTGCAAGCACAACAGCTTCAAGACTCACCAGATCTATCCGGACAAGATGATGCCGGACTTTGCCGCCGCCCTGTCCGCCTGCAGCGGCGAGTCCTTCGACTTCTGCATGAACTTCTTCGGGAAATGCTTCGTGAGGTTCTTCACCAACTTTGGCTACGACAAGATGATTCGCTCCACGGGCCGATACTTCTGCGACTTTCTGCAGTCGATCGACAACATTCATCTCCAGATGCGCTTCACCTATCCCAAGATGAAGTCGCCGAGCATGCAGCTGACCAACATGGACGACAATGGAGCTGTCATCCTGTATCGCAGTGGGCGAACGGGCATGTCCAAGTACCTCATTGGGCAGATGACGGAGGTGGCCAAAGAGTTCTATGGCCTGGACATGACGGCGTATGTGCTGGAGAGCCAGAACGACATTTGCGGCGGTACGGCGGGTCCCATCAAGCTGTCGGAGGGTCCGATGACGGTGATCGTCAAGTACCGCCTGGACTTTGACAACCGCGACTACATGGCCAAGAGAGTGAACGTCGTGGCCCATCCTTCGCAGCTGAAGATGCCATCCGTGGACCTGAACGTGTTCCTGGAGCTGTTCCCCTTCACGATCGTGCTGAACCACGACATGAAGATAACTCTCGCTGGCGAGAAGATCATCGAAACGTGGATACTGCACAATCCGGGCGTGAATCCAAAGAGTTTCATCGGCAGCCATATCTTGGAATTGTTCAAGTGCCGCCGGCCCAAGGACACCAAGATCGATTGGGAGACCATTCACCAGATGCGAACGGTTCTCTTCGAGTTTGAGCTCATCCGCACTGGCCACAATCGTGCCGCATACGATGCAGCCCTTAACTTTGACTACGACACCTTGGACGACGCCAGCCTCAACGAGGCCCAGACGATGGCCCTGGCCAGTGCCCAGGAGTTCAGTGTGGAGCACGCCAAGGACGACGAGGCAGCTGCTGCTGTTGCTGCCGCCACGAAGGATGAAATCGATCCAGCCACGGGACAGCGTCGTCCCTCAGTGGGCCTCCGATCCATCCTGCTCAAGGGTCAGATGTTCTACATCAAGGACGTGGACTCGCTGATATTCCTGTGCAGTCCGTTGATCGAGAATCTGGATGAACTGCACGGCATCGGTCTGTACCTGAACGATCTCAATCCGCACGGCCTCAGCAGGGAGCTGGTCATGGCTGGCTGGCAGCACTGCTCCAAGCTGGAAATCCTGTTCGAGAAGGAGGAGCAGCGGTCCGACGAACTGGAGAAGTCCCTGGAGCTGGCTGACTCCTGGAAACGTCAGGGTGATGATCTGCTCTACTCCATGATTCCACGTCCCATAGCCGAGCGTATGAGGAAGAGTGAGGAGCACGTCTGCCAGAGCTTCGAGGAGGTCTCCGTCATCTTCATCGAGGTCCTGAATGTCTACGACAGCGGCTCGAACAACATCCAAGACGCCATGCAGGCTGTGACCACATTGAACAAGGTCTTCTCGGCTCTGGATGAGGAAATCATTTCTCCGTTTGTCTACAAGGTGGAGACCGTGGGCATGGTCTACATGGCCGTGTCCGGTGCACCCGACGTCAACCCTCTGCATGCGGAGCACGCATGTGATCTGTCCCTGCGCGTGATGAAGAAGGTCAAAGCTCATGCACTGCCGGGCGTGGCCATTCGCGTGGGCATCAACTCGGGGCCCGTGGTGGCCGGAGTCGTTGGCCAGAAGGTGCCCCGATATTGTCTGTTCGGGGACACGGTCAACACCGCCTCCCGCATGGAGAGCAGCAGCGATCCCTGGAAGATTCAGCTCTCCAATTACACGGCCACAAAGGTGCGCAAGGTCGGCTACAAGTTGGAGCTGCGTGGCTTCGTCAAAGTCAAGGGAAAGGGCGAGATGGAAACTTTTTGGCTGCTGGAAGGACCAGAGTAATAAGGTAGCACTATCCTCACACCAAATATGTACAAATTTCGAAATAAAATAAAACGAACACATCATCGATAGTATCGATAGCAAGTATCGCTTTGCAAGCTGGCATCAGAAAATGGCGCCCAATGCGGTTGTCAGCTGTTCATGTTGTTATTGAATTTGATGCCGGTTTTAGTTATTACGCTGCATATAATACAGAAACTAGAATGACTGGCGAAAAGATGTTGCGTTTTAATCTGATTGTCGCAGTTTGCGAGAACTTTGGCATTGGCCTCAAGGGAGACCTGCCATGGAGCATCAAGTAAGTAAGCTTATGTCCTGATGGTCCGTCCAATCTTAAATGTTGCTCTGGAAATAATAACCACTGCAGATCCGAGCTGAAGTACTTTAGTCGCACCACCAAGCGGACCAGCGATCCCTGCAAACGCAATGCGGTAATCATGGGCAGAAGAACCTACTTCGGAGTGCCCGCCAGCAAGCGTCCGCTGGCAGAGCGCTTGAACATTGTCTTGAGCACCACGTTGCAGCCGGCAGATCTGCCCAGTGATGTGGTACTGTGCTCCAACCTAGAGGAAGCCATGAAGCATCTGGAAACGAAGGCCTTGCGCGACGAAATCGAGAATGTCTGGATTGTGGGCGGCAGTGGAGTTTACAAGGAAGCCATGGCCTCGCCCCGTTGCGACCGTCTTTACATAACCAAAATCCAGCAGAACTTTGAAAGCGATACCTTCTTTCCCAGCATTCCGGACAGCTTCCGCGAGGTGTCGCCCGATGCGGACACACCCCTAGGCGTTCAGGAGGAGAACGGCATTAAGTACGAGTACAAGGTGTTGCAAAAAATAGAATAATAAACCGATTTATTTGCTTTTACTGCTGCCGCGCACATCGTCTGCCGTGATTGTATCGCCCTCCAGTCCCTTGGCAGCAAGCATGAGCTCATAGAGCTGCACCACCTGGTCATCTTTCAGCATTTCCACTGCATTGGGATCAATTTCCTCGCCCAACTCTCCCTTCGGCTTGCCCCGCAGTCCCAGCTGCTTCGTAATTGTTGAGGCATAGCGCTGAAAAAACAATTGTCAGCTGCGATGCCCACATCTTGGTAATTACGTAAAACTTACGGCCCATTCAGTCATAAAGAGCTGCGCCTCCATGGGATTGCACTTGAGATGTCGCTTGAATTCGTCCCGCACATAGCCATCGCCCAGAGCTCGCAGTTCTGTGGGCATTCCTAGAAATAACAAATATCTGGATGGAATATATGCGCCAGTTGTGAAACCCACACTCACCTCGATGCAATCGCAGAATGGTTTTGTAGAGCAAGCGCACGCGCTGCGGGTGCGTTAGTTGATTTATCACAAGGTTTGACATTTTTATTCCGTTTATATATACTTAAAAAAATTAATTAATTTATAATACATAAATAAATAGTAAATAGTCGACTACCGATTAAATATACCGCATGACTCTAAAACGAATACCGAAATATATTGTCTCATTTCAAAATATACCACACATATACCGAGTCCGAGAACATACATATATTACTCAATTTTGATATTCTATTTAATATTACCAGCTAATTACGACTCTCAGCAAAACACCTATTATTTTATCCGATTGGTGAATCAATTCTCCACTGATTGTCTGATTTTAATATCTACAAATAAGGTTTAAACTATAAAGGTCAACAAAAAATAAAAGCATTACACTTAAGTGGGAGTGCAATACTTCGTTACTCTTTCAATTTCGTTTATTTGTAGCATGTCTGTATATATATAATCACATGTGCAGTGTAACGTTCAATCTATCATGAATGCATCTCTTAGGGTCGAATTTAAAGTACTTTTAGTGGCGTGTGTATTGGACTCTGCATCAGAAAATAAACCAATCAATTGTATACACGCCCACACTTTGAATTAACTTTGGCTAACTATTGCACGCCTCTCTCAATACTATACGCCTAATGATACCAAGCACCAAATGGGAGGTGGCGGAGGGGTACACAACATTGTCGTCGTCGGAATAGAAAACAATTTTGTAACAATTCAGTTTCGTTATTGCGGCGCCGCTGCAGCCGGTGGCTCCTGATCCGCCGCCTCCGGCTGCCCTCCGTTCTGGACTAGCAGTGGCTCGCCACCCTCGCCGCCCCATGGAAAACCGCCAGGACGATCCTCAGCTGCTGCCTGGTAGTTGCGCTCAATGTGCTCGTTAAAAAGCCTTTTTCTAAAAGGGAAGGGTTGAGGTTTAGCTTAACAAAAGCGAAAGTAGATTAAAACTTACAGAAAATATGGAGTCTTGATCAGTCTGTATCCATTGGAGAGTGTTGGATATACATCCTCCAGCACATAGTAGATGTGGCCTACGCCCATGCCAATTATGTCCACCCAAACCGTGTTGCCCAGAATCATGGAGCAGCAGAGCAGGACCCAGGGAAGATAGGGAGCCTGTCCACAAGGGATTAGCTAGTACGCTTACAGCATATTCTCAGAGACCTCTCGGACTCACCTGAAAGTTGAGCACGCCGAAAAAGTTCATGGGCACGGAAGGGTTGCGTCGCGACCACACATAGACCAGCATCAGAGTGAAGGCCTGGCCCAGGAACAACAGGTTGACAAAGATGCCAAAGAACGTCATCAGCACGCCGCCAAAGATGAACATCATGACAAAGTCGGAGCTACGCCCGCGGAATGAGCCGTCCTCCAGCATGCGGCAGTAGCGATATGTGAAGACCATATTGAAGAAGAAGGTAATGCCGATGGTTCCAAAGTACAGGAATGTGGTGGCCAGTCGCCAAATTTGGAATTTGCGCACAATCAGCGTGGGATTAAAGTACAGCTGTAGCGGCGACACCAAATCCAGGTGCTGCAGGAGAGGATCCACATCAATGAAAAGGTTAACAAACAGATGGGAGGGTACACGTCACCCACCGGGGGCAAATATATGGCCTGAATCGGGACAATGACTTACCACCGCCAGCGTTGTGAGCACGCAGACTGTTGTGTAGGCCCTGGTGACGACCGGGATCTCCAGATAGAACTGCCGCAGAGAGTTCATGGCGTTGCTGGCTCCTCTGGACTCACAGTATGGCAATTCCTGCTCTGCTCCTTGATTTGTGCGTTTTGTTGTTGTCTGCCCGCCACTTTGCGTTCACATTTGCTGTGTCAAAATATCCCACCGACGAATGTCCAATTTGCCTAGGCTGACAATCAGAAATAGAATCGATTATTTAGGGCACATTTAGCCCGAAAAGTTAAAAAATGTTTTTATTTTTATAGTTTTTGTAGCAGTGTGACCGCAGACGCCTCGATCAAAGATACCGTCGAATATACCGAAATATACCTTCTCATGTCAAAAAAAATACCATAAATATGCCGGTAATAACTGTGCTTACCCAGTTAGCCCCCCTTTATTCAAACAGGTGCAAACTTAGGTTAAACGGCTAAAGTTCTTTCGATACATAAATTAGTTGAAGTATGTAATCCACAGTTTTAGCATAGCAATTTAAACGGGTGCGCAACAGTACGATCTTCAGAAGAACTGATTATTCTAATGTCCAGCAAAGGAGATTCTTTCTTCTAGACCTTATATGGTCGTAAGATATTATTTGCTATTCATTGATACGCAAGTCCTTGCTAAAATGCAATCCAAACTAGACTAGTTCACATATACGCAAGCAAAAAAATGTATATTGATCCCTGCTGCTTGGTCCATCTCTAGAATTCTAGTCGCTGCAAGCAAAAAAAACAATGTGGTTCCATAGCTCAGCAATAGATGGCGCTTTGTATGGTTTGGCGGTCATTTAAAATTGGTAAAGCATTAAAACCTTGTCAAGATGCTGAATATTCGCTGCCTAAATGTACAGTTACACACATAAAGCAGGCTTATGGCTTTTTTTTTGCTGCTCACACCCACTCACACACCCCAGGCGCCTGCGCCACCTTTGCTCCATCCCAGCGTCGCAAACTTTACATAAATTCCAAAAAGGCCAAACCCCCAAAAAATAAATCTACGGCCCGCTCCAAGCAGAAGGCAATTCAACAAGTAAGTTGTGGCTGCCATGCTCTTGCCATCTCACTTGCTCCCAGCCGATGCGAGCCGCTCGTCAGCGTGATTTTGCCGCTTTGTAGTTGTTTCTGGCTCTGACTCTGGCTCGGCTCTGGCTGCTGCTGCTTTTTTCCACTTTTTTTTCTGGCTTGTTTCATGTTGACCCACTTTTTGGTGGCAATACGTATACGTGCGCCTGCACAGTGGAACACGGACGCGGTGAAAGCTGAAAAGTGCAGCCGGCACTGCTATTTGGTTCGGTTTTGTTGAATTTTGCCCACCGTGGGACAGGCAAAAAAGTCATAAACTGAATTGCCAACAGGTTATAGCGACTACGACTTTGTTGTTGGTGCTTTTGCTGTTTGGCTGCAGAGTAGTAAAAAGGGCCATGACAGTGACACTCTGAAGTTTGAGGTTAAATCGTCATTGAAGTTGCCTTGCTTTTGTCCGTTGCTCTTTCGGCTGCTCTTTCGGTTTGAGCCGGGTATGACATTTGCTTGAAGCCCTCACTAAACTGAGTCGATTGATTCATGAAAAGAATACAGCTACAGCTAAAGCTTTATGGGAGCGAATCTTTGTTAGAGGGAGATTAAATCAGAATCGGAATTGGACTGAAATTTAACTTGTAACTGCAGTAATTATTTTAAAATCGATGATAAATTACATCAGAATCTGCCATTCTGCTCTTTGGAATCTCCTCTCTGCTTGTGATATTTCTGCTGCATTCTGTTTTGTATGCAAATTCCCGCTGCATTCGAAAATCGAATGACTTAAGGCGCAAACTTGCAGAGGAAAATGATTTGATTATTAATTATTTTGTGTGTGTTCTTCAGCTAACACACACTAACGCAGGCGAGCACGCTTATAAAACTCACATTTGAAAAGTGAAATTTCAAAGTAGAACAACGTACAACAAGCAACAACAACACGTACATAGTACAAACAACACACGCCATGCCACGCAACCAAGAGAGGCCAGGCCGCGAGAGAGGTTCCAATAAAAATGAGGTCACTTGTCGCTGACCAGCCAGTTCCCCCTGTTCCACGTTGTCCCTCTGCCCCACCATTATTCCCCCCGCTGCCACTACCCCACTGACCATTGATCGCATAGATCACGCGCCGTCTGTGGCAATACCCTTCAAGAGGGTATTCCGATTTCAAGAAGATCATTCTATCTAGAGATATTCTACATATGTACATCCTCGAAGGGTAAACTTGTAGCATCTAAGCCAAAGTTAAACAGAATATTAATGTCGATTAAGATTAAGATCGATCTGCTAGAGGGTATCAATAGCTTCGGCCCCAAAGCGAACTTTTCTTTCTTGTTGTTGGTATTGCTTCTAGTGTTGTTGCTGGTTGTTGTTGTTGTTGTTGTTGCCTCTTGAGCATTGTAAATTAATTGCAGTCGCGTCGCCTCGTCTTCTTCATTTTGTTGTTGTTCGGCTTTAACCGTTCTTAACCAGTTTTAGGCCATCCATCGTGTGTGCCATTAAAATGCACCACGAACTTGACAACGCAACGGAAGATTTGTATGGTGAAATATCTCTCCGCCCCTTGGAAAGAAAGACTTTCGCTATGGACGAGAAATATAAAGACAAATGTATGTAAATATATGGCCATGCAGTACCCATTGGAAGAGGCTCAAGCTCAAGTGTATTATAAAAATTGTGCTTTTAGATCCTTTTAAAATATATGTATAAAAATAGCACTTAAACAATGGCCTTCATTTATTTCAAATAAATGGTTACAGTAGCATAGCTCTGTGCCATTTGGACGATAATTAATTAATTAATTATGTCAGCTTTGTGATAATTATTATTTTGTCTTATTTTGTCTTTGGTACTTCATTAAGTCAATGAGCTATTAAAATATGTACATACCTACAAATGTACAAAATTTAATCGAATTGGTAGCTTCTTGTTGAATGATTTCTGAGTTAGAATTTCATGGAAACTGCTGCAATTATTTCGCACACCTTTCAATGCACTTGTCTTTGATCTTGTTAGCAATGCTTCTTTTGTTGGTAATAGTTTTATTACTACAAGTGTTTTTTTGGCTCAGAATCATAATCAAGTTTAATTGCGTATTTCATAAGATTTGCCGTTGTGCACTGTTTGCTTTTGCAGTTAATTAAAGTCTGTAAAAAAGAGGAGAAAAAAAACAATAATAAAACCAGCACAACACTTAAAATATTAATAATTGATTATAATGTTATTACAGACATGATTTATTCTGCTCAGAATCTTGGTCAGCCGATGCCGATCGGCGAGGCGTGAAGACAAAGTCTCGGAGTTGCTTGCAGGCGCCCCAGAGGGTGGGTAAACATATTGCAAAATCAAAAGTTGCAATTTCGGATATGAATAATAGTTTCTAATTGCCAAAAAAGCGAATGCATAAATTATGAATATTGCAACATTTTTCGCACTTAACAAGTCCAAGTCCATCCGAAAATGCACCCGTACCCCCTCTGTTGTACTTCCTCTCGCCTGCTACTTCCTGCACGCGATCCATTTCCGTTCTGTTTTGTGGCTCCACTGTGCATCCATCAAAGTCTCAATCAAGAGCAAAAGTAATCAAAACACCAACGCGTGAGGGGGAGAAAAACAAATAGAGAGATGGAGAGCCACAGCGACACAAAAGCAAATGTGGGGAGACAAAACAAAATCGTTAAAACTAATAATACAGTGGGCGTTTGAGACCTAGGAACAATGTGTGATACCGGGGGAATATTTATTTTTAAATAGCGAAGCCAAAAAATAGGAAACTTGCCAGGAGATAACTTCTTTGGTGAAACATTTCTGTATTTATTTTTGTTTTGTTAACAAAGGTATTTCAATTATTGATCATTCACTGTACCTGTGTGTATTTATGCATATGTATGGATGTAAACCTATTTTCGTATGAACATGTGCACATCTGTTTATCTACATTCGCAATGTACAAATGTACATGCGTAAATATGTATACATACATATGTATATATACATATGCATACAAACATATGTATGTGTGTATGTCCGTACAAAAATGGCATAGCAGAAGCAGCAACAAAACAACAGCATCAGCAGCATTGACAGTGCCACATAAAAAAATAGACAAACAACACACAGTACACACACACACACTAACAACACACAAATACAAAATAGAAATGGAGAGCAACTTTCACCCAAGGTCATTGTGTCTTTAACTGCGCCACACAGCCTAGGCAGAGGAGGGGCAGCAGCAACCGCAGCAGCAGCAACATCAACAACAACAACAACAGCTGCTGGACAATATGAATATGCGACGAAGACCCACGAACGACCAAGCCGCCCCGCCGCCGACCGACGCCCGATTTGCTATTTTCAACAAAAACAAACTAAAAGAGACTTGTCCAAAGCATGCGAAAAAATAAGGTGAGGAAAGATGTCTGAACACACACACTCCTGTCGGTGAAAGGTCTCATTTGCTTTTACAGATTTTCTATGCATTTGGTACTCCTTCTAGGTCTTCCTACCTTCTATATAACATACTTTGGACTATCCTCTGCCTGTCACAAGGAGGTGGGAAAGGGAGGAGCCAGTGGCAGCCAGTTGCATGTGCCAAAAAAATAAACCAAAGCAAAAGGTAAACTGCAATTGCTGCTCGCGAAGTGGAGGAATGGAGGAATTGCGATAAAAGAATAGCCTCGACTGGACGAGGCCGCCTGGAAAGGTCGAGAGCAAGCTTTTGCCACTAGATGAGTCATGAATGTACTTACATATGTACATATGTATGTAAGTATGTATGTATGTACATATGTATGTATGTACGTAGGACACATGCGGATGTTAAGTAAAGGAAATGGGCAGACTTTGATTTTTAATTGCTATTAATTTTGATACACGAATGTCTTGAATATGTTTAGCATATTTTTACTTGCGATTATAGAAAAATGTGTTTATGCCAAATTAAATCAACTTCATTTATTATATTTCATAATAAAATTAAATACCCCACCCATTCCCCAGACCATCTCTGGTTCCAACCAAAGTTAATAGCATTTTTCTTTCCAACTTTTTCGGTGCTCAACTTCAGTGAGTTCCCAATGACAGTTTAGGCACTTCAATCCTATAGGATTCCCCCATCTTCCGTGCCATCTACATGGTCTGCACGATCTGGGTCATGCTTGGGCACATTGAAAGCTGCCTGCAATTAAGTGGCCAAAAAATAAAAGATGAATGAGTGGAAAATAACTTTTAATTGACATAAACTTTAATTAGAAATGGAGAAGAGAAGAAAATGATTAAAAGAGATTCCATAGAAGTGAACCTCGGGGGTTTTTAGTTGGAATCTCCTCATCTGCCGCTTCTAATGCATTTCAAATTACATCATTAGGTTCTCTCGTTTGCCAAAATCTCGAAATTAAATAGATTCGAGGTTTGAGTACAACAAAAGCTTAACCCATGAGAGCGCGACAGCCGCAACACGTAGCACAGTTTGATTAGAACAAAACGAAGCGACAGAGAGAGACATGGATGGGACAGGACACAAAGAGGGGCATGCGGAGGGTCTCGATACCAGTACCATCGGAGACATTGCCATGATGTTGCATAAATTTAAGTGCCACAGATACAAGGCGCAAGATACAGAAACGAGTTACAGATACATCAAGAAGCTGGCGAGGCAGCAGCCGCAAGAGCAGCACCAGATGAAGCGACTTCGCAGCATAGAAATGCGGATGCGGCGACTGAAGTCGAGACTCCACTTCACACACGCAAACACACAGACACAGAGTGGAGGCAGCATATCGTTGTCTACCTCCAGACTTGCTGCGGTGAAAGAGCAAAGTATCTTTGTATCTGGCTTGCCTGCTGCTGCTGTTGCTTCGAGTGAACATTTTCAAATCCGCTGCGGTTCTGCTGTGGCAAACGAGAAACGAGTCTTGGAAATTGGGTCAGTGGCACAGTATGTATGGCATTCTCTGTCTCTTTCTCCGTCCCCGTCTATATCTGTGCATATGTATGTATCTCATACCACTGTGTGGGCTTCTCCCTCTTTCTTTGGCTCTTTCTTCCACTGGCTTTCTTTGTGGTCAATATAATGATTCTACCCGACTTGTCGGTTTGGTTTGGTTCGGTTTGGTTTCTTGGTTTCTTGGTCTCTGTTCGGTGCGGTTTCGGCTGGGGCTCCGTCTTGCTACTTACTCCATTTTGTGGCTGAACGTGCCGCAGTGTGACGCAGTCAGGTTGCTAATGGGATCCGATCCGTGTGGGGCATATGCAATGCGGCGACACCCAAAAGTCATTTCTTAACTTACAAAAATCTCCACAGAACCACCCAAAAAGTAGCTCCAAATAAAACTCCAAAAAACAAAACACACATTATCCAAATTGTAAGCTTAATTTGTTTTCTGCACATTTTGAATGACATTTTTATTTATTAAAATATAATTTATTTATTATTAGGGGGCCTTAATGCTACGAAATAAATATTTACAAATCGAAATGTGTTGAACAAAATAAATAAAATTGCACGCTAATTAAAATAACACAATTGATATTGTTTTTTTTTTTTTTGCTTTTTGTCCACTAACATCAATTGGAATTACATTAATTTTATATTTAAAATGTAATTTATTGTTTGTTTGAGTGTTTTTCAGAATGGTTAACCAATCATAAATAATTTCAAGCATATCGAACATAATTTAGGGTTAAGATTAACTTTAAAACTTTAGCAACAAACTTTTTTTTAAAAAACAAATTAACAACGCTTTAAGATATTAGGCTAAATTAAATCGTATTCGTATTTTGTATACTTGAGTACATTGCTAACAATTTTCCATATTCACTTACAATTTAATTTGCAAATTAATTATTAATAATATTTTGCCAAGCCCGCTACTGAAACTTACAATCGTAAAATGTGTTTTGTTTTGTAAATTATGCTCCTCCATTGGTTTGTACAGAAATTATGGAATAAATGTAATTTAAAATTGTATTGCTCGTGCTTGATTAATTTTAAGTTAAACGTTTAATTTGTATGCTTCTTCACTTTAACAGTTTTCAACATGATGAGGTACAGACAACATTTCAGAACTTTATACAAGTGGGACTCTCGCCTCTCCGTCGCTCCCATACCTTAGATAATATTATTGTCTAGATTTTGATTTAAATATGTGTTTGTATTTAGATATGTTTTACCTGTGCCAGGACCTTGGTCGCTAGAAGTGCGCGTATTTGCATCAAAACAGAACAACAGTTGCAGAAAGACAATTGGACGCTTCGTTGTTCTTACATTGCTTGTGGTCTCTTTGGCCTATCGCTGCTTGAACTACATATATCCTCAAGGATGTCCTTTACCAATGGCCTGCTTAGAGGTAGTAGGTTGATCTTGTTTACTAGCCTGACAAATCTTGCTTTGAATTGAAAATATTTCTAAATTTCCATACAGGTAAACGATCTATGGAACAGAACTCACGGAAACTCATTCTATGATTTCCATTTATAATTTGCTGAGTATATATTTATAGCTGATCTGATGTCAATTTATGCTGTTATTCTGATAATTTCGACTATGTGTACGGACTACGTGTAAGCAATAGAGATCAAAAGCAACCAACAACAACGAATATCAAAAAGTGTGTGTATGAGATTGCTCGGCCTGTGTGTGGGAAGGTGCCGGAGTGCCATGGGATGCCACTCCAGTCACTGTCCCGACTAAGCAATGGCACACACGCACACAGAAGCGGGGAGCGCAAGCCTTTGGCCAGGAGCAGCAGTCACCGATCGAGCAATCCGGATCCCGAGAAGAAGAACCCGTATTGCTGACGATGCGATGACTGGACTTGTCCTTGGAGTGGGCCCCTCCCCGCCCCTGGGGTCAGATGCAGACACTCAGAGCGTGCTCTCTGCCTCTTGTTGGTCCAGCGAATCAAGAAATATGTCGAGGAGCCTGCCGCCGCCTCGGTCAGTCACGCCCAATTCTCTTATGTATCTGTTGATGTTTGAGCAAGTGCGCCTTCTGGCGGAAGGCCTTGGCGCAGACATCGCACCGGAAGGGCTTCTCGCCGGTGTGTGTGCGCAGATGCACCTTGATGTTGGACTTGTTGAGGAATCCCCGATTGCAGATGCTGCACCGGTGCACGGGCTTCTCCTTGCCCAGCAGTCCACTCAGATCGCTGGCACTGAAGCTGCCCACGCTCGACGGCGAAATGGCGCTCATCTGCGGCGTGGAGGGGCCATTGCCACTGCTGTCCCCCTGCTGCTGATGCTGCTGCTGCTGCTGCTGCTGGTGCTGTTGGCTGGACTTCTTTTGGGCTCGCGATCGCTTGGCCTTGGGTGTGCCCGTCCGTCCGTGCAGCTCGGAGCCCGTCGTGGTGGCCGTCGTCGTGTGCGGATAGTTGCCCAACATGTCCGGCGAGCAGAGTCCGCCGTCCTTCATCGAATTGGGGCCATTGAGGGAGCCCATGCCGGAGGCGGACAGCTGGTAGGCGGCCTGCTGTTGGTGGGGATTGGATCCGTTCGGATTGGACTGGGATTGGTTGGACAGGTAGCGGGGATTGATCATCAGGCTGTTGTCTGCCGTGGTGCTCACCACGGAGCCGGGCGGACTGCAGCTGCTGCTCGTGGCCGCCGACAGTTCATTGCAGTATGAGGTAGATGTGGGCGCCTCCCCCTTCGATGTCCCTGTCGTGGTCGCCGAGGAGGAGTTGTTGTTGTTGTTGTTGTTATTGTGAGAGTGATTATTGTTGTTGTTGTTGTTGTTGTTCCCAGAACCTGGGGGACCGTGCTGGAGGCGGTTCTGCAGGAGCGGCATGTAGCCATGGCTGAGCAGACTCTGGAGCGTGGAGCTGCTGGCGTGCATGGGCAGTGGCGAGTGGGGCAGCATGAAGTCGCCCAGCGAGTCCTGCTGCGAGACGAGCACCTTGCCCTCCTGCTGGATGCAGTTGCCGTCGATCCACGCATCGAGATCCATCCAGCTGTCCCGCGTGTCGTTGCCATCGTCCTTGTCCAGCTGATTGGGTACCGTCGTGTCCGCAATCGCCGATCCAATGATGGCCGCTATATCATCGATGGAGTTCATGTCGACGTACTCCGTCAGGTCCTTGTAGATGCGCACCCCGCTGCCATGCAGCGAGTCGGCCACCTGGTCGATCGGCGTCAATGTGGCTATGCTCGGCCCGTTACCCTGTCCCCCGCCGCCCGAGCCCGAGCCCGAGCCCGCTCCACCGGGTCCTCCGCCGCCGGGCCCGCTCATCACACAACTGTCGGCGACGGAGTAAAGCTTAGAATCTAATTGACTATCGGCAAAGAGCTTGACATCGGCCAGGCAGGCGTCCGCGCAGGGATCCCCGCTCAGCACGCTCTCGGGCAGGCAGGTGGAGGAGGAGACTATGTTGTGCTCGTTGGAGGAGTTGCTGCTGCCGCCGCCGCTCCCCCCACCGCCGTTGGGGCCGCTCTGGGCCGTCGTCGATGTGGGATTGGCATTGGGGTTGGCCTGGTAGGCGCTCTGTATGTAATTGTTGTTGCTCTCGTCCGGCAGCCGCTGGGCAATGGCATGGTAGTGATGGCCCGAGATGCCATTGATGGACAGGTGGCCCGTGTAGCCGGTGAAGGGGGGCAGCGGCTTCAGGTCTGACAGCGCATTCAACGAGGAGCCATTGAGCAGCAGATTGTCCAGCACATCCATCGAGTTCTTCTGATCCGCGTCGCTGGGCAGGGAGTCCAGGTCATGCTCGAGTAGCAGCTTGTGCCCATCCAGCAGATACTGATCCTGGCCGCTGTTCTGTGGCGGTCCCCAGCAGGGGCTCATCAAGAGGCTTTCAACTTCCGATTCACTTGGGCCGTTCATGCTGCAAAACTTCATTGTCAGTTGACCCAGGCGATCGATACGAATCTTCTGCCGATCCTTGCAATATCACGTTCCAAACAATCCAATTCCCAAGATTCAACTGAAAGTACAAAACAGAAAGCAAAACATTTAGTCCGGGCATATTGGAAACGAAAGTGATCATCAAAATGTGTTAGTTTAGGCTTGTACTTGAATTAATACTTGACTAAATGATGGTTACTAGGGTAAAGTTAATCTCAGAGGTGGCAGTACGTCATCCCTTTCAGGGTTCATTCATAATGGATTATATACTTAATCTTCCTAGTACATCAAACTTGAATTCCATTTGAGCTTACAAGAAATGCTTCCGCCTTGAAGAAACGTACCCCCGTCGCCTGCCTAATGATCCCTTCTCCCCAGTCCCTGCACTTGCTGACAGTTAACCTGCAACATCGATCCCGACACACTGATAGCCCCCACTAATGATTCTTTAATATGAAAATATTAAACAAAAATCTAAGCACGATGGGGCCACAAATAGGGTTCCACGGTGCTTCCTCCTGCCGCTGGCCCTAAGCATTAGAGACGCAGACGAAGAGATAGATTAAGTTAAGACATTCCGATAAGCTATAATATCCATAAACAAGAAGAAAGAGTAGAAGATGGAGATGGAGATGCATACGAAAATGAAGTAGAAAGAGACGAAGCGAAGCAAACTAAAACCGATACCAGAATCGGCCAATAATAATTTCCAAATGGAATTTGGGTCAAAACATTAATAATCAGTTAAATTAGCATATAAATTGGTCAGCAAGAGAGAGGGAGAGGGAGGGAGAGGGAGAGAACGCATTTGGCTACGAATATGTTATCGGCTTCGATTATTTGTTTTTCGATGGGGCAGGCACCACGCTTGATTGGGGGCCAGGCAAGTGGAAGTTCGTTCTCCCAAGAGCCAGAGCCACAGCCAAAGCAACATCATATAAAAAGCCCGACAATGAAAGTACAGGTGTGGATCCCAAAAAAAAGAGTCGCAGAAGGAGACGAGGAGGAGGAGCAGCCCACACCAACAACAATTATAGAAGTTCATTTGGAAACACAAAACGAAAAGCAACGAAACGGGGAACGAAAGAAACGGTAAAGCAAGCTGGCTGGCTCTGTTCTCTCTGTCTCTCTTTTGGTGCATTAACAGTTAACTTGATTTTGAGGCTTGGCTTGTTATACGCGCGCGCGCACGTATGAGTGTGTGTGTGTGTGTGTGTGTGTTGGCGAGTGTTTTCGTATGGGTGCCCCAAAGAAGAAGCCGCCATCAAAAGCTAGACATTGTCCAGCTTTGGGCGAAAGAGAAAATTTCGCTTTCAACAGGTTGTTGCCGCAGCAACATTACATTTCTAAGTCCAGCAACATGTTGCCAGAGCTAGGCTTAGTATGCGGAAAGAAGCAGCGCCATCGAAGCAGCGTAGCGCAGCGCAGTCGGCTAAGCATGCGCAGCTAAGCGTGGCAGCAGGCAGAGGAAAAACAACCGTTAACCGAGAAGCAGAGAGACGAAAGAGAGAGAGACAGAGATACAAGAGAGAGAGACGACCTGCTGACATACTTCCGTGATACAGGCCCGGCTTTAATTCTCTCTCTCGCTCTCTCTCTCTCTCTGTCTCTCTTTTGGCTTGGCTTGCTCTCTGAGCTGACGTTTGTTTCATTGTGTGTAATTGTTGGCTTTTTGGATGCTCACGCTCATGCTCACGTCTCTTGCTCATTGCTTGGCACAGTTTCATGGTGTTTAAAGGGTATCGCCGAGGGTATTACAAGTTTGAGAGGGCAGTTGTTCCCATCCTTGAAGATACTATTTTACAAACGGGAGCCATCTATCTGACTATAATTTGTAAGAGAATATTGAGAGTTGCTTGTTAAAATATGCATACATCATATAGGAACCATCCACTGTTCCCCATTGCTTAGGGATATATTCACCGTGAACTGGCGCTGGAACGGATACGATAGACTCGTATCCGAAAATTCAAAAACAAAATGCATGACATGTTTGGTTGTTGTTCGACGTTTTCTGCTCCCCAATCTAAATTATCGAACTTTTAGGGTATGCCAAGCTTCGTCTCGAAGCTATTTATTCTGGCTATTGTTGTTTGTGTTCTCTTTTCGATTTAATGAATTTTAAAATTCTTCCCTCCGCTTTGGAGGCGCCTTAAGTCTGAGTGACGTTTTGATGCTGTCTTTAGAGCACTCCACTCCACTCCACTCCTCTACGGAGAATTGAAATTGGCGTGAAATATTTTATGGCAAACAAAAAAAATGCTCCGCTCTTTCATTCCCATTCCATTCCGAGTCTGAATCCCATTCCGAACTCCCATTCCGACTCTGATTCTGAATCTGCTATTGTTATGGTTTGACTGAGCGTCAGATTTTACACATTTCTGTTTGCTGTGTTGCTGTTTTATTGTTTGGCGGCTGCTACATGAACATTTTGGTTTTAATGAGCCACATTGTAACGGTGGTCCGTTGGCCCGTTTGCATTTGAATGCCCCACAGCGGACACGGAGACGGACACCGACACCGACGCGGACGCGGACGCGAACGCGGACACCCACTCGCACTCGCACAAATTGCGGGGGCGCGCCACACAATGGGCCTCTATTGTAAGCTGCGCTTGTAAATGGTAAATGGTCAAGAGATTCCACCGACAATGTCAGCGGACAGCAGCTCGATCGGCTGTGGGCCCATTATAATTACTATACTTCTATGCCAGACTCTGTCTGTCTGTCCCACTGTTAACGCTTTTAACGGTGTTTCCAAACGAATTAGTGCGAATTTTTGACAGCCGACTGATTTTATGACACTCCCCCTCCCGAGTTTGTTGAGCTCTTAAGACTTTTTATTGGGTAATTTATGGAAGAGGATAGGATGGGAGGTTGAGCATGTATTTGGGTGTAAGACAATACCTGGATTCCAGGAGACACTCAAAGTCTAAGTAAGTTCCTAACGTGGACTTCCGTCCACAGGGATATCTTTGGAAATGTTGTAAAAAATTGATGAATAATTGTTAAAAATTGGTTGAGATTTGTTGGGTAAAATGTAAACAAGAAAATTGGAATGCTAAGAACCAATTTTAAGCAATTCTTCTTCAGCAATTCCTACAAAGTAAATGGATAAAGAAGAAACCTGAAGTACCCATTTCCCGAGCATTCCTTTCCGTAGCCCCAAAAACATTTTGTGCCCTCCCCAAAATCTTGTGAACATGACCGAAACAATGGCTTTGCTCTTCTAACGAGCTGAGAGGGCCACAACTTGGCGAAGACAACAAAAATAACTTATTTAACAATCTAACAGGCAACTAAACGTCTGACCCGAGCAATTGACCAACGAAATGAACTCTAAGCTCCATCAGCAACAGCAACAGCAACAGTGCCACAATGGCTTCAACAATACCAGCTGTTTGTGGAAATTGAGTTCTTAACTTGGCCGAAAAGAGAGAACGAAAACCCCAACTTAAACGCGAACGCGAACTCGAACTCGAACGGAAATTGAGCTTAACCTTTGGCGGCAATCAACTTCCGTTTAAATGTTCGAACACGATGCAGCGTCAAAGGTCAAAACGTTTTGGCCAAAGTCAAGCTGCAAACACTTTCCTGCTCCTCCCCCATGCACTATTCTCCTTTAGAGCAGCTCTTCTCAGCGGAGAAGATCTCCGATCTCAGAGCAGACCCAAAATGAAAAGAAAAATCAGGTCGACTTGGTGTTGAAGAGGGGCGGCAGAGGGGATGGAGCGGATGGCTGGAAAAAGCGAATGAAAAATTATTTGATTGCAAAATTTACAACCGCAATGATTTCCACTTGGACGAGGCAGCATCTGAGGAAAAACCGCACGTAGCAGCAGCAGCATCATCCACAAGGCTGTGCCACAGCAACAACAAAACTTTGACCAAGACCGAGAAGCCGAAAAAAAGCCTCGGAAACGTGTGGCTTGCATTGAGGTCGCCATCAGTCATTGAAGGTTTTGCTGCGATGCTGCGACTCTGCCACTGCCACTGCCACTCTTCACCTCACTGTGCCACACTGTGTTGTTGTGGATGCAACAAATTGCTGGCAATGAAAAGAACGAGACAAGAAGTGGCTGAAGACTGAAGATCCATCGCCCAACGATTCTTTGAATACTCTTTTTACTCAGCTCGAAGCGGATTTGCAGGTTATCAGGAGATCCATTCCATGGGAACCTTAACTGCGAGCTGATGTCCGTTTCCAAATGTAACATACTCCGTGAGTGAGGAAGGGTATACTACTACTTCTTGTACCAAGAAGCGCTCAGAGAGTGGCTTAAACTGGAAACTGAAAAGTGGGAAACGTGCTCGGGGTTCCAGTTCTTCATCTACTTGGCAGCTGCGCACTTGACCGCACATGTGGCACGTGTGGAGCTCTGTGTGAATTGTTGCATAGACTTCTTCTGCTCGCCTCCTGAATGACTAACTAACCCAGAGACAGAGCCAGAGCCAAACCCATCTGCAGACCGCAGCTCCATGCTCTAGACACCATCAGAATCTTGTTTTCTCTGGTGCCATACGAGTGGAGGTCCACTCGTATATTATGTGGGGATGTACGAGTATGTGTCGATGTGTGCCTCAGGAATGGTCAAAAAGAACAACAATGTTGGGGGGAAGACTGAATACTTTGGCAATTGGGTGGGCGTACGTGATGGAGGCCCCGTCCTCGCCTTCTCGCCTGCCGCCTGCCGCCTGCCGCCTTCTGGTTGTATATCAAATGAGTTGGTAAATGCTGGATGGGCTGGCTATCTCTGGCACATGAATAATGCTCTTCAAGGTGTAAATTAGCTTTTAAATTAACTAGTCTAGCACCGGTTGCTGGTTGCTGGTTGCTGGCAGGAGGAGTGCACTAGATTGGAGAGTGAGACAAAAATGGAGTGGAAAATCGAATGGGTTTGAGTGGCGTGCAGCAAACTTTGTTCTACATCATTTGGTGGACCTGTTTTATCGTGATAGATTCTCATAATGCTATGAAAATCAAATTTGTTGGATAATTTATTGACTGAACGAAGAGCTTTTGGTATGTTGTGCAGTAAAATGTTAAGTGTTTTAAACAGGTTACGCTGGCGGCTCCTTTGTGCAACGCAAAATAAAATACTTCTTTAAATAGGAAATTAAACGAAAACTTAAGGATAACGGCAATTTTTAGAGCAATTTGTATGGAAAATATCAACCATGTGGTTCCAGGATTAATAAGATTAAGTTAAGCAGAGTCAAGCATCTTCCAGAATGCTTTGAATATTGTGAAGAGTGCAGCGGCATTTCTTTCTAAGATCTGGATCTGCATAGTCTCAAACCGAAGCGGACTCCTGCGTCTCTAATTAGTATTGTAACTCCCTTTTAATGTCCATTTTTTAAATGTTTGGTCAACTCTTGTGGTTTCTGCCGTGTTAATGGAGTTTTATCGCTGCTGTGGCTGTGGCTGTGGCCATGAATGAACTTCGGCCACAACAATTTGCTCTGGTCAACACTTGACTCCTCTGCGACTTGACTTTGGCTTTGGCTTTGACTCTGACTTGGACTCTGTTGCGACTACAACTCCCGTTAGCCGGCAGTGGCTACACTCCACTCCCTTTTCTGTGTGGCCAACATGTGTCCGACAAGCGAGATGACAAGCCAGCGATAAACCCGACCTGAAGCTGGAGCTGGGGCTGGGGCTGGGAGCAAGGCTTGGCTATATTTTTATGACTGAGGCTGTATGTACATGCCAGAACGGGAGAACTCCACTCCCTATAGCTATGGCTTGGCCCCTGCCTAGTGGACCCATCAGCAGCAACAACATCTATGCAAATTTGTGTGTATTTTTTTTATGATGCTTAACTATTTTTAGTTGGTTTTTTGTTGTTATTTAAATGACGCCCGCGTTGGAGTCTCGCTCTCCGTGTGTGTGTGTCCGTATCTGTGTGCGTTTTGAGACTCTATTATTATTATTAGTATTATTATTATTTGTTGTTTTGTGTTTGTGGTCATGCGAGAGCCAAAATGCTGCTACAACAACCACAACGACAACGTGTCTGGGCAGGTCCCAAAAAGCATTGCCCGGGTCAGCGAACTTGTTTCCTACAGCTGTTGGATTTGTGTGAATAATATTTGCGTAGTTTATTTTATTTTATAACTGAGTTTTGATTCGCTCTTGCAGCTAAATGTTCAAATTAAACACAAGACTCAGAACCAGAGAGACTCCGCTAGTGGCTTGCGTTCGCTTATTAATTATAATAAATTCCTGATTATAAGATCAACTTTTAATGATGGAAGTTAAGGTGTTCATGGGTTGATTGTGTGTCCAGAAATGTAGGGTAGGCTGCGCCAGCTCTTCTACTATTAAAGCAGATATATGTATGAAAGTAACAAAATGTTTCCCAAATATTAAGGAAGAGGGAAACCCTTAAGGAACCCTTTAAATAAATTAAAACAAAGTTAATAAGTGCATCATCTCTGCATTGGAACACTATCATTATCTGAATAGTCATGGCCCCAGAATCAAGTTTTGATTCATCTCTTTTGAAATTGATATGTTATGCCTCCCCTCCTGCCACCCCCTTTACTCGAATAACCCGCCCAGCACACCGCTTAATTAAAGATCGAATCGAAGGCGATTGTGGCGCTCACTTTTGAGATTCAATTAAAAATGAAAGATGAAAATAAGCAAGAAAGAAGTGGGGAATTCAACAAAAATGAACAGAAACAACTTTAACCCAAAATGCAACTTAATGCCTATCGAATTTGCCACGCTCATTGACGATGCCAGACAGCTGAAAGAGTTGTTATACTTAGCTGGTCTTTCTGTTCTTTCCCTTACAAAAGCGTAACGACTATGTCAACAGGTTTGCCATGTTTTCCAATCTTTATAAAAGATTTGCACATAAGTCTCTTATTTATATGTTCTCTTTCCTCATTAAATAAAGTATCTTAACGAATAGAAACCGAAATAATAATTATTTCCTAATAGATCCATCTGTTCGATGGATGTGGAAGTGTATTTAATGCTTCGTATTGAAAATATTGCTACTCTTTTCGTGCCTATTTCTGCTGTGACTCGATTCTCTTGATTTTACTCTGCTTTGCTCTCTTCTCTCTCCCTATCTATCTCTTTCTTTCTTCTCTTTTGTTTTTGGGGAACTTGCCGCTTGCTGAATGAGTAAGCGTAATTTTGCGTCATCTAACGGTATAAAACAGCCGCTACTGTTGTTGCTGTTGCTTTTTTTTTGGGGCTGGCATTGCCATTCCGTTGCTGGTGCTGCTGCTTCTTTTGCTGCTGTTGTTGTTGTTGTTTTTCGTATTTTAGACCATTTTTGTCAGACAAACAAACGGTTTTATGATTTATTTTTAGCTCCTCCAACGGCCTGGCAACAGTAGCCCCTGCCCCTCAGCCGTTGCCCCTGCCATTCCAAAACTTCCCAAAAAAAGAGTAAAACTTAAGTGCTAGCTGTAAAAGTGCGAAGAAGAGAACGAAACAGAAGACTGGAAATAACAGAGCGAGCTTTTTACTTCCGAATGCAGTTCGGGAAGTTCGTTTTGGGGTCGGTCGCCTAAAGACGCTTAATTGGTTTCAAATTGGAATCGTATGAACTGAGTTTTTGTGGGTCTATTTCGGGGGGTTCTTGACTGCACATAGCGCATACGTCATGTGGGAAGATGGCCCAAACAGGTGTGGTGGTTGGAGGGGTGGGAAAAGTCAGTAGATCTTAACGAGATTGGTAGCCCTTTGTGGTAGTAAGAATTCTTTGGTAGGAAATGTTCTATTCAACATTGTAAATGCAAGCGATCAGCATTTAGAGGACACTATAGGGATAATAAATATCTATGGAAGAATTATTAAGATCACTTAATACTGTGATCTATAAAAAGCACACCAACATATGGCCAAAAAATACAGTAAGCGGATCTAAGGAACATAGTAATGATACTCTACTGTTTCTGAGGCCAATGCACTGCCCCTCGGATTCTAGCAGAGTCCATTAATTTGCACTAAATGAACATTCAGTATTGAAATGGATCTTAATGGAATATGAAAACATTATCCAATTCGTCTCTTGCGCTGGAAATTCAATCCATAGCAGTCTGCTTCAATTTCCTCACCTAAACACAGCAACAAGTCCTAATTAGCAGGCCCGTCCCCTATAAGATGCCTTGTCATTGCCCATTAGAGGCATGTGAATTTCACAATTGTCATAAGTACGAGGAGGAGAACCCAAATAGCACATTCCACCGTCTAACATAGAACATATACATATAGAGATCTATTTGTATTTCATAACAGGTGAGTAATATGCAAACATATCGGAAACGAATTCGGTCAATGACTTTTGCCTGATTTGTTTATATGCCAGACCTGAGAATATTCTTCTTACGGCGAGGCCGTTGACTTGAGGTATTTCTGTGGCTGTTTCTGTTGATATTTGGTTGTATATTATTTTCGGATTTCGTGTCTTGGGTGTAGAAGATTCATTCATTACTTACTGTTACGAAATTGCAGCTTCAGCTAATAAACATTTTGAGTAATTTTCAAAAAAATGCACCAATATTTTGTCTTTGAATTTCGAGTGTTTTTGTTCGCAGTACGTCTTTAGAAATATCCGTGTTTTTCAAGTAAGTATAATCCTTGTGGCATAGATTGAGATTCCTTTTAGTATTTTGTTTTGTTCTTGTTATTCTTGGGTTAGTTTTAATTCGAGTTTTAAGAGAAAATACACCATGCACCAAAGAAGAGTAAGATAAATTATAAAATTCAACGAAACACCAAAATGCTAAATGCAAAATGCAAAAGATATAGGATATGGGAAATAAAAACAAAAAATCAAAGAATAATATTTTTGTATACTCACAAAAACAATGGGAGGAAGACATAAAAATATGCATAAAAGAATGAACGGGGAGTAGTACGGGTGGATTGTTTATAGTATTTATGGGTAATATGTGGATATATTGTAGTGCAGCCCAGCAATGCTGAATGATAGTCCCGCTATGGATAGTGGTTTTATTTATATAGATTTTCGAATTTTCTTTGTTTTTCTTTTAGGTTTCGTTTTATGTACAGTGGGACAATGCTGTTTCTGTAGTTTTCCAATATTTGTGAAAATATTTACAACAGCTTTGTGGTAGTATTTAGCATATGCATGTGTGTATACGATATGTATTGGTAATTATTGCAGATAATTTATCAATTTTTGGACTGATTTTGTTTTGATTTTTAACTTTTTCAGAAGCGTGTTTCCTTTGCTGTTGTTGCGATTTCTATATTGCACTGTTTTTTGGAACACTTTCAGCTGTAGCACTTATTCCTGTATTTCATTTTATTTGGAATGTATTCGAACAATTCTTCTTGGACTTTTCGTCAACCATTTTCACAATTTTTAGGCCGCTTTTTATCCATTATAATAATTTATTTCTGGTGTATGTTGTTCACTGTGTTTTATTTTCTTTTTCCTTTTTGTATTATTTTTGCTGTTGGTTTGTTCTAATTTCTGTTGCTTGCTCTTTCGATTAAAGCCACTTCACGGGTTTGTCTGTGTACTGTGTGTGTGTGTTTGAGGGGGGGTCCACGTCCACGTCCACAATCCAAAACCGAACCGGGGCACGGGCACGCGAAACGTGAATACGCAAAAAACGCTCTGGTATCCGCACAAATCCGAAGACGTCAACGGTAGAAGAAAGCCAACTGAAATGTGCGCAGGCGCAACACGAAAAGAAATTTCCGAGCCAAGAAGTTCAGCGTCAGCGTCGACGTCGACGGCGTTAGAAGAGCACAACAGCTACCAAAATCACGCTCTGAGAGCGGCGAGCACAAGAGCATGAACGAGCGGAGCGGCTGGCTGGCAACAAGTTGAGCAACATATTGGTTAAGCCATGGCCCCCACTCGAGGTCACTCTGAGACGCAGTTCAAAGTCAGGGTTAGGTTGTTTGATGCTGCAGAATCTTAAGAAATTATATATAAATTAATTTAAAGAAATTAAATGATTGTCTTGACTATATTTCCTATATGCAGGCATACATTTGAATGTATGTAATGTATTTACCTGTACTATATTTACCTCTCTTTACCTGTCTCTCTCTGGGGCTTTCTGACTGCGCTTCTGACTGCTACAACAAAGTAAGCTCCTCTTTTGGTTCGCTGCGACTCTCTTCCTCTCTCTGTCTGATCGTTGTTCTCTCACGCTGTTGCTCTCTCTCCCTGCTCTCTCTCGCTGGCACACAACTTGACCTACTTAACAAAAATTTTAAATTTTTTCCTGTTATTCCGCCTTGTAAACATGTTGGCAGCAATTTACAGTTTGCCGGCAGCCGAGCAACATGTTGCTAAGGTTTCGGCCTGGCCCCTGCTCTTGCTGGTAGTTGGTATTTGTTGTTGCATATGTATATTGTTGCTGTTTTTTATGCTGTTTGTTATTGCAGTCGGTGTTGCAGCTAACGGTATCGCTGCGAAAATGAAAGCTTCGAGCAGAGCAGAGCGCGGCTCACAGGTTGCCCACTGCGGAGTGCCGGGTTTTGTGTGAATTTTTGTGTTTTTGCTCACGACTTTTGTCTCTCCTCTGCTGCGGCTGGCATTGTTATACCCTTGAAGAGGAGGTTTCATCGTTTCATTCAAAACTTTGCCACACGCCCAGAAAGGGTAGTCACTTTCTATCTTGTTAAGTCTTTGCCGATATTTAGTATTCAGAAATTTGCAAAAGCAGTGTTATAGATACATAGGTAAAAACTCATTTATCTGCTAGATTTTATTCCATGGTACCTATGGATGTGCAGTCGTTGGTATCTTCCCTCAAGGGTATCTCTTCTTCGGCTCTTATTTGGCCTTTCTCTCTATTTATCCACAAGTGTAGTTTTTTTGTTGGTGTTGACTGGCACTGGCACTGGCACTGGCATTAGCATAAACAAGAGCCGCCTCATCATCGTGTTGACCAAATGCAACTGCGTCACTGGCCACTTTCCCCGTCGCCTCCTCCGTGTCCGTCTGATATGTTGGTCATGTTTATGGCTCATGATTTGTTTTTCATCGGCTGCTGCTGCTGCTGCTCCCTCTTCTTGTGTCTGCGTTTTTTCCCTGGAATTAACTTGCGTTTTTTATTTCGCAAAAATATTTTATCTGCATGCTGGGGCATTTTTTCATACATATTTTCGTTTTTCTCCGCTGTGCGTGACTCATGAGGGTGATTAAAAAGCGTTATCTTGGGATTGTCGTGAACTTTGTCACCTACTTTGTGGCTCCCTGTCGAGGGAGTGTTTCATGGCCAAGTTTGTGGCCTGAGTCTTTTGTCTGAGACAGATATCAGGTGGATTTCGGTAAAGGGAGTGGGGCAGGAGTAATTGAATGGATAAACAATTATAATAAAAGCCTAATTAAAATCCTTCTGCAAACAGCATTCGGCTGTACCTATGTACACCAACAAATAAGAAGTAACCAACGAAATCGGACATCTTTACAGTTTGGAATAATTGTAATATCAATCAAATGAAAGACACACACAGCAAAGTCAAAGAAATTTCAATAAATATTCCAGCTCCACTGTCCATTGTCTTCTCCAATAAAGAACTCGCCCATTGCCCCCGCACCCGGTTCAGGTTCCGCGTTCCAGGTTCCAAGTACAAGATCAATAATTTTTACGGTCGACAAACACAGACCCAACGCAAACGGAGACAGAGACTGGGAGACTGGGAGACTGAGAGGCAGATGCCGAGGCAAGAGGCAAGCTTTTGGGATGGCTTTTCGGGTCGCCAGAGCCGTGGCGGGCAAAGGGAAAAATACAGTTAGACAAATTCTATGCACGTCAAATGTCAATCTCGCGGGCACACCACGATGGGGAATCAATCTCGGCATTAAAGAGTCAAGAAACCAGAAAAAGTTCGGCAAAACTTGTGAGGAGCGCATACAAAACAAATTGAACTTGGACAGCGTGACACTTCATCCAAAAATAATAAAAAGAGCGGGCAGGCGAACAATTCAGAGGCATTAGAGTGTACGTGTGTACCCTCTGTATAGGAAAGTGCCTCCCCAAAGTCAAGCCATCACTCAAAGCGTTTTGTTCCAGGCAAATAAAGGCAAGAGGCAAGCCATCGGATCCAGGCAAAAGCCAGAAGACCCCAATGGGGGCACCCCGGTTGGGTCGGGTCAATGGGGCAACGGTGAAAAAGTAAAAGAACAAGAAAAAACCCCAAACAGACAGACACCCAACCGCACATTGTGTAAATATTGACATGGGGGTCAGTCCCTCAGAACAAGATTTGTGCATTTGTCAGGGGCAGGGCCACACCGCACACATTTGGGTTAGACAAACCCCAAACAGAAGAAAAACTCGTAATAAAAGTAAGATTATGCCGAAACAAAATGAAGACCTTTTCTGAGTATGTCTCCGCGGGCGGTTGCCGTGGCCCACCGCTCCTGCCTCCTTCTGACCGCAAAAGATCTGTCAATTGAGGTGCAAACAACCGATGCGCAGAAGTCAAAACAATTTGCAACGGATCCCGGACAGACGCACCTTTCTATTTGCCCAAAAACCGACCAAAAACGAACTGCAAATGTGACAGAAACAAGTGCCCATTGGGTGGTCCGCGTGGGAGAGGTAGCCCGAAGACAGGTAGGATCTTCCATTAAGTGTTGCAAATTGAACTGTTTGCCATTGTACTACCGTTGCCAGTTCCAGACCCAGACCCAGTGACAGGGTCTCAGCGGGTGACAGAGCTAAACAGAGCACAGTATTTGCTTTCGGTCCCAGTGAAGTTTGTCTCCGAAGTCATTTGTTTTGCTAGGCGAAGCTGCAACGAATTTGGTGCTGAGGCAGAAAATTAATTTAAGAGCAAAAGTGTTGGATAAGTTGGTCTTACATATTGCAGACTTGTATTCTATTATTTTTATATTCTTTTATTTAATTTTACCAGATTTAATTCACATGTTTTGTAGCCAGAAGGATTTCCCTGGCTGACGCCCTGCCTCGCGCAATATTTATTTCTCTCTCACAGAGTAACTGATCAGCATTGGAGAGTTTTCATGTGAACTCAAAGAGGTCGAAACTCCTCTTCCCAATAATAGAAATATATTATCAATCTCCAAATTTAATATCGTATTAGCTTCAACATTCTCTTTTCCATCCCCAACATATTTACATAGATCTTTCATGGAATGTAATTCGATCTCTCTCACATCCTTCTCTGCCCAAAAAACCATTTTCGAAAATTATCAGCTCTTTTTGGACTTACTAAAACTTTGAATTGATGTCAAACGTTGCATAAATTTCGCATCATATCTAACAGCAGCAACAGAGACAGCAACAGCAACGACACGAACAAACATCAATAGTAATAATGTACATTTTGCATGCATAATTTCCTATTCTTTTGCTACTTCTTCTGCAGAGTTTTTTCTAAGCCAAGGTGCGGGCGTCACATATGGCTGTATGTGTGTACGTACCCTCAAAAGAGGGAGATGGCAGTGGCAGAAGTGAAAGAGATGGAGGGCCCATCAGCGCTAATAACACGCAAAAGACAGCAATAATGGAAAAGGAGAGCGCGAGGGCAGAACGAGAACAACAAAACGAGCAGCAATAAAAATGCAAAATAAATTGCCACATGTGAGAGCAAGAGAGATAGTTAGAGAGAGAGAGATAGACGGAGGGAAATGGAAAGAGAAGAAATGGATCTGGCGGAATTATGTAGATCTGAGAGAAATATGAATGTAGTGCAAAGTGTGGGAGGCGTCAGGGTGGGCGTTGCTCTGTATCCGTGGGTGGCAAAGGTCAAGACAAGGCGCAGAATAGGCAACTCTGCTGCTGCTGCTGCTGCTGCCACCGCTGGCTGCAACACTGGCAACCGGAAGTGGGTCAACGAAAACCGGATCCGCATCGTCAAATGCAAACGCAGCTGTGTGTGGAGAGAGATAACCAACAAATGGCAACAGCAACAACAAACAAGAGAGGAACACTGACATGAGGAGAGCGAAGCATTTCATACCCTTTCCGATGGAGCGTCACTAAAGAGATATTTATAATGATTCCTCGCTCTTAACTTGAGTTCTACAGAGATCCGTCAGAGAGAGATTCGTAGATACAAATGTACATCTGAGACTTTATCTAGAGTCTAGACTGTAGCTGCCTCTGATGTCTCCAACTAGGTACCCTCCGAAAGGGTATTCTCGTACCACCAACCACCAAGCAAACACAACACAAAACAAACATCAGACAATGCAAAAGGCAATTGAGATGCAAATGCAAATTGCATTTGCCACATGTTGCAGTTGCAGTTGTTGTTTCTGTTGCTGTTGCTGTTGTTGTGTGTGCCAGCAACATAAATAAACATGAAAATAATGCACACCATTAACATTGCCAATGGCCCCCAAAATGCAAGGGGTTCCGTGGGATCATGGGAGGGGAAAGGATGGCATGGCATGGCATGGGCATATAGACAGGCAGACAAAAGCCAGTCTGCCTCCATGGTGACTCGAGTGGAGTGGAGTCGAGTGGTGGCATGGTTGGGGATTGGAGTGTCATGGGCATGGCTGGGGCAGACTTCGCTCTTGACAAACTTTTTCGCTGCATCTAATGAAGTTCCATTGAGAAGGTGAAAGAGTGGGCAGAAAGAGATAGACAGCGAGATGGAGATAGAAACAGGCAGACAGATATATGGTGGCACCGCACAATAGGTTGAAAGAACTTTACGCATTCCCATTTTACAGCTGGGAGCAACCAATCTTTGCAATTGCGAAAAACTCTTTGCACCATCTGAAAATATTAATAGATAATTATCTAGTCCTTTGGTTGCTTTTACCTTGGATGCTGAAATTCAATTGCTAAAATTGAATCTAATTTCTGCCTGGCTGCTTTTATGTTTTGGCCAAATCGTTTGCAACGAACCCACTTCGGGACAAGTTTTATTCGTTTATTTCTTCGATCTGGCTGGTTTACGGCCAATGAAACTGAGACTGAGCCTGAGCCTGAGACTTGGGACGCTGAATGCGTGTGAGTGAGAGCAACAAACAGACAGACAAACATACGAGCTTGTGCGATGCGATTCCTCATTGATTGCGGTTTGGGGCAGGAATTTACTGCCATTGAATGGAGAACTGAGGCACGAAGACAGAGAGGCAGCTACACACAGACACAGTTACAGTTGCAGACTGAGGCACAGATACAGATGCAAGCAGCGAAAAGGGCAGCGAAGCTTAAAGAACAGCTCCGGCCACAATCATAACGGCCAAAAGCAGAATCCCCCAAAATGTGTAAGAAGCGCAGCATGGCATTTTGTCTAACGGTTAATGGCCATGAAGCTTAAGGAGCAACACCAGCCCCACCCCACAATAACCACGACAACAGCAACGGCACTTTTTTCACTTTTCTCGCATCTATCAGATACAAATGGGTCTGGCAGTGGCAGCTGCACCTGCTGCCAGTCGTCGATCTCAATGACTGGGCTCATTGTGTGCAGCGGGGGGCGCCCGCCCCAGCTCCCGCCACTGATATCTGTTGACGGTTGCTTTTTAATTGAATTTTCCTCCACTTTGTGCAGCGGCGGCGGCGGCCAAATTTAGTTTTTGGGTTGCACCCGAAGCGGTCCGCTTAAGCCGCTCAACTGCTCAACTGCTTAATTGTCATCAGATTGGTGGGGTTTACTTACTTTGGGTTTGGGCATTTCTCTGCCCGTTCCCGTTGTGGCAAGCCCCAGCGTGGCAAATTAATCAATTTGCAGCGGATCCCAGGAGGGAGTCGCTTTGAGATGGGATTGGTTTCACCTCCAGCTTCAGCTTCAGCTCCAGCTCCAGCTCGGTCTCTGGCTCTCGGTCTGCTCCCATTGCATTCGGGTATCGCCTGCTCCCATTTGGTGCTCTTTTGCATATCGGCGGGTGTCGGTCGTGTCTCTTTCCGTGTCACTTTGCAATCAGTTTGTCATTAACCAGAATGAGGCCCGGGCCAAACTCTACTACTTGTGCGCCAGTAGTATCCGCCAGATACTTGCACTCTGATGGAAAAAGAAATTCTGCAGCAGCTGCTCCTGCTGCTGCTCCTGCGGTAGCCTGATGGGCGGATAGCGTTGGCTGGCAGCAGCACTCGGATCTTAAGTAATCCATAACTCACTTGATTGCAGATTAATGCATTTCTTTTCCTTTCTCTCTCTTAAATCGGGCGAAATTAGTTCTCTGCAAAAGTTAGATTTATTCTTCTTTTTGTTTTTTCGATCGAAGAAGGATTTCCAAACCAATAACCCTAAAGATCTACACATATTGGAAGGGCATTTTGTATTAACTTTGCTATAAATAGTGGGAAAAATCAAACTTGCTTTTGCGCCAGGAATATATTTGCGCGAATTTACATAATTTGTGCCTTGGTTAGTTGTCCGCTGGTCACAAGCCTCCAAACGACAGAGCCCAAAATGATCAAAGAGATGTAAGAGGGAAAAGATATAGAAGGAATATAGAATCTAGAGACTTTATTTACAATGCAAGGAAAAAGAAAGCGGAGTCAGAGGGTCCCTCATCTGAGCTCATCAACTGAATTCCAAAGTTACATTTTTCACGTTTCCTAAATTTATTTCACATTTGACCCAAGACCCTTAAATTTATATTAATTTTCCTGCAATATTCCTCCCTGGAAATATATCTAAAAACATTTGTAGCAATCCTCCTAACAAGTTTGTTGCTAAAGTCTTTTGATTTGGCAGACAGGTTGGAAATTTCTCGGGTAAATAAATGTAAAAGCTTCACCTCACAGTGCCTTGCTTTCATCAGTCTACCTCCCATATGCAGCAACCTGTCCCCCCACTCGACCACTCCCCGCAAATCATTTTGAATTCCCATTAATTTCGTGCATTATGTTTCATATGTCATGGCTGTCAAAGGCGAATGCTGTGGAAGCGATGCCTCAGAAGATGAACTCGACTCAAATTTTTCACTGTTCACCTCTAACCACGGCCACGGCAGAAATCTGTTGCCAAAAAATTTAACGCCTGTCAGGCAGTTGTCAGGCAAAAATATGAGGGGCAGCGTAAGGGAAACGGGAAAATGGTGAAACGGCAAAGGAGAATGCAGCGAATTGGCCCGCTCGGTTGTGCCACACGAAATTAACCCAATTATGAGAGGCGCAACATAATCAAAGTGGACAAAGGATGCCATCCTATCCTGCTCCAATCCCAGGCGGACTCCACAGAAACCCTCCTGCCACACCAGTAACCCTGCATTGCCGCTTGCCTCTCGCTGCGAACCGGCAATAAGAAGCAAGCCACAAATTGGGTCACGTGCTTGGATCTGACAAGGATTTTATACTCTAACAGCGCGGGAATATTATATTAGGGCAGAGCTTGGAAACGCATTCAACGAAGGACTTACCTTGCAGATATTCTGAAGATGTTTATTTGAAATTTTATCAGAGCCTTATCCCATCAAACTTTGCAAGGTTACTCATCTTGTTCATATGTAGCTGCCATGGAAACGATAACTTTGTAAGGGTATCCAAAGTGCACGGTGCCACAGGCGGCCGCCCGCTCTTCTTTCTTGTTTTGTATTCGTGATACGAGGCGCTGCCAGAGGCTGGGAGTGCGTAAGGTCCGTAAGATGTTTTACCCTGTACCTTCCCCCTCTCCTATGACAAGTGCAATGGGTTTGTCTGCCTCATCCGCGTCTTCTCCAGCTTCTCTGCACCCCGCTCTTCTGCATCTTCTGTTCTGCGCGTCGCGCCCATAAATTAAATGCAGAAACAAGTTTCGCATCGCATTTGGAAGATAAACTAAAAAAAGGGGGACAACAACAACTATACGAGGGGGGTGCAGGTGGAGAGGAGTGGAAGAAATTGCGCTGGGGGCCGAGAGGGGGGGCCAGTCGGTGTAGTTGCTTTCGCATATAATTCAGCTGTGGGCTACATAATTAATTCCGCCAAGCGGCGGCGGCGGCAGCGACGGTGTCGGCGGCCCAACTTTTTATGTGGATCCCCAATGAGGAGAAGAGGCCTACCAGGAGGAGGAGGAGGAACGGCAGTTGCGGGACCAGAAGGTACGTGATATGGGCCAACAGGTTTCGGTTAACTTTTTGGTCAGTCGGAGCGACGCACTTGTTGCCATCGCCAGCGCCCAAAACCAAAAAAAATACAACAAAAATTTCATATGCGTCTCGTTTTGTCGTTTCGTGGGTTTTCTGTATTGAAGTGGGTATCCAGACCCAGTCCCCGAGCCAGTCCCAAAAACCAACAAGAAAGTAAGTCTATGTAGCCGGCGGAACCGAATCTTTAGATACCCTTGAAGAGCATTCATGGTATGGTACATTTATGATCCAGATATATTCATCTATAGACAGAATCCAAAGAATCCGCAATCCAAAGTGTCTGCCATGAAACTTAAGGAAATACTTTTAATAGGAAAACATGGAACTACTTTTTAGCAGATATTCCATTCTTTGCAAACACGTGCTCAAAATCATGGTAACCCCTGCAAGGGCATCAACATCAGAAACCGAGCCCACAGCCCAGACCCGCTCAGCGATTCCACTTGATTTGATTTTGGTATGCACCATGAACCGTTATTCAAAATATTCGAAAAACGTTTTAAGCCGCGTTTTTTGGGCGAGTGTTTGTATGGGTGTTTGCTCGAGTATGAGTGCGAGTATGAGTGCGAGTATGAGTGTGAGTGCAAGTGCGTGGCTCTTTCATGTGGCAGCGCCGCTGCAGTGCACAGCGTACAGTGGAGCCGATTTGGTTGCACATCCACATCCACATCCTGCTTCCTGAAGGTGTTGTCCATAGTTTTGGGACTGACATTTTAGGGCACTATTATGAGTCAGTGCTGGGCACGTGCCTATGCTTATGGCACTGTAAATTTTTAAATAATTATCGATTTATCTTTCATCTAAAAGGAAGATATAAAGGGGAGGGTACGACTATAAAAGAAAAATAGGACTTTTATTTAGTAGAAATTATATTTTATCCTTGATTTCCGGTTTTACTAATCCGTACTATATTCATTTTGCTAACGCTGTGGAAGTTGCAGAATAATAAATCTTTCAAATGCAAATGCAAATGCCTGTCCTTTGGCTCCAGGAACTGCTGCCTTTCGAATGCTATTAATGACTGCAGTTATTCCACATTAGCTTCCAAATATGTGCAATATGTTTAAGCCAAATTACACCACTGTTTCGGATCATTGGGGCAATATTTTTATTGAGCTGAACGCAATTCCCCATAAGAGTTCCACAATCTGAGATGGGTTTTATGTTTCCTTCTTTATATTTTTCCAATCATAAATATATTTATGCTGAAGCAGCAGAGAGGGGAGTAGAGAGACGATGAGAAGACGACCGCATTTGCAAAAGAAAATGGAAATGGAAAATTGTGAGGGTTGCCTGCCGCTCAGACGAGTAGACCAGGCCAAGTGTGGAAACTAGTTAAAGTCGGTATAATAATTGTTATTGTTGGTAAGTATCGTGGCTGTTGTTGTTGCTGTTGTAGCCGTTGCCGCTGGCATGGTAATGAGCAGCGCAGCCAAGAAACAGAAACAGAGTCTGATTATCGTGAGTAAGCATGATTATGCTTATGAGCAGAGAGTAAAAGTGACTGACGGAGTGAGTGAGTGTGTTCAAAGAATGCCTTGAGTGTCTGAGTGTTTTGAATGTGGGCCAAGTCTATTATGCGGCTATTGGTGGATTGTCTGCCATGTCTAGAGCCCGTCCCCCCACCACACACACCTTAAAGCCCGGCTTCAAGTGGAGGAAATATGAAGAAAATGGTTGGAAAAATGGTTCAACGTCAAGCATATGTGAGATTGCTGGCAGAGATTGCCTGAAAGCTACATATGCTTTCAGCTTGCGAGATTTTCCTACATTTAAATGTGAAGATTGAAATGCCTGCAAAAAATGATTCATTCCCGCAACCAATATCTTTCCTGCACAATTATAGATTGATCTCCGTGGTTCTCCCTTGCTAAATGCAGTAGGGTGACTCTGTTCCACACGTTTAGTGCTCGGATATTTGTCCGTAGAGTGAAAGGCATTTGTACATAACTTGTTCTGCCGTTGTTCCATTCACCCAATATTCAGATATGAATCTGTTCATTTTCAATTTGTATGAAGTTGGGCTGTATACCAGAAGATATCCGTTTAAACTTTAAAGCAGGTTGTAGATATGTAATGAATGTAACATGTACATATGTACATATCTTATAGATCATATAAATACAATATGAAATTTACTCTCTCTCTCTTTTTGCCTACCACTTGATGCTGAATTCTTGGAAGTAACCCAACTAATCGCATCCTTTGCTTTCACTTGCTTCACGCAAGTCGGGAAACTCCTCTGCAAAAAAATCTTCCCATCACAACGAAAAGCAAAACAAAAAGTATCAAAAGACGCCCGCACTTTGACTTGAACCTGCTACCCAGCCCGGCGCGGCGTGGTCCGGTCCAGCCCGGCCAGACCTAGACACAGACACAAGAAAAGAAACACGCGGAGACGATGAAGAGACCCACAAAATGTCATTAGCTAACATAACAAGAGGGTGGCGCAGGTTGCGGAGGGGGACGGGAACGGGGACAGAGGCGTGTGGAGTCTGCGGACTTCCTTGTACAATTTGGTCAAGTTTAGTGACGCATACAGGTCCGGCTCTGGCTCTGGCTGTGGCTGTGGCTCTGACTCTGGCGCTGGCGAGTCATTCATGGCAGGTTTGCCACTTGCTCTGGCCTCTCTCTCGCTCTCTCGCTCTTTCTCTCTTTCTTTCTTTCTTTCTGTGTGCATTGCCAATTATGGTGTCCTCTTTTAGATTCGCTACGCTGCCACCGACCATCACCATCTCTTTCCAGCTCCATCCATTCCATCGCGTACTCCCTGTCTTGCTGTCTCTGTCTATCGCTGGCTCTAGCCGTCGCTTGTCATATTTGTCTGCTTCGCGTTTGTTGCTCGAGTCTCTTTCTCGCTTCCCCGCCACCACTCTTTCTCTTGTAAGCCCCTCCATCTATCTGTTTTCTTCTTCTCCTTGCTTGTTGTTGTTGTGTTGGTGGTGGAGTGCCGTCGTTTTTTTGCCGTCGTTCGCTTGCCAAGTGGGTCACTTGCGATTTCATGACCGACTTCTTGCCTTTGCGCACATTTCTTTCTTTCTTTCTCTCCTTCGCTGATTCTTTGTTTCTTATTGTCCGCTTGCCCACTCTGGTTTCTTCTTCGTCTTCTTGCTTAGCTTTTCTTTTGTTGTCTCCTTCAGCTATTTATGTTTGGTCAAAGAATTGCTTTCTTCATGCTTCCATTTATATCCATTAAAGAGCTTAATTGTTGTACATCTATTTACTTTCCGTATAGGCAAATATACAAATTATACAAATGCAAACACAATAAACAAATAAACCAAAATAACATGTTAATACCTGATATTTCATTCTTCATCTTTAACTATTCGAAAGTGACAGTTACAAAAATAAGAAAGATTCAAATGTTATTTTGTCTCTTGTCTCTGTTTATTCTCCATTTTATTTCCCCCATCTATACTCGTGGAACTCCTCCATTCGGTTGGCATATTCATGCTTCAATTGCCACAAAGAGAGGCAGATACTTGCTCGTATATAAAGTAATATATCAATTTGGCCAATTAGGCTTCCCCCTGGGCCATGACCAATACATTGTTATTATCCGCCATCGCAGACCCCGCGCACTCCCCTTTCATTTCTTGGTCGCATCCAACCCCAACCCATACCGACTACGTGATTTACCGTACAAATATAACTCACAATTAAATTTAAACAAAATTATTATCCCAATGTTTGTCCATAACTGTTCCTTGTACTCCAGCACTCCCTCTTCCCTCTTTCACGATTCTCTTCACTCTTCTCTCTCTCTCTCTCTCCCTTTTGCTCTTTCTCAGCTTAATGGCCATTTCTCTCCATTGGCCACAAAATTGAATTTAATTGCCGTATCTCAACTGCTGTTTTTCGGGGCATTTTTCATTCGTTTCTTTTACGACTTTGCTGAAATTGTTGCTCAGTTCTATAATTATTTATGCATTCTGTGACTGCAAAAGCGTTTAACATGTCTCGTTAAATCTTTATTGAATATTAAAAGTGGGCATGGCCTGAGCATGAGCATGAGAAGGGGCCATCAGATTGTGTGTGACAGAATTTTGGGCATTCTTTCGATGTTTCTCATTCAGCTTTTATGCCTTGCTAATGACTGACGGTCACGCAGTACTCGTTCACGTTCTGTAAAGTAGATCCATTGAGACATGAGTCGGTAAAGTATCTTATCCATCCCCCAAACTATTTGCAGATGCATCCCCAACGCTTTTTCCCTGGTCCCTGTCTATCTAGTTCACTGCCAACTATTGAAAGTCTACTCCGGTCCGGCCCAGAAGCCAGCAAGTTGAGCTAATAATGCATATAATAAGCGATGTTTGCTAAGTAGCCGCCACAGTAAAACGACTACAACTATAACAAATAATAAGCAACAATCAGGCAACAGGGGAAAAGGCAAAGAATCTGAGCTGTGACAGTCGCCGCAGCGCTCTAAACGACAATCATCACTTGAGCAGAGTGCTTCAGGTGGTGGTACATCAACGCGGCAATCAAAAACGATTAACAAGATCGCACCACACCACTCCACTTCGCCACTTCACTCCGGCAGTCCACTGTGCTGTGGTGCTCCACTCTGCAGCAACTGAACCACCACCTGACCCACTTGGCAGCCTGTGACAGATGTGTGTCAACTGCACAGCCAAGTCGGAGAATTTTACAAGTTGTTAAGTGTTTTTGATATAAAAGAAAGAAAAAAACTAGGAACAGCCTCAGCCCCCAAGTCAAGTCAACCCCAACTCTAGCTCCGACTCTGTCTTGGCTTCGGTTTCCACTCAATAACATGTGCAACAAGTTTAGCAACTGTCGTGGCTGCTGATGATGATGATGACGATCACAAGCTCCAGGTCCAGCTTCAGCTTCAGCTCCAGCTCCGACTCCGGTTTGAAATCCGGGTGCAGGAGCAACTTTGGCCAGCTAGAAAACAAAATGTAGTGCAGCATTTGGCTTGTGGTTTTGTTGGCTTTTGGGGTGTCTGCGGCCCCTCCCACCTGGCCATAACTTACGCACTTTGGCAACCAACCCGTTTGGCGTCTCCCCAATGGGAGCAAGCCAAGTCCAGACGAGCCAAGCGTAACTTGGAACAGCCAAAAAGAGGCTACAGGTACAAACAGCTCAAACTAAAAAAAAACAACAAAAACAAAATAAAAATAATACTCGTAAAAGTAAAGTAACCAAATTTTTTGTTTAATTACCAATCATAAAAAGCGGCCGTCCAAAATAGTTTTTGGAACAGAACCAAAAGTTTAATAAGCATGACACATGGCCCAAGCCAAGGTACGCTCGTACTCAGATCCGCAGAGCTCCTCCGCCTCAAACCGAACCTCAGCTGGGGTTCAATTACGGTATTTTCCACCACTACCCTCTCCCGGAGCGCCACGCCCCCACACTCCGCGCAATGGAACAGTCATGCACGGGTGCGAGGAACCCCAAGCATAATAATTTGGCTTTTCTTTCTAATTATGCTATCAGATGTACCAGATGTTTAGGGCACATAAAACAGATTTGGAAGAATGTACTTTTAAAGACAAGAAAGAGAAATAAACAGTGTAGAAATATGACAGCAGAGAATTTTAAACAAATCCTTTCCCAATAAAATATCAGACAAACGGAGCTTTAAGCGAATTTGAAAACCTTAAAATATGTTTTGTCTTGAGGAAGTATTTCCTTCTGCAAGTTCTCTTTTTGTTTCCAAAAACATTTTTAGGGCTCCATGGGCAACTTTCATTTAAGTGCTTACCTTTTTGTGCACTACCCCAAAAAGTTCCACCATAAGATTGCCATTTCAATGGGCCAACAACAAGAAGGAAAAACATACTCTAACGACGCGATTCTTTCGCTTTGTCTGCTTTTGGCTGAAAGTGTGCTCGTAATTAGCCCTTTTTGTTGACTCTTTCTGGGGCCAGCAATGCACTAAATTAGCAACTATTACGCTTCCATTATAACTGTGGAGGCTTCCGCACAGGCTGTAATCTTGACTTTTAGTTCATGTGAAAGTAACAGTTTTTCTTCGTTGATATTTGGTTTTCTATTCCATTCTGAGATCTGCCATTGAAAACTCTCTCGTTTGGGGCCAACATAATTGCAGACATTATGCTGAGTTTTGTCTCCAAATATTTATGCAATTTTAATTGATGTACATATTGTATTTTATTTGACTAATTTGTGCATTATTCTGCATGGAATGTAGAAATGTCTAGCTTTCAGTTTGTTGCCAAAGTCTTTCAATTTGCTGGACTATATTTTATGTAGAGCTTCCTGGAAAGAAAAAAGATAAAACACATCTATCTAATATTCACATAATATTAATGTTCCATCGGGGGCCAAATAAATCAATTCTTCATTTCATATTAAATATTTAATGAATTTTTCAAGCACCCCTGGCGATACCTTCGCATCTCAACAGAATCTTCACACTCCAGATGTCCAAGAGAGGCAGAGAAAGAGAGAATTTTTCATTCACTGACTGGAGGTTATGCAACATAAGTTAATGTCCATTCAAGTGAAGGCTATCTGGCCACGTGGCCACGCCTCACATGTGTTTGAGTCGTGTGTCTGGACAAAGGGGATAATGGTCGAGGCCCTAGCCCACTCATCTATGACATAACAATTGCCAAATTCTTTTTTTGCTAGGGGATATTACGGCAATTGAAGGGAATATTGCATCACTTCAAGGTCACTTGAAGGATTGCTGATGGTAGATTGATTCCAGGATCTCATTTTTGACGTATTCCAAAAGGGGTTGCTACCTTGACCAAAAGGAGAACCTGAGATTCGTCACGCAGTGTATTTGTTGAGAAAATTAGGTCAATCTTCCGTCACTCCGGTCTGAGTCTGTCGCTGTGTCACATGCAAAACATTGCCGCATGATTTACGACTCTACAGGGGCAAGTCCAAGAGTAACAGAAAGATACAGAGACAGAGCAGCAGCAGCAGGGTCTGGGCAGAGGCTGCCAGGGGCAGCCATGGCAATGCGGATGCAACATTTGTCGTCGGGCCGTCTTTTGTCATGGCCATAAAATTTCAGCCGTCGCTGCCTCATGGTGCCTCTGGTACGCTGCCTTCGATGCTGTCGCTGACTGTTGGCCGTTTTCCACTTAAAGTCCGCCATAAAATTGCACATTTCACCGTTTTCCGTCCTTTGACATTGTGTGTCTGCCACCAATATCTTTCATAAACAATACAAACAAACTGTATGTAGGTACAGGACCGCGAATGATGCAAAAATGGATGTTTGCTTAATGACATCCTGCGAGGCGAGGGAAAGGGTTCTGCATTTTACAGATTTTACTATTCACTTGGAACTATAAAAGCGGCCAACTCTTTCGCCGTAACTTTTCTCTGCCGGCCGCTGAGCTCATGCGTGAATAAATAAAGCAGGCAGTGAGAGGAGACAAAAATTGGGTCAGGGCACACCTCTTTATAGCCAACGGCTGACGGAATCTACACCCGAAATACTCGTACCGTCCGGCCGTCTCATATAACTCATAACAAGGAACGCCTACGGCAAACAGAATGAATTTGCTTTCTTGTATCATTATTTTCTCACAAATCGACGCCTAAGTTTGCGCAACGGAATTAATGATTTACGCAAAGAATGTACGCAAAATTGTTGTACATTCGAACAAATATAAAATAAATATTCTGTAGCGTCAGGACGCTTGGAATACCGCTGCAGATTTATGAAATTTGTTGCATTCATTTGGATATAAAAACCAACCTGAGCAGGATTTTCCTTATGCCAGAATGTTAATTTTATTTTAGGCCTTAAATGTCAGTAAATGTGTGGAAATGTCTTGCATTCTTGATCTGATGATATTCCTTTTGTGGCGAAGATTGAAATGTTTTGGGAAAGACTTTCACATCAGTTGCTTAATCTGAAGCGATCATTTCCGATGCCAGCCAGAGTCCCAGAGGCTTTATCTTCCGCTTAAATCATTCTTTCGCTTTACAATGTTTACAATAAATTTAACAAAGGGGTATACAAATATTGGCCATCAAGACTCGAAACTCGCTGCCTTTTCTGCTGCCAAAAACTGCGCGGAAGAAGCGGCATAAGCACGGTTGACATATTCAGGTTAAAGAGATGCGACTTAAGCCCACTTTTGATCTCATTTGCTGTGCAGAGAATCATTGTGATCACCAGCAGCAACAACTTAGACATTCTGATTCACTTTCATGCGCCGAACAATCTCCGATTGTTCAGGCTGGGGCTAAATGGCTAAAAAGCCATTCAGCCAGCAGCAGCAGCGGCAAAAGTGGCCAAAAGGAAATGCAACAACAGCAACATCACATTGTTGGAATGGAATGACAACAGAGCCCGCAACTTTGGATGGAATGGAGATTTTATTTGCTTAGCCAACGCTGTGAATATTTAATTTGCACACACAAACACACTCGGGAAACACACACACGCACACACACGCACACACACGCACACACACGCACAAACGTTAAGCTTTAACGACACTAGTGACCCAGATTTTTGGGGGCTTAAGCTTAAAAGCTACAACGTTCAGCGCTAATAAGAACAGCCAGCAATGCCGCCGCCGCCATTACCCACACCAGCACACACACTCTCACACACAGACACTAACACATTGTTGTTGTTGTTGTTGTTGTTGTTGTTGTTGTGCGTGCTGAGGAAAGATACTCACTAATTAACCCACAGCCAAAGCCAAAGCCAAAACCAAAAGAATCAACCAAAAACTCATTTGCAAATTGTGTCTGAGAGTGAGGGACAGAGACAGCAGAGACGAGATGAGTGCGAGCGAGATGGGCAGGTGAAAGACAGAGGCGACTTTCTTAGGGGGGAGAAGAGAGAGGCAAGAAGAGAGGCAATGCCCAAAAATATAAATTATGCTTAGGAAACCCCCAAAAATAAAGCCATTGCATAGATGTGTGTGAGTTTAGAAGCTGGTCAGCTCTTAAATGACATCATATGGGAGGGCGCACTCATCGTAGAAAAGGTAGAGAAAGGTCTAGACTCGAGAGATATTCTCAAGCACATTTAATTATTTCCAAGCAATACATTTTTCAGTGAGTTTTAAAGTCAAGTTTTAAACCAGGCTTTAAGTTCGATCCTCGTGAATTTCCACGCTAAAATTATTCACGAATTAAAATTAAAACTTCCTTGCCGCTGTAATTGGATGAGTCAAATCAGGTAAAGTTGTAGGCAGGTGCCTCTACATACATTTTACATACATTTTATGCACATGTATGTATGTATGAGTTGACAACACCCACAAGAACTTACACACACACACACATGCATATTGGGAGCTCATTTATTGTTCGAGATTGTTAAGTAACCATCATCATCATCTTTGGTGGTTTTTTTTCCATTTTATTTTGTTTACGTTTGGCGCTTTGGCCCAAATATTCTTAAAAAGCTGACAGCGGTTCCCAACTTCAGCTTCAGCTCGAGTGGGAGTAGCAGTGGGAGAGGGATGGCCAATGCTGCGGGTTGGCTCTGGCTCTTTCTCGAACTTCGCCTCCTGCTCATTTCTCATTTCTTTTTCGGGTTTGCTTGAAATAATCATTGTCATGCAGGCGATTCTGCTTCATTATTTCGCCTGCTGTACCCACGCTTCTGCCCCTCTTTTGTCTTTGTCTTTGCTGGCTACGTCTCCCACTTGATAGGCATCGTAATGAGCTTTAAGTTAAGGTTCTGATCATGATCTCATGGAGGTTTTTCTGTTGTTTTTTTGTTTCAGTGAACGAGCAGATGAAGATGCTGCTGGCGCATCGCCTCCGTCATTTGTTGGTCACGCTGGCATTTTGGTTGAAACTCTCTTCCAGGCAGGTTCATTTCCATTGGAGAATGTTTTGGAACTTGAACTGCAATAAGTACAACCATTTGTATCTCCAAAAAAAGTTCCTGTTGCTTCTCAGGGCATCCAAGATTCGTGGTGTACTGTGGAGCCCCTGAATTGTAGTTTCTTTCGTTTTCATTGCTTTTGGCTTGCTTGCTTAACCAATATTTTGCCGCTCGATAATGAAAGGAAAGCAAAACAGCCGGCCCGGCTCGGCTCGTCCCGGCCCGGCCAGAGGATGGGTTGGTGGAGGAGGCGCTGGGTCAGCAGTCCCAGCAGGTCCCAAGCCCCGAAACACACAACAAAAGCTTGCCAGTATAATCATCAAGAGTGAATCTGCTGGAGAAATGGTTGTTGTCGTTGTTTTGGTTTTGGTTTTGGGCTGTAGTGGCGGTACGAACGGAGTCATGTTTGTGGTTTTAAACTTGCTTTCTTTCGTGGCGGTGGGGGATTTCATAATATTTGCATTGGTGTGTGTGTGTGTGTGTGTGTGTGCTTGTGAGTTTTTGCTCTTACAGGTGTTTGTGTGACCCAGTTCCACAGAGATGCCTGAGAAGTTCTCAAAAGACCCAACAAAAAGTGGATAATGAATGATGCGGTGGGCATTTCTTGGAAATGATATTGTTACATTGGTTAACTGTCAATTTATGTGACTTTTTGTTTTTGGTATGCGGTATCCTCGGAGTGTACGAATTTCAGTTGAGGAATCTCAAAGATTCAACGTTTAAATTGAAAGTAAAAAGTATCAGCCTATGTTCGGACTCTACCAATAATTTTTTATCATATTACTAATCTGTGGATACATTGTTCAAAGCCAGATTTCTTCTTGTTTCATTCACAGAGGCCAAGAAAATAAGATTTAATTATATAAATTGATGCATTTACGGTCTTCATACATACATACATATGTATGTATATTTGAATGATAAATGAACACATGTGTTCACGATTTTGAAATGTTTTAATTATTTACAAGTACGGAATAGATATCCGTTACATTAAATTTCACATGAGATATAGCCAAAAACTCTTCAGGCAGCAGTGACTTTTTTAGACAATAAATAGCAGAATTAGCAGCGCGCTTAGGTCAACAATTGGGAGTCTTGTGGCCAGCACAGAATGCATTATTTGAACTTGGCGCCTACACAGATCAGATTAGATCGATAGCATTGCATTACAGACTATCGAAAATGTAAATGTACGTATATCTAGTCTTCGAATTGTCACTCTGACCAAAGCTGAGGTCTATGTAACTTCTATGTTTACTTAAAACTTGTGGCATACTTTTTGTTGATCTGAAGTATCTTTTGGGAGTTCATTTTATTCATTAATCTAATTCATTTGGGCGGAGATTCGAAAGTTTTGAAACATGACACATTCAAACTCGAAACAATCCGATACGATTCCAAATCGAATGTCCTGAGGTTTCGTACAAATAATGGGTGAATGTGGTCTGGCGGGCACAATTGCTAGCTTATTTACCAACAACCAAACAAAGGCAGTACACTTCCCTTACGCTCCAAGCTTTCATCAGTCTTTCTACTCGCGCACACAGTAATTTTACATTTTGTCCATTTTCTAATCTGACAGCTGCCTAGCCTTGCCACATCATCGAAACAAATTGGAATGCCAGTTGCACAATCGATGTTTAAGCGACTATCGATAGGTACATGAATACGTTACATGTTTTGAACCGTAATATTTTTAACTTTATTTATGCCTTTACAACTTTTATTTATTTATTTTTGTCGATGTAAAGTATCTTGATAAAACCCCGATTGATTTGATACTTTCTACCATTGGCTGTTTATATATTCCAGAGCAAATACTACAGTTATTTTTCTCTTGAATGTTTGGCGCCGCTGCGCATGCTCTCTAAAGCTTTCCAGGCAGCGACTTCCAAGTGCAACGACGCTCTCCAAGTGGAATACTGGAGCAGCGAAGGCGCGACAGAAAGCGGCGCTGTAGAAAAGTAAGAAATAAAACAAGAAACCAGACGACCTCGACCAAAGTTGTCGCAAAAAACGAAAGAAATAAAGGCATGCAAATTATAATCCCGTACACATTGACAGTGTAAAAAGAGAGAACGAAAGATTGGAGGGGGAAAAAGAGAGAGAGAATGAGACCTGCCGAACCTAAAACGCTACTTTTTGGAGTGTAACGGTAAATGTGGGAGAGTGATGGAGCTATGGATTGCAGTGGAATAAAAAAGTTGAAGGTTTTCCTTATATGCATTATCAGTGACTTTCACTTTATTTGATAATTCATAGAAGGATAAATAAAAATACATATATTAATCTTGTTTTATTTGGAGGACTTCCAGCCTGCCTGGCAGCCTACTCGTACCGTTACCACTCACCAATGCGAGGCACAGCAACAACCGAAAACAAGTAATAACCAAGCAACAATCACAGTAAAAACGGCTCTCATAAAAATTCATTTCCAGTCAAAGCAGCAGCAGCAACAGCAGCAGCGACAGCGGCGACGGCCACTTCCAATGGGCAAAAACGAAAGACTTCGATTCAGTTTGGCGAAGACAACGAACCCGAAAAGAGCTTGGTCGCGGATCAAAACGAAAAACGGAGAAAAAAGGTACAAAGAGAAATAATAATCACGTCTGCGTCTTACAAAACGGTACGTGCGCGCATGCGTAGTCGTCTCTGTCTCTCTCTCTCTCTGTGGTGTGTGTGTGTCTGGCAGGGCGTGTGTGTGTGTGTGTGGGTATCGGGCTAAAAGCGTTTTATGCAGCCATACATATACGTGTACGAGTACGAACGACGGCTAACCAACACACGGCTAATACTTATAAGTAAGCCAAAAAGCCAAGCAAAAGAGAAGAAATCAAATTAATGAAAAAGAAATCAAACGCAAAGTTAAATTTATGAAAATTAGTGAGCCACGCAGGCGAATCCGAGTGCAGCAGCAGAAGTTATACAAAGTGAAAATCTATACAAAATCCATACAAAAAGTGTGTGTGTCGCTGGCTAAAGCCATTTGGGATTTCCTTTATTCTTTGAAGCTGAAATTTGACTCGAAGAAATCAAACAACATTCACTTCCACATTTCACTCACTCTCGCTATCTGTGAGAGGCAAAGCTACAGCTACAGCTACAGCTACTGGGGCAAACATCGTACGATCTCTTGGCCTTTTCTTTTGTGCCATTTCATCGTCATCGTCGTCTCCATCGTTGTCGTCGTTGTCGTCGTCGTCGTCAGCAGCAGCAGCAGCTTTAACAAACGGCACAATTTTCTTATAGAGACCCAAGGCATGTGAAAGTTATGCGCCAAACCACAAATCTCTTTCTATTTCTATTCCGTTTGCCAGTTTTATGTTTTTCTTTGCTGCTGCTTCTGTTTCTTCTTCTTTGGCCACAGCTTTACTAACGGGTTTTGGCTGTAAGACTTTGGCAACACTTTTGCTTTCCTATAAGGTTGCAGCCCCCCATCTGGCTGAGTGGCTCTGGCTATTTAGCATTTCAGACTTGGAAACGATTTGTGTTATTTGCGCAGAGACCAGAGCAGTCCCTCAGTGGCGAAAAAACCCGTTCCCCTGTATCCGAAAACACACCCAAAAATCAAGCAACTTGTTCTATAAATTATAAAATTAAATTAGCAAGGCAAGTCGGAACTTCAAGTCATACCGCCATTTTCTTGGCATTTAGCAGAGACTGCTTAACACTTTTAGCTGTGCTTCTTTCTCAGGAAATCATCTCATTTGCATCCCAAGAGCATACCTACATCCTACATCCTACATACATCATGCATACATATTTACATATGTACATTCATAGCTGCCAAATCATCTGTTTGGCATTTCCAATCACATTTGTTGACACGCCTCCACCTTCATCTGGCAGTCTCGAGGTCTGCTCGGTCTCTCTCTCTCTCTCTCTTTGCTGCTTCTCTTCTTCTTCATCTGCTGTTTACTCTTTGCCCAACAAAAGCGCACCAGCAAATATTTATTTTCTCTCACTTCAAGCCTCAAAAATAAACATAATTGATGCTGAAGCTTGCGGGGCAACTCCATTTACCATTGCCACTCCATCAAGGCACAATCATATTTTACATGTTAAGTAATTAATTTTGACAACTCATCGGTGGATTCATGAATAAGTCCTTCAATTTAGTCATCAATGAAGCCCAAGAAAAACCACCAAAAGCTCGAAAGATGACATTCAACTTACGCATTGTGGAAAAACCACACACTAAGCTCTTCTGTGACTCATTTCACATAATCAAAATCACATCGAATCAATTTGAATTCAATTTATAGATGCACACACACAGCGGACGCCCATTCTTGCATTTTAATGCCTTTTAATTGGTCAAACTCAAAACATTTCCAAATTGAAAGGCTCCCAAAAAAATGCTTTGGTGAGTCACACATCATTTTGCTGCACTTCCAACTCGAAAGGTTGAGTTGATGTTTTTTTTTATATTATTTGCACGGAAATAACGGTTAAATGCTTAACAGACAAACAGAAAAAACAAGTTGAAGGAACTTGCCAACAAAGTGAGTTGGCAAGAAGTTAAAGTGTCTTTTTTATGGCACAGAAGTGAGGCCAGGAGGTAGATGACTAGTGAGGGATTCTGAGGGGTTCTTTTGAAGCAGTTTTATGAAATGTTTCATCGTTGATCTTCTACATATATTCACAGGAAGAATAAGTATTCATAGCAATTGGAAGTAGCTCGAAGACTTGCTCAATAATAGTTCCGTTTTTTACGACAGCTTCTGCCAAACTTTACTTTTTCTTAAACAGAATTTAAACTTTTCCTTTATGTTTTCACTTTTTACTCTATTGGTTTGCATGTCTGGCAGTTTGATTTCCTATTGTATATTTGTTTGATTAGCATTCCCTATGGACAACCGGATTACACACAACAAATGTGGCAACCCATGGACCCATTGTCTGTGTATGCCGAACGTGTATCGCTTTTGGTATCTTTAGCACAGGCTTTGCTTCAACTAAAAGCCGAAAATCTGCGATCTATACCTGATGATTCATGCCAGCCAATCCCCTCAAGGTGGAATTCCGGGCTCTTAGATCGCGCAACAACCTTCAGGCAGCTGCGCAGCAACTCTAGTCGTAGCATGCATAAATCAATTACTTAAATGGTCAATTCCAGTGCTCTGACCACTGCACATTGAACCCACACCCATGGAACGAACCACCGCCTACTCCCCCTGCCTGCCTTCCACAACTTGGCCGCCATGTCACCAGCTTGGTCGCTCGTTCCGGCTTGCTTCGATTGCAATTTACCATTTTTACTCTTATTGGCGCATATTTCTTAGCGACTGCTTTTCCTGTTGGCCACCGAAAACTGGTTGTCCGGCAGCAGCTGCCTGGCGTGGTTCGGGCCGGTTCGATTCAATTCGATTGCCGTGTTCCCGTTTTGACTAGTTGGCTTAAATGTAGCAATCAATTTATGCGCCACCAGTTGCAGCCACAGCACAGCAGTGGCTTTAGCCTGTAGCCTGTATCTGTATCTGTAGCTGTAGCTATGGCCAAGTATCTCAGTCTTTTCTATAACATTTATTTGTACAAGTATCTGGGACTTTCACTTTTTATTATTGCTTGCTGTCTGCTGGTGGAGCGCGGGTTTTAATTGTTTGCCTTCTTTGGCGAGTAACGAGACTTGGCCACAAACATACAAGAAACACAAGAAAACATTCATTCAGATGCAGGAATATATATCAGCATTTGTACATGCGATTATGTAGGTACATATGAATCTGTGTTGCTTGTGGTATGCGTCCATTATTTCAATGGCCATTCACTTTGCTCCCTCCCTCTGCCGCTGTCCCTCTCTTACCAAACAGGCGCTAATGTGATTACAACAGACGAAAATGATTAAATTGCCAAAACGCCTGCAGCTGCGGCCCATTGTCTGTTGTGGGTAGCAGCACAATGGACGGACCCCACCAGCCATGGCCCGCCCCGTCCATGGCCCCCGCTCCAGTTTGCCTTCCTGTCCAACCGGTTCGATTCGATTTATGTACACCACTATCAGCGATCTGCAAGAATTCATATACTGGCACTCGTATATTTCTCTGGCTTTAATTGTGGGCTGTGTGTAATCCTTTTTCGACTCGATCTCGCTGGCCCTCGTGCTTCATTTAGCGCTTTGACATGAATACTTAATTCTTTGTTGTGTCCAAGTCGGGAGTTTTCATCTGCTGAGGTCATATTTGGTATGCCAGACACGTACTCGTGTGGTGTGTGGGTAAAAGTACTACGAGTACCAGTACCAGTACCAGTCCCAGTACGGTATTATTCCCATGTTGAGGTTGTCCAAAGGGTTATCAGAGTTCATGTCGTTTGGTTTTCAGTTTCTGGAAGCAACAAGCTCTTGCAAGGAATTGGAACTTTTCCTATGGGTATTTAGGTTCATGAACATCTCCTCTAAATCCGCTTTTGATGTACAATTAATTCTGCTAATCTTCTCATTAGAAGGTTCAAGCGAAATGCCTCCATTTATCTTTCAAAACTGATGGCTCCAAACTGGATTTGGCCTCCTTCTGCGCTCCCGAATTGCAGCCCCAACATAACTGAATGAAAAGCATTCTAGAAATCCAAGTTCAACCAGTGGAGGAGAACCATTCTAGTGGTCATTTGACATTTAGGGGAAGCAACAGAGTGGAGATTTCTATTGGACTCGCATTGGCAGTGGGGCAACTTAATCGGTTTTTGTTTTGCCGACTGGTTGGTTGCTCAATTGCATATGTTTTTTCCCATATCAAATTGATTTCGCAAAGAGTCGAACAACGCAAAGCAAACGGGTTTCCATTTTGATTGGGAACCGATGGAGGAGCAGCAGACGCGAAGATGATTTACCAATTGCCAGCAAACGAGATGCTAAATTATGCCACGGCAGTGATTAAATCAAAATTTAAACAGCAAATCGCACATCAATTTCCAATGCGAAAAAGGCAGAAGTGTGTGGAGTTCGTGAAACAAAAAGGTTGAGCAGACGACCGTGACAGGACTCGAACCTGCAATCTTCGGATTCGAAGTCCGACGCCTTATCCTTTAGGCCACACGGTCCTGTTGTATCGCCACGTTAGTTCCTGCCCTAAAAAGCGCAAAACGGGCGGCACACCTCAGCGCTTTTGCCACGAAAGCATCCCCAACCCACCCAACCACCCATCCACCCACTCACACATGCCGCTGAACCACCCTAACCCACACACACTTGCACCTCCCACCCCCATTGTGCGTCGCTGCTTGAGGGTGGACGACACTGAGTGCCGGCCACTGGGGGTGGTTCATCCTATGACGCGCACTTTTCACTTCCTGCTTCTGCGCAGAGTCCGCGACTGGCTGGACAGCTGTCAGCCCCACAGCATCCCTCGGGCAGTCAGCTGTTGCTCTCTGCAGAACATCTGATTGCAGCTTCAGTTCAGATTTGATGGAATTTATGGGGAATACTTCAATGCACAATGCTTTTCCGATTATTTCAGAGTCTAGTTAGTCTCTCGAATACACTCCAGATCTAGCAAATCAATAGTTTTAACTGGTTACAAAATTTCACACTTTTCTCTCCATAAAAATCATTTCTAAAACTTTGCCTAAAATCTACTTCCCCGCCAAATTATGAAGAACAAAAAGACAATGCTGAAGAACCCGAAAATTGTGAAGATTCCACCCGCAACAGCGAAGAGCCCGCGGCCCAAGAGAGCCGCGGCCAAGAGCTTCGACGTGGCCCAAGTGTGCAGTGTGGACCTGGAGAGCGATGGCGGCGTTCGGCTGCCGCCGCTGACGCTCGAGAGTCGCATCCAGCCGGAGGACGTGGCCGATGCACGCTTTCGGCTGGTGGAGGCGCGGTCCAAGCCGGTGATGCTCAGCGATCGGCAGTTCGACGTGCACATGAAGAGACTCGTGAAGGTCTTCATGTCCGAGGTGTCCATTACCAGAGACATGCGCGAAATCACCTCGAAGCGGTCGCTGCAGCCAGCCGACCGGCAGCTCCTGCAGGATCTGGAGATACTCAAAGGGAAACTGAGGCAGGAGCGCTGCAGCCTGGTGGTGACACTCAGCAAGGACAGCAGACACAGATGCCAGCAAAGTGCTGCCACGGATATCGCACCAAAAGCCAGCAACCAGAGCCAAGTCCGCGATGAGAAGCCCCCCGAATCCGCTGATGAACCGAAACCATCCACTGGCAGAATGTCTAAGATCTTCAAGCGAAAGCGAGGAGGAGCTCAGCCCAAAGTCGCTTGCAATCCGCCAATCATTTGCAGCAATATCGAAACACCCAAAGAGCTGTCGCAAAAGCTAATGGAAAAGTTGGCCAAAGCCTGCGAGGGTCCTGCAGCACCCGACGAAACAACCAGGAAACTCAAGCAGAGATTTGCCATAACGACTGACAGCAACGAGGATAACGATGCTCCACAAAATGCTGCCAAAACTGCTCCAACTAACGCTCCTGCCGCCGCTCCAGTTTCCCCTGCGACTGAGGCCACATCTGAGGCACTCTCTAGAAAATCCTCTGACATATTCTATGACTTTCCCGTTGCCATCTATTGAGTGCCCGGACTCCCTTTACATATTGGTTACAGAGGCAGTTACACTGCAAATGTTTTCCACCTTTGTAATCAAAATCGATTGAGGAGATTTTGTGATTGAACTTCCATGAATGAATAAATTGTAGATGTGCGTTCCTTAGTGGCAGCTCCCTCTTGAAAGTGTTCACCATCCATCGCCCAATACCATGCCAATACCAATTGAAATATCATCTTCAATTTGCCACATAATCATAAATATTGCACTCGGACCAGAATCTGGCACAAGGCCTCCTCCGGCACAGAACAATACGAGCAGCGGTGCCACCAGTCAGACGAGCAATCGTACTTAATTACCATAAAAAACACACACACACACTCCAAGACACCGAATGAAGAGCCGCTGGGGCAACACGAGTTCCGTGCCACATGTGGAACAACTGAGGCGTGTCCGAGAGTTGCGCATAAGTCTTACGTGTCTAGCTGCAGCCCCCAAAACATTTCTCTAAATTAACTTTAAGCTCAAATTAGTGGAGTGAAAGTGAAGTTGCGTTGGGAAAACTGAACCGAAACTGCACCGAAGAAGAGTCTAAAATGACTCACTAAATGGAGAGCTGGAATGCAGCTGTAGGAGGCTTTCAATGTTCAAGCCGGACCTAAACCGGTATGCCAACTGCCAACTGGTTGGGTCAAAGGACGCTTGTCCTTGGGCAGTCCAGAGTCTAGAGTCCAGAGTCCACAGTCCATAAATTGCATATCCATTAAAACCGGCTTATCGACATCAGCCACTTGGCTCCGCTCAATTATTTTCCACTCTCCGAACTCATTGCAGGCAACAACATCGCAGCACAACAGAAGACAACAGACGGCAGACATTTATTTGCAGAGAGCCATCTCCATTTGCAGTGCAAGAGTGGGCCAGCACGGGGCAGGGGGGGCTAGCAGCAACCGTGGGAGATGTCTGCGATGCGGCATCGTCCGATGGCACCGCCAGGTCCGGGTGCCGGGGCTGGAGTCGGAGCAGGGGCGCCCGGGGATCATGGCGATAGCGATGACAACAACTTTACCGACGACGAGAGCTCGCCACTGACACACGACATATACGGCGGCAGGTAGGTTTTCCATCCACCCCCCCAAAATGTATGCAAATTGCTGGCTAGGAACCAAAGCCGGAACTTGAGTGTCTCACTGTAATTAGCCCCACCAGCTCTTGTTTCACAATCACTTTCCGAGCAGGGCGGGGTCGAGTCGAGTCGGATTGAGGCAATGAAATGCCGGAAGTGAAGATCAGACGAGTGGCAGATCGAGTTTGCTTTCCATCCTCTGTCTGATCTGTCCATCGTTTGCTCCCCTTTTCAGCCAGCGCACGATACAAGAGACAAAGGGTTGGGATGTCTTCCGGGATCCACCGATCAAAATTGAGACAGGGTCCACGGCGAACCAGGAGTGTCTGGAGCTAACCATCAAGATCCTCAAGATCTTCGCCTACATCATTACTTTTATTATAGTTTTAAGCGGCGGCGTCATAGCCAAGGGCACCATGCTCTTCATGACCTCGCAAGTGCGAAAGGACAAGAAGATGGAGTACTGCAACAAAGACTTGGTATGTCCCACTGTCCCTTAAGCCATTTGACTCCCATTAATGGAACCCTTTCGATCCCCCACTCAGGGACGCGACAAAACCTTTGTGGTGCGCCTGCCGGAGGAGGAGCGAGTGGCCTGGATCTGGGCCCTAATGATAGCCTATGCCCTGCCCGAGATCGGGGCACTGATCCGCTCCGCTCGCATCTGTTTCTTCAAGACCTTCAAGGTGCCGAAGACGGGGCACTTTCTGTTCGTCTGGCTGATGGAGAGCTTCAATGCGATGGGCACGGCGCTGCTGATGTTCGTGGTGCTGCCCCAGATCGATGCCATCCAGGGAGCGATGCTCACCAACTGCCTGTGCGTCATCCCGGGCATCTTTGGGCTGCTCTCGCGCACCTCCAAGGAGGGCAAGCGGTTCGTCAAGGCCATCATCGATCTGGCGGCGGTGGCGGCCCAGGTGACGGGTCTCGTCATCTGGCCCCTGCTGGAGAACCGTCGCGAGTTGTGGGTCATCCCGGTGGCCTGTGTGATGATCTCGTGCGGCTGGTGGGAGAACTACGTGTCGCCGCAGTCGTCCCTGGGCCTGGTGCGCGCCCTGGGGCGCATCAAGGAGGAGATGCGCTACACGCGCTACTTCTGTCACATGTTCCTGTCCATCTGGAAGATCCTGCTCTTCTTCTGCCTCACGCTGCTCATCTACTGGGCCCAGGGCGAGGAGCCCGGCAATCTGTTTGCCCTGTACGGCGACGCCTTCGGTCCGCACAAGATCATTGTCTACGAGCTGCCAGCGGGTCTCGGCGGAGTCCTGCCCGACACCCTGGAGTCGGCCAACATCGACACGGTCGAGGTGGACGCCGCCTACAACACGGTGGTCTATGTGCTGCTCCTGCAGATCTTTGGCGCCTACCTGTGCTACATCTTCGGCAAGTTCGCCTGCAAAATTCTCATCCAGGGCTTCAGCTACGCCTTCCCCGTGAGCCTAACCGTGCCCCTGGCCGTCTCCCTGCTGATTTCCGTGTGCGGCATTCGCATCGACGATCCGTGCTTCTTCCACGACACCATTCCGGACTATCTGTTCTTTACGAGTCCCTCGAACTTCCGCTTCAACAACTTTGTGACGGAGCAGATGGCCTGGGCGTGGATCCTGTGGCTGCTCAGCCAGACCTGGATCGCGCTGCACATCTGGACGCCCAAGTGCGAGCGCCTGGCCACCACGGAGAAGCTCTTCGTGAAGCCCATGTACTCCTCGCTGCTGATCGACCAGTCCATGGCGCTCAACCGCAGGCGCGACGATCAGGCGGACGTCAAGACGGAGGACCTGTCGGAGATCGAGAAGGAAAAGGGCGACGAGTACTACGAAACCATCTCGGTGCACACCGATCGCTCCTCCGCCCCGAACAAGCCCTCGATCAAGTCCTCGGACAACATAACCCGCATCTACTCGTGCGCCACCATGTGGCACGAAACCAGAGACGAGATGATCGAGTTCTTGAAGAGCATCATGCGCATGGACGAGGACCAGTGTGCGCGCCGTGTGGCCCAGAAGTATTTGCGGGTGCTCGACCCCGACTACTACGAGTTTGAGAGTGAGTTCAAAAGGATCCGAGTGAGTCTTGGATGGGGTTTAATCTCTAACTTTGCTTGCAGCCCACATCTTCTTCGACGACGCCTTCGAGATCTCCGACCACAGCGACGATGACATCCAGTGCAATCGATTTGTGAAGCTGCTGATTGCCACCATGGACGAGGCAGCGTCGGACATACACCAGACCACGATACGGCTGCGTCCGCCCAAGAAGTATCCCACGCCGTACGGCGGTCGCCTGGTGTGGACGCTGCCCGGCAAGACTAAGTTCATCACCCACCTGAAGGACAAGGACCGCATTCGCCACCGCAAGCGCTGGTCCCAGGTCATGTACATGTACTACCTGCTGGGCCATCGGCTCATGGAGCTGCCCATATCGGTGGACCGCAAGGATGCCATTGCGGAGAACACCTACCTGCTGACCCTGGACGGGGACATTGACTTCAAGCCGAATGCCGTCACGCTGCTGGTGGATCTGATGAAGAAGAACAAGAACCTGGGCGCCGCCTGTGGCCGCATCCATCCGGTGGGCTCGGGGCCCATGGTGTGGTACCAGCTCTTCGAGTACGCCATCGGCCATTGGCTGCAGAAGGCCACCGAGCACATGATCGGCTGTGTGCTCTGCTCCCCCGGCTGCTTCTCCCTGTTCCGCGGCAAGGCCCTCATGGACGACAACGTGATGAAGAAGTACACGACGCGATCGGACGAGGCCCGGCACTATGTGCAGTACGATCAGGGCGAGGATCGCTGGCTCTGCACGCTGCTGCTGCAGCGCGGCTATCGCGTGGAGTACTCCGCGGCCAGCGATGCCTACACCCACTGCCCGGAGGGCTTCAACGAGTTCTACAACCAGCGACGCCGCTGGGTGCCCTCGACCATCGCCAACATCATGGACCTGCTGGCGGACGCCAAGCGCACGATCAAGATCAACGACAACATCTCGCTGCTGTACATCTTCTACCAGATGATGTTGATGGGCGGCACCATCCTGGGGCCCGGCACGATCTTCCTCATGTTGGTGGGCGCCTTCGTGGCGGCCTTCCGCATCGACAACTGGACCTCCTTCCACTACAACATCGTTCCGATTCTGGCCTTCATGTTCATCTGCTTCACCTGCAAGTCCAACATTCAGCTGTTCGTCGCCCAGGTGCTGTCCACCGCCTACGCGCTGATCATGATGGCGGTGATCGTGGGCACGGCCCTGCAGCTGGGCGAGGACGGCATAGGCTCGCCCTCGGCCATCTTCTTGATATCGATGGTGGGCTCATTCTTCATAGCCGCATGTCTGCATCCCCAGGAGTTCTGGTGCATAACGTGCGGCCTGATCTATCTGCTGTCCATTCCCTCCATGTACCTGCTGCTCATCCTCTACTCGATCATCAACCTGAATGTCGTCTCGTGGGGCACGCGCGAGGTGGTGGCCAAGAAGACCAAGAAGGAGCTCGAGGCCGAGAAGAAGGCCAACGAGGAGGCCAAGAAGCGGGTCAAGCAGAAGAGCATGCTCAGCTTCCTGCAGAGCGGCATCGGCGACAACGGCGACGAGGAGGGCTCGGTGGAGTTCTCCCTCGCCGGACTCTTCCGCTGCATCTTCTGCACCCATGGCAAGACCTCTGACGAGAAGCAGCAGCTGACGACCATTGCCGAGTCCCTGGACACGATCAAGCAGCGCATGGACACCATCGAGAGCGCCGTCGATCCGCACGGACACCACGCCTCGCGCCACAACAGGCGCAGGACCACTTCCAGCGGCTCCAAGGATCACCATCTGCTCACTTCGGTGGCGGAGAAATCGGGCGACGAGTCGGACGTCTCCGATTCGGACACTTCGGCGGAGCCCAAGCAGGAGCGCGACTTCCTCACGAACCCCTACTGGATCGAGGATCCCGACGTGCGCAAGGGCGAAGTGGACTTTCTGTCCAGCACCGAAATTCAGTTCTGGAAAGATCTCATCGATCAGTACCTCTATCCCATTGACAATGATCCCGTGGAGCAGGTATGTTACGAACTAGAGTCGCTGGTCAGTCTCTCTGTTTCGGTACTCCGAATCGAGCTTCCCTTTGAGTATGTTTGCCAAATGATCCCCCAACCAAATCGAATCGAAAATCGCATAACATTATTGTAGGCCCGCATAGCGAAAGATCTGAAGGAGCTGCGCGACTCCTCGGTGTTTGCCTTCTTCATGATCAACGCACTGTTTGTGCTGATCGTGTTCCTGCTGCAGCTGAACAAGGACAACATTCACGTGAAGTGGCCCTTCGGCGTGCGCACCAACATCACCTACGACGAGTCCACACAGGAGGTAAAGAAACCATTGCAGGCCATACTAACCCAACTCTCGTTCTCTTCTCGTTTTCTCGTTTTCTCTTGCCAACAATTGGAAGGCCCGCATTGCCTCCGATCTGATTGAGCTGCGGAACAAGTCGGTGTTTGCGTTTTTCATGGCCAACGCCTTGTTTGTGTTGATTGTGTTCTTGTTGCAACTGAACAAGGACAAGTTGCATATCGTTTGGCCGTTGGGCGTTAAAACGAACATTACCTATATCGAAGAGACATCCGAGGTTTACATAAACTCCTACTTTATGTTCTATCTAACCAACCACTGCATCACTCTGAACCACTCTGTTTTGGTTGCGTGTGTGCCAAAAGGGTCTGTCTCCAACCTGTCTAACTTCCCGCCTGTCCCGACACTCCACTCTCTGTCTCACTCTCTATGTTTACCACAAACCCAAACAACCAGCTAATGATGTTACTTGTTACTTGTTCTTGTTACTCTCCCCTTGGTCGAGCCCCATCCTAATGGTTCAGGCATACGAAATCATACGAAACCAATTAAAAACTCGTGCATCATGTTAAAACCAACCCACACATTGACATCGCAAATGGTCGCTAACAGTTACTCCCTTGTCCCAAAGAAAACGGAAACACGGTAAACTGAAAGCCATATCTACTATCTATATATACACTAGGTGTATCCACACATGCCCAGAGTCTTGGCTGCATGTCTCATTGTTCCTACATAATCGTATAACCTCCTCCTACTGGGTATCACACCTCGACATGCCACAATCACCGGACAATTGGTGTTATGTTCAGCCATTTATCCGCGCCCAAGCAACCAGTCTACCAATCTACCAATCTACCAATCAAATTGTTCAATGTCACTAACCCAAATGGTACTCTGCTGAGCAGTCCACTAACCAGCCCGAAATGCTTTCGCAGGTTCACATCTCCAAGGAGTATCTGCAGCTGGAGCCCATTGGCCTGGTCTTTGTGTTCTTCTTTGCCCTCATTTTGGTCATACAGTTTACGGCGATGTTGTTCCATCGCTTTGGCACCATCTCGCACATTTTGGCCTCCACCGAGCTGAACTTTTGCAAAAAGAAATCGGAGGATCTCACACAGGATCAGCTTATAGACAAGGTGGGTACACACCACACAAGCATCGCTGGATCTCCACTCACACTTTGCTCCTTCCCTCCAGCATGCTGTGGAGATCGTCAAGAATCTGCAGCGCTTGCAGGGCATCGACGGGGACTATGACAATGACTCTGGCTCGGGACCCGATCGCATAGCCCGCCGCAAGACCATCCAGAACCTGGAGAAGGCCCGGCAGCCGCGTCGACAAATTGGCACCCTGGATGTGGCCTTCAAGAAGCGATTCCTCAAGCTCACTGCCGATGCGGAGAACAATCCCGCAACGCCCATTCTCACGCGTCGCCTGACCATGAGGGCCGAGACCATTCGGGCCCTGGAGGTGCGCAAGAACTCGGTGATGGCCGAAAGACGCAAGTCGGCCATGCAGACACTGGGCGCGAAGAATGAGTACGGCATTACCACAGGAGCACCGGTAAGAAGCGAAGCGAGAGATATTTAAAGATATTTACGAGCACGCTCCCTTCCTAGGTGAACAATAATGGAGTTGTGCCCAATCAGCGGAGTGGACGGGTGTCAAATGCTGGCATTAGCATCAAGGATGTCTTCAATGTGAACGGAATACCGCCAGAGGTGAGCATTCATAATGCTTTCCATAAATGCAGAACTTATCGAGTATAATCTTTCATTGAATAGCAGATTTATGGCTCTAATGGCGGTGGCACCATCAATCAGGGCTACGAGCATGTCATCGATGAGGACGGCGATGGCAACTCGCTGCGTCTGACCACTCGCAACCCACATCCGCATCCCCAGGTGTCCTGGGGCCAGAACACCAGCGGCGGCAACACCACGGGCCGCCTGTAAACTACTTTAATGTGTAAGCTAGAGATCTTGTTAACGAATTGTTCCGCCTCTTTCCATAAACTGCCTAGAACATAGACCTAAACCTAAACCTAAACATAACACCTACATCTAGAGCTATAGTCAAGAACATTATTGTGTTGTACATACTCGTAATTAGGAGACATGAGAGGAGATATAGATAAAGATAGGGAGTGAGAGTGAGAGTGAGAGTGAGAGACGATGCCTTGTCGACACAACGAACATAATGCTTAGCTAATCACACTGCCAGTGACGATGTGTGGGCCCCAGAATGGCAGCAAACATTCGTACTATGTACTATACTATATCATTTGTTAGGTTATGTTTAAGTCAATCTGTGGCGAACCCACTACCAGTGCAAGCTGACACAAAATACTCAACGCTCAGAGCTCATTCGAAAGTGCAGCAATTAAGAGGGAAATCAATTCTTTTCTATGAATTGAGTGCAACTTTTGATGCGACAAATAAATGAGAATATATCGAGATGGATCGCTCTTGTTGTTTCTGGCTTTGAGCCCTCGTTTAATATGAATAAGTTTATTTGGTGGCATAGTATTGGGGGGGGGGAAAATATTGGACTGACTGGCGTGTAAATATTTGCATAGACTCTGCTTGGAAGCTCCACTGAGCGGGACAACATTGATAACCAACTCTGATAGCTAATAATTGCAATAATAGTAGACACCCAAATACCGAAAACGAATGCTATAAGTATGCTTCGTAAGTGTATGAGTTGACGTGAGGACCCAGCACAGTCAAGCAATTGTTTAGTGGAAGAGCAAGTTGCCCTTCTTGGCGGCTATGGGCAGACGGTCGCCCTGCAGGAATGGATTCATGACAGCGTCCATGCGTGGATCGGGCATGGCCGGGTAGCCTGCCTTCTTCACCAAGCTGTTGACATTGTTGAGGCTGTTCTCCTGGCCCATCTGGAGTATGTACTGCTCCACGGCCGAGTTGAGGTCGCCCTTGTCCGAGCCCGAATCGGCGCTGTCCTGCTCCGAGCAGTCGAACATATGCTCGTTGTCGCAGGTGCAGTCCTGGGCAGCCTGGAACTCGCGACTGAAGATGGCCGTGTTCTCAAAGTCCATGAGGCAGCTGCCTCCCTGGGTGTCCGCGTCATAGCCCTCGGGGCAGGGATTGGGCGGATTGCAGTAGGCGGGCAAGCCAGCGTCATTCTTTACAATATTGTTGAAGCGGTTGGGGCCCTCGCCCATGCCGCCCGAGATGAACTGGTGGCCCCACAGCGAGCTGTGCTGCAGGAACTCGTGGTCCCGCAGCGAGGGATTCGCGTTGACTGCCGACTGCAGCACACAGTCGCTGCCGCCTTCGCACAGCCTGGAGTACTCGGACCGAGAGACGAGGTCCACATTGTCCTTGGGCGCAACGGCTGCCATGTCGCCATCGTTGTCCACGTCGTAGTAGCCCACCTGCATGTCGTTATCCATGCGATTGAGCAGATCCGTCAGCAGAACATCAGCGAAAATGTTATCCTTCGAGCCATAGGACTGCACCTGCGAGCCCCCCGACACCAGAAGGAGCATGTAAATCAGCATCTTGAGACCTGAAAACAATTCAATGCCGAAGTAATTTATTTTTCACTATTTTCAAAGAACTCACATTGCGAACGGGACAACATATTGCGCATTTGCACTGAAATTAACACTGTCCACGTAGAGAGTTTGGTAAGTTTATTGATTTTTCCGGTCGCCAGCTGCTACAAACACTCGGCTCGGGTATCTGTATGTATAACAATGTTATGTGGTTGGTTTGGTACTCTCCGAGGTTGCCGATGTGTTGACTACCAGTTGAATACTCGGAATGTGCATTGCCAGCCCTCTTTATAAATCATTCAAAGCTGATAAGGTGGCAAAAGCAGTGCGCAGGCGCGCTCCATAAAAGCTCTTTCGGGTTTGTTGGACTAGTCCTAGTGCCATAAAGCCATTTGTTAATGTGCTTTAGAGAATTGGTTTAACAATATTTGAAGTAATGAATATTATATGCCACGAAGCTTCATATATATGTACATACATAAGTATGTATGTGGCAACTAATTTAATTCCACTTAGCATTCATGAAATTACATACCTCGATTCTTAAATAGATTCTTAGAGGGAAAAACAGTTCAAATGAAAATATACAACAGATGAATGCTTTTCAGGAATATTCAGTTTTCTGTTAATTACAAGTAGAGCTCTAAACTATAATTATTCCATGAAAAATCATGCTGGAAGATCTCAGCTCTTGTAAATCCATAATCAAATGGTTTGTAGGTTAATCACTGTCAAAGTCACTTATAAATTCAATTTCATCCTCAATTCGTTGCAGAGTGCGCTTGTGGCTCTTCGTTTTGGTGTGTGCCACCAGGAGCGGCTTGGTCATGAAATCCTTGCGGCAAGGCTCACACTTGAATTTCATTTTGGTGGCCGTGTGGGTGGCATGATGATCACTTAGTTCCGAGACACTGGTGAATATCTTTCCGCACTGCAGACAGGGATAAGGGCGTTCATTCTCATGGGCTCTGTGGGAGCATATAAAGGATTAATTAAATATTCAAAATTAGTCGAATTACAATCTTTTTTCTCACTTTTCATGGCGTAGCTTGGCGCCCATTGAAACGAAGACTTCGCCACAAGTCGCGCACTTGAATTGCCGCTGGCCATTATGGGACTGCGTGCGATGCTGCTTCAAATCAGCCTTCTTGGTAAAGGTTTCGGGGCATTCGGTACATGGAAAGAACATTTTCATTTCCTTGCGCTCCTGGTGCGCATCCAAGTGCTCGTTGTACGAGTATTCGTCATCGTAGAACTGGCCGCATTGCTCACATATGAAGAAGTTACGGCATCGCTTCGCTGCGCGATTCATCTGCTCTTCCTTTATCGCAGCCTTGTGCGCCTCTTCCGCTGCGACGAGCATCGCCGCCTGGGGGTCCTCTTCGGAAGTGAACTCGTCGTCATCGTCTCTGACGAAGCCCATGAAAAGTTCATCATCCTCAATGGGTGGCTCCAGCTGGTCCGCGTCAATCAATTGTTCATGCAGCTCCGTTGGCACGTACTTCTTGCGCTCCTCCTCTGTGGTCTTCTTGACCATCTCCAGCAAGTACTTTTGTGAGAAGATGCAACGCTCGCGAAACTTCACAGCCAGATCCAGTTCGGAGAAGCACCGCTCGCAGACAAACTCCGGCAAGCCTTCATCTGTAGACAGCTGGAAAGGAACAAAGGATAACTTTATCTGTACATTCCGCTCGCTTAATAAACAATTCTCATGGAGGTTACATACCTCGACTCCAGTTATCATTTTCAGTTGGCACAGCAGCTTTCCACGCATGTATTTGAACACATGTCTCTCGCGCTTCTTGTCCTTTATTTTATTTGCGCAAATCCGGCAAACTAGTGTAATATCCATGACTTTTAAGTGTTTATTTGAATAAACAAATGAAAACAAAATTCACACGCCAATTAGAGCTGGGAAAAAATCGATTCAATCATCGGTATAGTCGATTCTTTGGTTTTCGTGTAAACATCGATTCTGGTTTTGGCAGTCGATATTTTTCTGCGACCACAAATTCTTGGACACTAAAAATATTACAGACTCGAAAGACTTCCCAACATCAGCCAGCACTATTTTCTTTTATGAAGGAGAAGATCGACAGCAAAATAAAGACCCCAAATTCTGACGATTTGTCTTACGGCTTTTTATTTAAATTAAATGTATATTTTAATAAAATTGTTTGATTAAATAAATATTTAAGCAAACCCCAAAATTTGAGCACAACAATAGAGGAAATGTCCGCAACGAAGAATTTTGTCAATTATGGCTAGAAAATATTTCTTTGCCTAAGGTGCTGTCTCGGGATCGAGTAGCCGTCAAGAATTTCAGGTAGACTAAGGAAAGGAAGAGTACCAACAGAGAGGTTTGTGTTTTTACTGTTATGTATATAAATTGTTTTTTAAATCATACTTATTTTCTTTTTTATCAAACGACAGTTGAAAAGGAAAAGTACAGAAGGACTATTTCAAGCAAAAAAATCTAAAACTGTAACAGGAATTTCTGAAACAGATCCTCTACCAGATGCTGTGAAAGTACCAGTCACGGATCTTGTACCGGATCACTAACCAAATAGTATATTAGATGGCCAGCTTTGAAGAAGCAAAACGTCATCGCTAAATGTGCGTCTTGGAGTCCCAGGCCTCTGCCCGGAGTCCCGACTACAAGTATTAGTGCGTGTAGAACAAAACTGTCGTGTAGTGTTATTTATTAAAATGTAATAGAAATTGATTTGTCCTATTAGTTTCATATAATAATTAAACTCATTATTTTCCATATTAATTTCAGTCGCATACATCCGGATATATTTGCACCTTGTTAGAAAACGCTTGCGCCGAGTTCGGCATAGAAAAGGAAAAATGTAGAATTCTGACAACGGATAATGCCAGCAACATGGTTTCAGCATCCAAACTTTTTCTTGGGATTGGAAGACATGTTCCATGTTTTGCGCATACCTTAAATTTGGTTGTAGATGATGTTGTGAAAAATATACCATCATTTTCGGACGTTCTTAATAAAGTTAAGCGTATCGTAAAATATTTTAAACAATGTCCCTCATCCATGGACGAATTGCGAAAAATGCAAGCGGTTGAAGGAGTGCCAGAAGGTCGAATAAAGACTCTAACTCAAAATGTTGACACGCGATGGAACTCATGCTTAGAAATGCTGATCTCGTTTTTAGACCTATCAAGTAAGGTGGCCATTATTTTAATAAAACGCTCCAGTTCGGTTAAGAACTTACCAGAAATGGTGTCCACTCACGATATAAAAATTTGCAGAGATTTTTGCAATTTGTTGAAGCCATTTAAAGATGCAACGGAAAAAATAAGCGGAGAAAATTACGTAACAGTGAGCTTAGTATTTCCATTGATTTCCATCCTTTTAAAAAAACTTAAAGAAATGAAAGTGGGAAGACTCACTCTTAAAAGTTTCGCAAAATCGATTTGACAAACTAAGCATGAATAAAACTCTCGTAAAGACAACACTATTGGATCCTCGATTTTAAAAGTTGTACATTCATTCGCCAATGTGTATAGTGGAAGCGACTCAGAATATTATGTTAGAAATGAGCAGCCTTGAAACCAAAATACGTAACTAAAATACAACCTTTTTCTCTTTTTGTTTATTAAAAGTGAAGTAAAAATACTTACATATGTACATTTTCTTTTGAAATTGATTAGCGAATATAAAAGCTTATATATGAATGTATGTATTGTATTTGTATGTAATACAAATTTCCATAAATTCTTTCAGCAATCGTTAACCCCACATTTGGACAGCGGCATTGAAAAAGTAGAACTGGATGTCAACGAAAGTTTTCTGTTTCGACACAAAAGCTTCCCGAAAACCCGGCTCAAAAGGAATTGACTATCTACCTAAGCTTGCCGCTTACCAATTGGGAGAGTGATCCAATAACGTTTTGGTTTTCCCAAAGCGAAACACTGCCGAACCTATGTAGGGTGGCACTAAGCTACCTAATTACACCTGGTAGCTCAGTGCCATCAGAGAGGCTGGCCTCAGCAATTAAGTGTGTAGTGTGTGACACTCGCAGTCGCATGACTGATGCGCATATAAAAGAAAGGGTGTTTTTAAAATCCTTAAAAAAAGAGTTTTGGATGCTTCCTTGATTGGTAAAGTAAAAGAATAAAATTGAAGAGAGTATTATTATATTAAATTATATGTAGTATTATATATGTAAGACGAACTATGTTATAAACATATACATAAACATAAACTATATTAATCAAGAAAAAGAATAAAAGAAGCTATAAACATATGCAAGGGTCTGATTTCTATATGGCAACTATGTATTTCTGCATCGCGCGGAATCGAATTTCAGCAAATACATACAAGCAAAAAAATATCAAAATATCGAAAAAAAAAATATCATTGATATGATATTTTTAAAATATTTGACAACCCTATCGTTAATTGTATGGGTGCCGAGCCCTGCATTAGAGTATTCAGAGTCACGGTGTGAACAAGCATAAAGTTTTGACGGAACGGGACATGGAGACATGTTTGCTGGCAAGGCGGCTGCCTTGCACATGTACACACACATTAACACTTGCACATTTTCCTCCGTCTCCCATCGGCAAATCGAGATTTGGACAACTGACCTCAAATTTGATGCCCAAGCAAGGCACTAAAATCTGCATAGACCCACCGCGTACTTATTTTTTTGGATATAAATATATATATATATATATATTTATTTATATATTGTATATATACATATATGTATATTGTAGTAGTAATAGTAATAGATCAAGAATATATACATATATACCATATGTATATATATAAACTGTATATATATATTATTGTTCAGCATCAATAGCCGAGTCGATTAAGCCATGTCTGTCTGTTCGTCCGTCCGTCTGTTCCTCCCTTCGTCCGTCCGTCTGTTCCTTCCTTCGTCCGACCGACCGTCTTGTTGAGCGTCATGTGTGCACCGTCATAATATGTATGTGTGCTTACTGTGTATAGATGCCTGTCGTATCATGTAAAAAGTGGGAGCGCGCCCAATGCACTATGGTCCAGACGACCACTTTTCTTGGCCAAAAGGCAATTTTTAAAAGTTAAAACCAAGACGTGGTTTTTGGCGCCCTGCATTAGAAAAAGAGTGACCATCAAAGTTGCGTACCAGAAATTTGCATAGATGGCGCCACCTTCGCAAAATCAGCTGTGAAACCCAGCTGTCATTATTGAAAAGCACGTGCAGTGAAAAAGTACCAATTTGTTTGATGTTTTAAATTCCTCATAACTTAAAAAAAACCATAAGCTGATCAAATTTTTGTCATGAATTCTAATCAATCAGGTTTGTACTACGTGTTTATTATAAAATAACAGCATCTAGTAGTTGTACTGTCTTCGTAGTTGCATTTTAAAATGAGTCTCTCAGAATTGCTAATTTGTAAAGAAAATTAATTTTTGGAAAGGATTATTTTATAGAGTGCCACCTAGTCCCACCTAGAAACCTATTGTATGTAGTAGAGTAATAAATTCTTGTTAAAATGTATATAGTCAGTACTGCCACATTTGACCACAACTCTTTTTATTTGTATTAATAGATTATAACCTCAAAATCAAAAATGAAGAGTTGTTTGCTGTGTGGCAATCAGAGAAGGGAAAAGCATGCAAGAAAAATGCGTTATTCAATTATTTGAAAGGAAAAATTGATGGAAAACTTCCAGATGATATAATTAAAGACTTCTGTAAGAAAGTTTGTTACCGTTTGTCCAAAAAATATAAAAAATGCAGGTCAAATGCGGATATGTTTAAACGAAAATACGTATATTGGGTAAATAAACAGACATGTATAACCTCAAAAAAAGTCTTGAGGTCAGTGGGACGCCGGATTGTATTACACGCCGGATACAAGTGCCATATCCAAAAGTGGAGAATTTACGATCAAAAAGATAAAAATGAAGTCCGTGAAAGGAAAAGGCATATTCAAGACATGTTTTGGGAAAAACTGTCTCTAAAAGTTGATCGGCCAAGAACTGGCGGATTTGGCAGTACAAATGATGGCAACACAGCCCGCCGTGCATTTAGTAACCCAAAAATATTTTCAACCATCACGGAAATTGATGAGGAGATTATTAAAAACTTTGGAATTGTGCTGATTTGTCTTTCATGCCAACTGCCAATAAATGTTGAAAAATTTAAACAATTCTGCCATAAAACTGGGGAGTTAATTATTGATAGATACCCTTGGTTACCAATGACTGCAACAGTGCATAAAATTCTGGTACATTCCAGCTGTATTATAGAAAGCACTCTTCTTCCTGTAGGATATTTCGGAGAGGAGGCAGCAGAATCTAGAAACAAACTTTATAAGTCTGATCGGTTACACCATGCACGGAAGTGCAGCCGAATGTTGAATTTTTCAGACGTATTCCACCGAGCGATGGATACATCAGATCCTATGATTTCATCGGTAAATCTAGATAGACGTATGCGAAGGCAAAAGAAAATAAGCCTTCCAGCTGAAGTTTTGGAAATGCTATTAAGCGAAGGGAGCCCTATAGAAGACCACGGCCACAATGAAGATGATTACGATGATAATTTAGGATTGCAATGGAGTATGGAATTGGAAAACGAGGAGTATGAGTCTTAGGCGTGCCACGCCCCCATTTTGCAATGCAAATGTTAAAAATGTGCCTTATATTTGATTTTCACTATAACTGTAACTTTTTCAATAAAGGCGGTGCCACGCCCATTTTCTCAAAAAAAAAGCTTCCTCTTGCTATTCTTAACTTATATCAAAAGACTAAATCAAAAAATCTTGTTCCGTTCGCGAGTTATTAATATTGGCCAAGAAAAGTGGTCATCTGGACCATAGTGAAATGGCAGGGTGTAAATGTATTGATGGGGATATATGCATGTGTGGTGTATTAATTTTCTATCAATTTATTATCATTTAACTATTTTATAATTTTTATATTTATATTTTTGATGTGAGTGAGTGTTTGTGAATTAGGACTAAAAGACCTGCAGTACTTAGAAGTAGTAATCTAAGTTTGTGCTGCAGTCTCTTTCCCCCCTTTGCGGGGATTGTGTGAGTAGAGCGTGTGCGTGAAGCGTGCTTAAGGTGTGCGTGAAGTGTGCGCTGCAGCGTACATACATATATGTATGTACATATATTTACGCGCTAAAAATTTAATTATTTATTTAATATTTTATTGGGTGATCATTTAAAAGTAGTGTAGATTAATATTATAATTTACTATGTCGTCCGCTACTAAAAAAGACAACAGAAAAGCCGGTAGGATATGCATTATTTCTTCCTGTCTTTGTGGTTATAGAAATAGTTCTTCCGATTTCCCTGTGAGGCTATTTTCTTTTCCAAAAGATCCATTTTTATTTAGAAAATGGATTGAGGCTTGTAAGGTAGATAGAAGTATTGTCAAAAAATGTTCACGTGTTTGCGAAAAGCATTTTGCGACTGTGTGGTTAGGAAACGTTCGACTAAAACCGAATGCAATTCCAACATTGAACTTATCTGAAAATTCTTTATTAACTCCATTTAACGCAGATCTGTGTGACGAGTATGACTTTACAGAAAATGGGCAAGTCAATGAACCAATAGGACAATTTGAGAGAACCAAAAAAATTTGTTTAGCTGATGTGCCAATGCAAATTTCAAACGACGTAGAGCAACTATCCGTAAATGAAGCGCCTGAAGCTCCATTACACAATAATGAATCGGTTGATATGGAGTTTTGTGACAACTGCTTAAAAAAAGAGCAAAACGAGGCATATTATAGGAAAAAATATTATGAGATACTGGCTGATCAAAGAAAGAGGGGGGTAGGGTTTTACAAATTGAAGAAGCAATTTGTGGCCTTAAAAAGAGTTTTGTCTCGCAAGAACAGGCGTCTCAGAATAAGAAAGCCTAACTCAAAATCATGTAATATTCCTATAATTGCCAAGCTGTCTCATGTTTCTGCGGAGGAAAAAACTTGTTGTATCATGATTTTAAAAAAGACATTGCGCTACAGCCCCGCAGAAAAAGTTATTGCCCAAAATATTAGCTTTTACTCGTCAAGGACTTATAAATACCTTCGAGATGTATTACATTTAAAGCTCCCATCACAAAGCTCGCTAGCGGTATGGGATGTTTTTAAAAATATGAGGCCTGGATTTAATCCAGATTTACTTATCAACCTCAAGACAATTTTTGAAGGAATGAGTGCTAAGGGAAGAGAAGCAGTGCTTTTATTTGATGAAATTAAGATCAGACGAGGTCTTCATTATAATATTGCACTCGATGAAATTCAAGGCTACGAAAATGATGTATCATATGAAAGGTATTTTCTCAAGGATCAGGAATATACATACATTCATGATATCAAACAACTCAGTTCGTAGGATAGTCAATTTAACTTTTATTTTTAACTTTTAAAATAAAAGTTACGGAATAACTCTTATTTTCAACTTTTATAATACAAATCAAAAATAACTCAGATCAAAAATAACTCTTATTTTTGATTTTTATTATAAAAATCATAATAATTCTTATTTTCTTGACTTCTCCTCGTTTATTATATACCGGATCAATGGCATTGTAAGGAATTTTAGATACCGGCTTAAATAACAATTTTAGAAAAAAAAACTTACTAAACACCTAATATTTAGTATATCCTTTATATGAATGGTTTTCGTTTGTATTATAGAATATATTCTGTATTTAACATACAAACGCACTCAATTCATAACCATTTGGACACGTAGCTACTTCAGACCAGTCTGGGGGCCAGGGCATACAAAGTCTCAGCCGGAGTCCCTCAGGGCTCCGTTTTGGGACCCCTGCTCTAGAACGTCATGTTCGATGGAGTCCTGAGACTACCGATGCCAGCCAACACCAGCATAATGGTGGGGTTTGCAGAAGACTTCGCCATAATTGTGGTGGCCAAGCACGTCGCCGACGTGGAGGAGCTCGCCAACGCGGCCTGCCGGTTCGCCCTAGGTGGTGGCCGGCATTCGGGTAAGAGGGGGGATGAACGAAGAAACATATTTTCCTAAAAAGGAAAATTAAATATCGCTGAGGAGGAAACAGGTGTCCTCCGAAACAGCTCCATCATATGTATGTATAGCAGCCACATTCCTCAGAGGCGCACACGGCACGAGGCATGTGGCCGAGCTCAAAGGGCTATTGAAATGGTCCAATTTGACCCTTATTCATGGATGTGATAGATATGGACCATATCACAGATTTTCGACCTTTGTTTGCACCTGTAATGTGACACACCCCTTTTACTATTCGAGTACCGGGTGTAACAAATATTTGCGTGTCAAATTAGAGATCATTTGTCCAAATCTCGTTTTTTGATGCGCATGCGAGGAACATATTTTGCTAAATTGAAAAATTAAAGTTGGCTGACGAGGAAAGTGGTACCTTCCAAACAACTCGATTATGTTTAGCAGCCACATTCCTCACAGCCGCACACGGAACGAGGCATGTGGACGAGCGAAAGAGAATCTGTCTTCAAAATTGTGGATGTCAAAGATTTTCGAGCTTGCGGTGGCACATGTATGCACATGCATACATACATACATACATACATACATACATACATATGTACCACTTTCAAGCACGAATACATTAAACACCTTTTACTTGCCGCTGGAAAAATAAGTGTACGAAATGGGTCTATGCAAAATTATTATCAGTCAGTCATGCAATACTTTATCAACGTACATAGTGTTGCATTCTCGGGTAAGTCATTCGTTCTTAACTTTTTCCTGCCAAATATTCTATAGCATCCTCCGTCAACTCCTCCAGCTCGTTCATCGCTGCTTTGCTCCTATTTAAGTCTTCAAATTCTTCAATGTCTGCAGTATTGGAACTTGGATCTACTTGGATGGTTAGTGTCTATATACTTTATGGTTAGTGTCCGAACTCCGCACAATTTGCTTCGGTTAATTTTTTTTTTTTTTGGTATTTAATCGCTGACGCGATATTGGATGGTCGCACGACGATGAGTCCGCATTGACCAGGTACTTCAGTTCGATGATGGGGCTGTCGATATTTTCTTGACTATCGATGGTTGTTAGTGAGACCGTGCATGGTGTTGCATTGGTAATTCTTATAATTTAAACAATATGATGCTTAGTTTAAAGTGTGGTCGTGTGTAAGAGTTTAACAAAATATATAGTAGTGAAATGAATTGATGTGTATGTGTTGGTGTAGGTCAACAGAAGGTTGCCTCAGAAAGTAGGAGCAACAGAAGGTTGCTCCTCAAGGTGACTTCCGTTGGCACCGAGTTAACCCGACCTGTTTCGATTCACAACTCCAAATTGGCCTCATTAATAAATTTGGCCAATTCTCTCAAAAAAAGAGGCTCCTTTGTGAGCAATAACTCCTTAAAATCTTTAAAGCGATGAAAAATTTTATATTTTTTCCTGATAATAGTATGTCGTTGGCAGGAGAAAATTTCATGTTCCGCATTGTCGAGAACTTTGCAAACTTCGCAAATGTTGGTGTTTCTGGCTTTGATTTTGTGTAAAAAAACGTTATCATAGGTTCGATTAATTAACAGTCTATTTATGACCTTTATGTTTTTTGCACTCCAGTCGAGAGCCCAGTGCCATGGTTTGACTGGAATTTCATTGTAGATTGACGCAAAATAAATTCCTTTTTGTTTTTGATTTCCTTGTATTCATTGTTCCAATCCGTCTGAACTTTTATTTTAACTTTTCTTATTACTTCATCGAATGTTAGGGGTAAATTAAATAGTTTGCCTACATTAGTGGCTGATTTGGCTAGTATATCAGTCTTTTCATTAATGGCAATGTTCTTGTGACCGGGTATCCAGTGCACAATAAAGTTGCTCGTGAAGGAATTGTCCATGTTGAGGTGTATTTCGTCTGTTAAGTATGAATTTGATTCATTTCTCTTCAGAGCCTTTAAGGCGCCTTGACTATCGCAGAGAATTACAGTTTTACTATATCTTTTTATATTAGATATCTTAACTGCCGTTAATATACCTACAAGCTCTGCAAACACAGATGAGGAACTACTTTCAGTCCTAAACATATAGCTAAAGTTACTAGGGTAATCTAAGATACCTATACCTGTCTTATCACCATTGATGGATGCATCAGTGGAAAGAATGTTCCATCCACCTGACACCCATTCTTCAAGCTTAGCTTGATATATCGCATTGCATTCTTCGTTTGATATGTCAGTTTTTTTCCTGTCAAAGACTGACAGACAAATTAAGGCTTTGGAACTGTGTTTGTACTTCTTACCTTCATTATAATTGTCGAAAAGACTACTATATTCTTGGTACACAGCTGTGTAGCTTCGGTTAATTAAATGCTTTATTCATTTAAATATTGATACGATACACCATATATCGATGGTTAATATATCGATGATACACAGTCAGCTGTTTTTTGCGCCTTCAATTGTTTTTGTTTTTGCTCTGGAAATTTGCGCGGGAATCGAGGCACAATTTAGTATCATATTTTTGTTTCATGTCTAAGTAGAGTAGTTAATTAACTACTTTCCCGAACTATTCTAACATTTTCATCATGTCCAGCGAGGCTAGTCTAGCATCAAAATGGACGCGACCAGATGATGTGAGGATTAATTGCAAATTTCAGCTCTCATGAACTATACTACAAATATGAACCTTTTGGAATTTTGCAGTTTATCAAGCTCCAACGGCTTAAACAAAAGAAAAAACAATTGGCAGCACGTGTGAGCAACAACAACAATTGCAAAAGGCCAACACTGCAATTGGATGAGACCGACAAGAGCAAACTATTAGAGGCAAAACTAGCGCAGAAACGAAAGAATCCCTTCGCCAAGTAAGTGTCCACCTGGATCCTTGTATATCAGCCTCATATCCTCTTACATCTCTTAGATCGACAGGAGATGCGAAAAAGCTGAGAGTTGAAGCCGAAGTCCAGGTCCAGCCTGCTGTCACGGCCTCCTCTTGCTTCGTCCGAGAGACGCCCACTCGTCCGCCGGCGGCCAAGCTTGTGCTGCAGAAATTCGATGCCCAGGCCTTCGCCAAGCTGCTGCAGCAGCCATACGCCGAGGAGGAGGACGATGCCGCTCTGGCTGCCCAACAGAAGCACACAGCGCATCTTCCTGTGGACTGGTGCCTGAAGACACGCGCCCGCTTCTTCTGCCCCACGGAGCTGCCGGCCGTTCAGCTGAAGACCTCACAGCTGGCCAGCGGCCTGACCAGCTTCGTGCGCTGTATCGACACCCAGCAGTCGGAGAGCACGCTGGACATCTCGGATGCCACGCGGTTCAATCAGTGCACCTACTACTGGCAGCATCCGCATCTGCCCTGGCTGACGCTCTTCCCGCGCAACTCCAAGGAGAACATCGGCGTGACGGTCGGCGAGCGCGAGCGGAAGGCGCTTGCCGAGGAGTGGGACTACAGCTTCCGTGGACTCTTCCAGCTGTTGCGTGCCCGACAGTGCCCCTACTTTTATGTGTGCGCCAACTCGTTCACCGTGCTGTTCCGGGCGGCGGGAATTGGCGGCCGCCCCGAGAGCCATGCCCTGGTCACACCCTCCACGCGTGGCATGAGAGTTGCCCTGCGCCAGGAGGGAATTGAGTTCACCATGCCCCTGAAGAGCGAAGCAAGCGGTGGCGATGGCAGCTTCACAGAGGAAAGCACCAGCAGCTCCACGTTGGACGCACAGGAGGAGGCGTCGGTGCCTCCGCCTCCTCCTACTGGCGAGGGTGACGACGACGACGATGATGAGGCCTGGCTGGAGAGCTTGGGTGTCGACGAGCGGGAACTGCGACGCATACAGTCCTCGCACGCCAGAAAACAGCAGGCAGCCGAGATGCGAGAGGATTTCAGCGACAACTCGCTGCTGCTCATTGATGGAGTGGAGTGCCAGGGCTTCTTCAGCTATTTGCTGAACGCAAAGAGCGCCATCAGTAATGTGGGCCGTCTGGCTGGAGTGCCACCCACCCTACTGTCGCCAGTCGCCTTCCCAAAGGCCACCATGCAGCACCTGGTGCCGCGCTCCAAGAAGGTTCGCCTCGATGGCGTGGACTACTTCAGCATCGACATCAAGGGCCTGATACTGCCCACTTTCCTGCCCAGCGTGGCGGAGCTTCTGTGCGAGACGCGCCAGATGTTCAGCTCCACTCTGGCCAGCAGCAACAATACCCTGGCCTTCACCAAGGCCTCGCAAAAAGTGCTGGAGTCGCCAGAAGCACCTCAGGCGGACGGCAAGGAAGGCACCACGGCCGACCAGGTGTTTGGCGAGCAGAATCTCTCCGAGTGCGGCCTCCTCCCAGCCGTTGTGGGCTCCATCTGTCGCACTGGCCAGCATGCTGTCGGCCTCCTGGAACGCGTCTGCTATCAGCGGGGCGAGGGTTACGCTTGGAGTTGATGAATTCGAGTCTAGCAGCTTGTCTTAAGTTGTATATTTGTTGTATGTAATAAAGTTTTAATTGCTATTATTGTACCCCGCTCTAGTTGTCCACCATGATGAGCTCGTCGATGCTCCAGTCCTCGTACGAATGATCGGGCAGATAGCGCCGAATGATGATGGGTATCTTCTTCTGCTTCAGCTCCTTCATGGCGATCTGCAGGGGATCCGTTTCGCCGTCTAGCTCCACCATGATGGGTGCGCACATTGCGATCTGCAGGGCCCGTGTGCCCAGAACGCGGGCGCGTTCGTATTTCGTCATATATTTGGTGGTAATACGCTTCGACTTGGGCACACCGCCGCCCCCTGTTCCACCGGGCGCAATAATCTCAATGTTATCCGCCTCCTCCTCCGGATTAATGTCTTCGTCCACATCCTCATCGACATCGTCGAAATCGTCACCGCCGACGCTGTAAGACCATGTTGAGAACTCCGTTTGGAATCTTTGATATATTTCACTGATACTCACTCATCATTGCCGTAGTCCTCCTCATCCATGGTTTAGTTAATTAATTAATTGGCGAATATAAAAACAAAAATTATTTGGCGTGTTTTTACACGCGTCTTGTCCAGTGTGACCTCGGAGTAATCGATAAAATATACCGACAGACCCTTAGAAATATACCAAAATATAACCTTTCATTTTCAAAATATACTGCAAATATACCGTAATTCTTAAATCAATTTCCTCGTCTTTCATCGTCTGTTTAATATTACCAGCTAATTGGGACTCTCAGCTATAAAACTGCAATTTTACTCGATTCATCATTCAATTCTACACAAGATTGTTTGATTTTCATGACTTAGAATGCAGTGTTGAGTAACACGGTTCTGGCTATATCAGAGTTGCATTTGCGTGTTTTCAACGGAATGTACATTTAAAAAGTTCTGATTCTGTTGGTCGTGCCAGCGGTCTGAATTGAGGTATGGATTCGGGTCCTTCATCGTAGTCAATGCAACGCCGAGCAGTCACATTTCGGCGACGCCCAAAATTAGCAGCAGTTGCTGGGTGTGTATGGTTGCGGAAGTACAGGCCGTTTGGTTGGGCCGTTTCATCGGACGCGCAAGAAATGTTTTGTCCCGGAGGCGGATGCGACCGTGGCGCACATCCTTGCTTTGGCGGTGGATTCTCCGGATAATGCCGCGGGCGTGGCGGGTTCTCATGGCCTGGAATGGGTTCATAGTCATAATCGATGGCTGTCCGTATGCTGACATTTCGCCGACGTGCGACGCCACCGCGCTGATCCCTGTCGAATCGATCCAGATCAAAGTGAGCGATTGGATCTATAGTCGGTGCCCTTCGGGATGGGCCCGGATGGTGGTAGTACCGATCGCAAGGCTCGTCTATAGCCTCATTGAGCGCTTCTCCCACAGGCTGCAACGATCTCAAGGACTCGTTTGGTGGAACGGAAGGAGGGCAGACATCGGTGCCGGTTGCTTCCTCCGGCGCTTCTCCAAAGTCGCATCTCGGACCCAACGGATCCATGACGATCTCTCTGGCCAACACAGGCACGGGATACGCATCAGGATGACATTTTCTGCCACCGCTTAGCCCGTTGTGCCTGCCTGTGCCATTGCTAAAGCATCTCCCCTGAGGTCTTGCCCCTGGTCGTCTGCACAATGGAGGCGACTGCTTCCAGGCGCTCTGTGTCAGCTTATAAGCAGGCGTAGGCGATTGCATTAGGTAGACATTGTCGTTGCCGAAACCACAGCTCTGCCCATGGTTAAAGGATCGCTCTGGAGTTCTTGGTTCGGCTTTTCCAGCTACTGGCCACATCGGGGCCTGGTGCCTTCTGTGGGGCAACGTCGGCATGCAGCAGCACTGTGGAAGCTCATAGACTGGCGGTGCCGATTGCATGCCGAACTGAACTGTTTCTGGAGGCAGGAGCGCCGGGGGACAGAAGCTAGTGTCAGCCTTGAAAGTCTGGGGAGCAGTCCATGGAATAGATGCTGGCTGCACAGCTGGTGGTGGGGGCGGAGCGGGAGCCTGGGGCTGAGTGTGCTTCTGAGGACAGGCCGGACAACAGCCGCAAGGATCATCATTGTAGGAAGCTTCTCGTGTCGCCTTGGATCGATTTATTTTCGTGCGTTGAAGGAAACATCTGCCGTGAAAGACATCACGACTGCGCCCCGAGTATGGGGCTCCAGCATCCTGGCGGCGGTGCTGGCGGTTGAAGCCGACGCGGTTCCCTGGCGAAATAGTACTGATGTTGAAATTGTGGTGGAATCTGTTGGGTGCTGCCATAGCATGCTACTTGCCCATTGGCCACAGCATTTGGTTTATTGTTTTTGCATAATGAAAGGTGAAAAATATCTGGGATATTGAAAGAACGAACACTGACAATTTGGATGAGTTTGAATGTAACAAATGTGTTCCATTCCGAGCGCTTGCTATGTCGGATTCCTTCCCTAGACACACGACAGTCCCAGCCATTACTGAATTATGCACTTGCTACCGCCCGATGTTTTGCAGTGGCCGCAGTGGTAGCGAGGCTTGGCAGGGGGCCCGGAATTGCGATTTTCTGCTTCCAAGTGTCCCGGGTGTCCAGGTGGTGGGCCGCGGTACACACGACACTGCGGTGGCGGCGGCGCCCGCTGCACTTCAGAATGTTGTACTTGTGCTCCATCGTCCGTAATTATCGTTACGCTGCCGGTCATTCCGCAGGGGCACTGCTTGCACTTGTTGGGTTTGGTTTCTGCACACATTAACTGTGGTAAGACAATGGAAATGCATTTCTATACTCACTGCCCATTTCGGCTCAGTTGGTCAGAGGCAAGGCACGAAACACAAGGAACTCGGGGAGCACAACAGAACACATGTGAGACGACTACTAAAACTGTTTTAAATACTCCCTAGATGTGACACTTGGTACTTGGCACTTTTCTTGAACTGTTTTTTCGTTTTGGGAGCCTTTGGTCTATTCTTGTAAATCTACATCTACATGGGTGCAGCTGGAGCAGTTCCCAAGAAATTCACGACTTGGATGAGATTTTGTTGCCACACAATTTGGTTTATTGTTCGCATTTTGTTTTTCTGAAAGGTTAAGAAATGCCGAGACGGACAAGAGCTGATTTGGTTGTCTTTCAATTTAGAAAATGTGTTCCATTGACCGCCTTGTTCACTGAATAACGCACTTCTTCTTTGTGGAGCAGTGTCCGCACTTGTTATGCGGCGAGCGATCGTAGGTCGTTGGACCCGCATAGGGCTGACCGCAGCCCACGAAAGCATGGGTGGGTGGCGGACGAGAGGGCTGGCCCGGCTTCTCCTGAGCCACTGGCTTTACCGGCGCCTTACAGTGGCAGGCCACTTTCTTTTTCTCGCGGCAGTTGCAGCGCAACTGTTCCTGCTGTGCGGCGGGGCCGCCGACTTCCTGAGGGTCTGAAGGCCGAATCGTGCGAGTGCAAGTGTAGGTATCCGCAATGGGCAGATCTGGCTCTTCTTCCTCCACTTCCACTATACCTCCAGGACCTAGACGTGTCTTTCTGGCACCATTCGAAAGTTTTGTATTGCGCGTCCTGTTCTTGACGCAACTGCAACTCATGCTGGGTTTTTTTCTCTGCACCTTCGTTATTGGTGCCACACAACTGGCAACTTCCTTGTTCTGCGCCGGCGGCTGTTGAGGTTGCTCGTGCGCATACTCATCCGGTTCTTGTCCCCCGGCATATTGTGGCGATTGTTGTCCTGTGGCATTGTGTGACGATTGTTGTCCTGTGGCAAATTGTGACGGCTGTTGTCCCCCCGCATACTGTGGCGATTGTTGTCCTGGGGCATATTGGGGAGGTTGTTGTCCCCCGGCGTATTGTGGCGGCTGTGGTCCCCCGGCATATTGTGGCGGCTGTTGTCCCCCGGCGTACTGCTGCGATTGTTGTACCCCGGCATACTGTTGGGATTGTTGTCCTGCCGCATATTGTGGCGGTTGTGGCGACTGCGCCATGGGATATGCTTGCCTTGCTGGCTGCGGCTGGCCGTATCCCTGCAGGGATGACTGATCCGGCTGGTATACCGACGATGGTGCTTGGGGGTATCGCTGTATCGTACACTGCGCCGGTACAGATCCTTCTCTTGCGTGGCTTTGGCAGTGCCCCTGACAGCTGCCTCCTCTGGTCGCGTTTGGGGAAGCCTGCGGGGGCGGTAGAGGTGGCGGTGGCTGTTGGTATCTCACTTCTTCCTGCTGCACCGACTCCTGGGGCAGTAATGTGGATTGAAAGAGTGGCTGCTCGTATTGCTGTTGCTGGTGTGGTGGAGATTGTGGCTGCGGCAGGTATTGTTGCTGCACTGGGGGTGTTGTCTGCAGGTACGAGAGATCCGCTCGTGGCTGCTGTGGGGCTAGCGGGGAAGCTGGCGGGGACGCTGGCGGTGGCGGGGAGCGCACCTGCTGTGGCGGGGAGCGAACCTGCTGTGGCTGGGCGCGAACCTGTTGTGGCTGGACTGTTGGCGCTATGCTACCATTAACGCCGCAAGGGCAGCTGGTGCACTTGCCACAGGGAGTCGCTGCAAGCGGGCAACACACGTTAAATGTGGTACGACAGTGAAATTCGAATTAATACTCACGCATATTGGCTGACTTAGTTGGGCAAAAGGTTCACACAGGCCGGGAATAAAATGGAACACATCTGACAACTACAATAAATTTTGATAGAATGCTTCAACAAAATAAAAGGAGACACTTATCACTTGGCACTTTATGCCAAGAGCATTGAGATATTTCCAAGAGTTTATCTTTTATGTACTCGTATTTACCAATTGTCCTATTCTGCTGGCTCAAAGGATAAACATTGTTTTCATTGAATATTTATAAAATATATATTTCTTTTACTATTGTATTAAATATGAAAACAAAATTAGTCTCGCTTGCATCGAGAAAAACGGTAACTATCCGTGTAACGGCATTTGTAACGGTGTGCCAATTGTGTTGGCGGAGACGGCAACGGTTCCCGGCATATGGCATATGGCGTATTTCATAAATCAATTGGCAGGCATTCTAACTTAATGAAAGCAAACTAGATAGTTCAAGATCTTTTAGAAAATGTATTCTTTTATCTTATAAAATTATATGTTTAGTGTTGAGAGACCTAAATAGCTTGTAATATTAAATCGAATATCAAGATTTCGGAATATGGTTTCTTCTCGGTGCATTTTTCTGGGGTCAGACGGTATATTTTACTGACGGTGCCGCGGTCACACTTAAGTTCTATTGTTTATTAGGGTTGGGAAACACCGCCCCTATCGGTAGTAGTACCCCCGATAGTATCGATACAGAATTTGAATATATAAAATTGTGAGGATTAATTAACTTACCATTAATTCGCTTCAAAAACTATTATCCATTTCTTTTTAAAAAGTCCTTAATCAAATCTATTAGTTTCCTATAATTTCATAAATTGAATCTTTATTATATTGAACAATCTGGACGGTCGATACTATCGATGGTGAACCGCAACCATCGATGATCGGCTAATTTAGCCACCATCGATTTGTTTCCCAGCCCTAATGTTTATTAAATTTTAAATTTGTTCGGGCTCGGTCGTGCTCGGTTGCGAGACAAAAAAATGTTTAAATATTAAATGTGTATTAACAAAATTAAATGTTTAGTTCTGTATATTTATTTATATAGTTGTCTGTGAAATTCTAAAATAAATTTCTTGTGGAGCGCAATAATCCCTTACCCCCTCTGAGGTTTAAATCAATTTCCCTCTTTCCCACGAGCATACCTAACGGCAACTTTGTTAATTGTTTTTGCAAACTGCACAGTGTTTTTAAGTAGTTAAAGTACTTGATGAAATAATTAAGTATTGATTGTCGCTGTTTTCCCCGTCCTTTATCTACATATGTGCCTGTGTTTGAGTGTCTCTTAAGTGTGCGAAATTGCAATGCGTGTCCGTATTGAATTTTCTTGATTTCCCCAACCGCGTCGTAACTGCATTCAACACTTACATACAAACATATGTATGCACGTACATTGTTTTTATGGATATACGGATACACCTATTAAATAGGTAAGTTTTCCCACCCCATCACCTCCCCTGAACCACTTAGTCAATTAGAATCGGCAACCGGCATTCAATTGGATATTGGATACTCTTGCAACAACAATAAAACATTGTTAGTTATAGAAATAATGGGCAGACAAACAAGTCGGGCACACATGCATACATACAAATTCTCTCCCCACACACTCACAGGAATTCCGCAAGCACAGACACACACACACATGCAAAAGCTACAGCTGTGTTGTTGCTGTTCTTCTCACAGCTGTCTTGTGTCTTCTGATAACGGTGTATATGAGAGTGCCAGCGTGGGAGAGGATGGTTGAAGCTGCCTCCATGTGATGTAAACATATCTCTATCTCTGTCTAATACTCTCCAATAGCCTCTACCTCGCCCATGCTGTTTTAGGCGAGTGCGAGTGCACTGAAAATGCCGTACTTGTTGGGGGCTGCCACCCATTTGGCCTGTGGCCAGAGCTATCAAACTGTAAATGCATACCTGGTACAGTGGTAACCTCTAAAAACAGAACTTTCCAGAAAGCTCGACGCAAAGGAACATTAAGTTGAATTTATAAGTGAAGTTTCTGTGGAAAATCCATATTAGGGAATAAGCTTTGCGAGACACCAATGTACCTTATTCAATTCTTGTGTAATTTCACTGCAATTTACCCATCTTCAAATCATTTTGTTTAGCCATAAAGTGAAAAGATTCTTTTAGAACAATTTGTGTTTGCTTTTGAGTTTGATTTTCTTCGGGCAGCTGGTTTCTCGGTGCTCTGACCCACTGATTAATGTCTTCACACATTTTAGTGGGGCTTTCAGTGCTGTTTATTATGTTATTTATTTTATGGATTGCGTGTGTGTTGTCTAAAAGGTCGGCCGTGGGTTGGACCTGTGACCGACTGAGATAAAGCGGGTCAAGTTTAATAAAATTTCAACCATAGCTGTGGCTACAATATGCATACATACAGACTATATTGCTTCTCATTTCGCATTCAGTTTTTTAAAGCCAATTATAATGGTCTTAAATGTGTCTTCTTATCGGTAGGCTCCTCCTCCTTCTTCTCCTCTGTGCGACATTTCCGCTCTGAATAGTCAGCAAACACGCACACAGATTGATTTATAATTTATCGTGTTCCGCGAGGTCTGATACTACGCTCAAAAGTGTCTACGAAGTGTATTGCATGTTTATGCATGTCATGTGCTCAGATATCAACAAAAATATGAGTCATTAGCGTGAACTTTTAGTGAAATTTACAACTAAGAACTCTCTCTGTCGGGACACACATGTTCGAAATCGAATGAAACAAGTTTTACTAATGGGAAAATGTACATACAAAATATCTATTTTTATCGATTCGTAAGATTTTCTGTGTGAAAGTTAGAGAATATCCAATATCTGTAAAATCATGCCCCTTTTCTGCACGTTGTACCCTAACCCCTCTATACTACTAGATGTCATCGGTCATATCTTATCTTGAGTTTACGAATAGCGCAAAATACTTATATAGTATTCTCGTACTGCTGACGACGTGTCATACTTCTCCGAGATAACCCCAGACGGTACATATGTATGTGTATGTATACATATGTATGTACTACATATGCGCATATATGTACATCGTATATGGGGTACTAAAGCACTCGAATGTTATTGTTTTGCTTAAGCGATAAGCCCCCTATACTGGTAAGCAGAACAATAGCTTATAAATGGAGGGTTCTGTGTGGACCATGCTCGCACAAAGGGAAGTGCTCTCGCACGTAATGGAACAGTTTGTTTGACTAATTGATAAACTATTGCACAGTTTGTGAGGCTCTTAATCATTGCATCGCTTGCGTGACCATTAATTAGGGGCTAACATTATCATTTTGTAAAGATTTTTGCCATTCGAAAATAACAAATAGGAATAACTGCAGTCATTAGGGGCATTTATTAAGTGAAACATCGAGAATATATATATCCCCCATTTCCATTATTTGGTCTCCCCCAACACAGAGTCTCCAGACTTTCCGTCCAACAATATCACGAGTATACACACATATTTTATTTAATTAACTTTTCGTGTATTTTGTTTACACATTTCCTAAGGGGGACGCCTCTTGTTTTGTTTCCTTGCTATCCATTTCTGTTGCCCTCGTTGAAAGGTACATATTTCCGTTCCTCCATCCCACCCCTTTCATTTATGATTGATTTTTGCGTAGAAAACAGAGGGACAGAGAGCAAAGCAAACATTTATTTTGAGCGCATATTTATTTATAATTTTGTTTTGTTTACATTCCCACTACAAAAGGGATGTAAATTGTAAAAATTAATTAGTTTTTGGCATCAAACACTACACACTTTGTGAGCTCGGTTGAGTTTTATAGATGAAAATGATTTGCATTTTCTGCATTTAATTGGGTAAAGCGAGAAAGTGAAGATGATTTTGTTGGTGAAATGAGATTTGTAAGGAGGTTTCCTCAGAGATGTATCCTTAGATACAGGCTATAAATATCTCCTGCAGCTTCGAACTGTAATGTACAATCGCTCTTTGTAGAGCAGAAATGTAGATCATATTTTCCCATAATTTTTAGTCAAATATAACAAAATCCAAACTAAAGCCAATTCAGAGTATTGATTGGTAAGTTTCTTATTACGTTTATTGGATGTGCATCATTTAAATCAAGCTATAAATCATTAAAGAACATTCCCATTTCCAAAGCAAACTTTTGTTTATTTGTACAGCGACCATAAACAAATATTTGCACTGCCTTTTGAGTGCCAGTTAGGAGTGTGCGCCATTCATGGCTAAATTGCAGTTAAAAAACCCATTACAGTATGAACATCTGAATGTCAAGATCGAGTATACATATTTATAATCGTACGAGTAGTGACAGGAAATGCCACTGCGTACTCCAAACTGGCCGCAGATGCAAATGTTTCGGGGGAGGGGCAGCAGCTGTTCCAATGCAGTTTCTGTTGAGATCTTTCATATACGCCAAGTTTTTTTGTACTCCCATCTGAGCAACAAAGCGTTTCAAGGCGAAGGTCAAGCCATGTGCTGCACGCAATCGAAGCTGAGAGGAGAGCAGAGTACCGGAGAGGAGAGAGAACTCGTTTTTCAAACTGCTTTTTGAGACCGAACGCAGCTTCCTCACTCTGCTGCTGCTGTTTCTGTGGCTGTGGCTGCGGCTGCGACTGACTGATTCTAAAACTTAGTTTTTTTGCGGCTTTTGGGTGCTGTGGATCGGTCCGCTCCGTCTGGTTGTCGCACTTTTCAGTGGGGATAACCTTGAACGTTGCTCATACGTAGCGGAAAACGCTGCTCTGTGCTGGAGTGGAAGTTCAGTTCTGCTTTCAAGTATTCAAATGTCTGGTGTCTAATTAGCAGCAACAAAGTGCCGTAGCTCTAGAGAGTCGCCTTGTGGCTTTTGAAGGTATGACTAACTAAACACTGAATATATTATATTTCTACACGGTATGTGGGGAGTCCATGAGTTTATCCGAGGGTTAACAAGTGGAAGAAGGTTGACGAAACCATAAACTGTGAAATATTGTGGCTCTCTATTAAAATTAATTAAATATGTGTGTATGTATTGTATATAATTGAAAAGAAATAATATTTAGTATTGGTTTTAGCTACCAACAAAGTTTTTCTTTGATAATATTATCCCCCAAAGATATATCTAACTACTGGATATTTCCTTAGTCGAAATATCAGTTTGACATTCTTTTTTTCACTCTCCAAAATAAATTTGCATATACTTATGACAATATTCAGTTTTTTCTACGCAAGAAGTGGAGAGCGTGAAAATAAAAAGATTCATTGTTTTTGGGGGCATAACTCAAAACAACTCTCATACTTAGATGCTTATCCCAGAGTTTATTTGCACTGTCTGTCACTCTCTGGTTCTTTGAGTCTTTTTTTGTGCCAAATATCCAATGAATGTTTATAGCTAGTAAATGAAAGAATCATAAAATGAATGGAGCAAACGTGAAGTGAATGACAGAGTAGCTTAAAACATTTAATATAAAATACAAAACGAGTTCTGCTCTAGTTGTGGCACATGCTGCAATATTTTCTGTATTCTTTATGGTGTTGGTGTGAAATAAAAATTGCATTCAGATGTTATTGGATTTGTGGAAAGCATTCTTTAGAACTCCACTAAATTCTTTGCTTTCTATGGGTATTCGTTGCTTAATTATTTGTTTCCTATCCTAACTCTTGAATTACTTTGTAAATTTTCTTTACGTACGCGGATCAATTTCCTGCTCCAATGTATTTCCCGCCTGAAATTAAGAGTTCAATCAACTCTTTTCGCCTGCATTGTTTCTTGTCTGTTTCCCCCTGCGATTGCTTGGCCAAGCAACCATTTAAACCAGTTTTTCTTTACACATTTGCACAGTTCCCAACGCGTTCGTCTGTCCACACGTTCATTCGAGTTCAGTGCGCTATGAGCACGAAATAAGTGTAGCACTTATGTACACATGTATGTACGTACATATGTTACTTAAATATATAAATGTACAATATACAATTGTTTGTGCAATCATGCTTATAAGGTTATATGGTAAGGGGGCGAACAAGTTCTCAGAATGTGCAATTTTTCGTGCCGCCGATAAGCATTGAAACAACATAGGGAACTATGTACATATAGAGGTACATACAAATGTATATATGTATGTATGTAAATATGTACAATCGTGTTAAAGTAAGGAAAGCCAAAATATTTATGAAGAGGTTTTACAAGTAATCCAATAAACAGTGCACTTATTTGATAGCTTCATATGTGTATAATGATAATGTGTGTCATAGATAAAGTAAGAAATTTTATTTTTAATTCGAAAATGGAAGTGGAAAGTTTCATTGCGGTTTCATTCGTTTAGCTAAAAGATGAAGGAAACACTTGGAAATGTATTTGTAATGTAAGAGTAGATCCTCATGGATCTCTTCTATTATACATTTGTTCTCTTGTTTCTGTACATTTCTGACTGCTCGTCTGCATCCTTATCAATAATCATTATCATCATTATCCATAATTTGATGAATAATCGAATATAATGACTGCTATTACATACATATACGCCGGTTTATGGGTTTATGATCATTGAACCGAATAGAACCTTCACCCAACGAATAAATGTTGTTTTGCGTTTCAACAAAAATGTTCATTGAAAAACTGATTAGCATGGAAATGCTAATGACTGCGAAAGAGTCGATGAAAATGCCACTCAAAAAGAAAAGCGAGAGTTGATTGAGTTGCTTCTCATCTTTACTCTTTTATCACCTCTTCCACCATCTCTCATTACATTAATTAAGAGTCAAAGAAAAAAAGCCGAAAAAGAGAATGGAGACGACGGGTCGTAACTCCAAAGAGACAGAGACGAATCACCCATTCTTCACCTCCCACCAGCCCAGCTCACACTCCCCCCTTCCCTCCCCCCCACCGTTTGCTCTTTGTAACATTTGTTTCTAATGGAAACCTGTTTTTCTCTGTGCCATTTGCAGTGCCGACAAAGCCACAGCCATCGACGGTGAGCAAAGATGACGCAAAGCAAACAGTCACTGGGGGGGTCATCCGCCTACGCCCCCTGCTCCTCCAACAACTATGGAACATGCTCCTCCACCAGCGCTGCAGTGGCTGGAGACCCTTCACCTTCGCATGACATTTTGCTAAACAATTTCCAGCTTAAGAAAAAGTCCTATCGAGTGCTGCTGCATGGCCAACAGCTGGTGTGGGAGCGCATGCAGAAGGTGAAGCAGTCAAAGAGCAGCCACGAGATCAAGGCACCGCTGCCCGAGGATCCGCCCTCACCAGAGGCACACCGGGGCTACGGCCCTAAGAGTCACATACTCCACTTGGACGATGTGATCAGTGTACGGGCGGGAGACACCAAGATAGCCTCCGTCAAGCCGCCGGATCCCCAGGCAATCAATGGGCCAGGGGAGCATCAGCCCGACTCCAGGCCCACATCTCAGTACCTGACCATCAACTATGCCCTGCGTCTGACCAAGTCCCAAACGGACTGCAATCGCTGGGAGCTGCGACGCCTCACGTTCTTCAATGCGGATCCGTACATCGTGCGCCAGTGGGACCAGGAGCTGCAGGCCCGTGTGCACCAGTCGTCGCCCACCCGAATGCGAGTGCGCCGCCTGCTGGTGTTCATCAATCCGTATGGTGGCCGGAAGGCCGGTTCGCAGACATATGAGCGGCACGTCCGGCCCATATTCCAGTTGGCGGGGATCGATGCCACGTGCATTACCACCCAGCGGGCGAACCAAGTGCGGGACATCCTGCTGAGCCACGACCTGAGCTGCTATGACGCCGTCTGCTGTGTGGGTGGTGATGGCACTGTGGCGGAGGTCATCAACGGCCTGCTCTTTCGGCGAATGCGGGAGCTGGGCCTGGACGAGCAGCGACCCTCGTATATACCGCGACCAGAGATCCCAGTGGGTGTAATCCCAGCGGGAAGCACGGACACCATTGCCTACAGCATGCATGGGACGGCAGATGTCCGCACGGCGGCCATACACGTGATCCTCGGCCAGCATCGCGGCCTGGATGTGTGCAGCGTGAGCAACAGCCAATCGCTGTTAAGGTTCTGCGCCAGCGTCCTCAGCTACGGCTACCTGGGGGACGTGGCTGCTCAGAGCGAGAACTACCGCTGGATGGGGCCCACGAGGTACGAGTACAGCGGCGTCAAGGCCTTCATCTGCAATCGGGGCTACGACGCGGAGCTGCGGCTGCTGGAGGAGCCGGATCTGCAGCCCACACCGCTGGAGGAGCATCTCCCGCAGAGTCCGGACAGTGTGTGCTCTCTGGGCGAATCTGTGCCCTCCATTTGCTATGCCAATTGTCAGCGCTGCAGCTTCGCCAGCTCCATACAGGAGCAGCAACGCTCCTCTCTGTTTGTCCGCGAGGAAGACGCTGAAGTCGAGCCGACAAGCAGCGCCGCACTGGAGGAGGCTGACCCAGAGGAGTCGCACCTGACGCCCAGCGAGGCGGCGCTGCTCAGGCCCAGGCCGCGACCCGACAAGCTTCAGCTGCCAGTGGGCTCCGCTCCCTCCATGAAGAGTCTTGCCTCTGAGCAATGGAAAGTCATAAAAGGCAACTTCTTTATGATCTGCGGCGCCAATATTACCTGTGCCTGTGCACGCAGTCCCAACGGCATCTCCCGGTATAGTCACCTGGGCGATGGCTGCTTGGATCTGATTCTCGTCAAGAAGACCTCGCTGCTCAATAACGTGAGATTTCTGTTGAATACAGCCGGCAGAAGCGGAGATATCGTATGTATTGGAGTCCTTTCTGGTTTATTTTCATTTTCATTGAGAGACAATTTGTTTTACAGCGAAATTTGCCGTTTGTGGAGGTCTATCGCACAAGAAAATTCCAGTTTAGGACATTCGCAGCGGCCAGCGATGAGAGCTACAGCATTGCAGGCTCTTGCCAGCCGATAGCAGAGGCGGAGGTCGGCAACAGCAGCAGCGCCTCCTCTGTGTATTCCAGCTGGAACTGTGATGGCGAGGTGGTCACCGATTTGGACATAACCATGAGGTACTTATAGCCTGTTAAGTTTCCTCAAACTAATGCTAATGATACTCCTATCTTTTCAGATCACATTGTCAGCTTATTGAGGTCTTCATGCGTGGCCCACATTCCTACAGCAAGCCGCTCAAGAGCGGCACTGCCCCCTCAACGCCAGCCAGCTCCAGCGATAATGTCTACTGCTGCTGCAAGGACTAGAATAAGCTTTAAACATAAGTGTATCTAAACCTAAACTAAACCATTTGGCCGTGACAAGTAGCTTGTAGTTTTGTGTAGGGTATTCCTATTCATATTCGTGTGGGTCTCCCCCCCAATTATTATTGTTTTAGCATAGCTCAAAGGAAACCATGTATCTGATATTCTTGACTGTATTATGGCATCTAAAAGATGCGCCAAGCAAACGGAAACATTCCCCAAAGGAAAGGCCTGCATTAGAAATTGAAATATATATATATCTGATACTGTATTGGTATAATGGCAATAATAAATGTTTTTTAATGTTTGGTTTAAATATAAGAAGCTTTGCCTTGTTGTTTCGAATACTAGATTAAGCGATTGGATAAATTGACAACTTTTTCAACTCCATCAGCTTTCGATACGCGTAGAAATTTGCATTATTCGCTTCGTTATTTGTAACTAAAAACACTTACCTCAATGGCTCTGTCTTCAGTTGGCTTTATATCCGCATCCAAAGATTCGAAGATTTTGAGTGATTCTACATTTAAATGCAACAGGAACCTAATCAAATGATTCACATTTCCTTTGGGACAGGGCACCTCTAAGTGGCCTAGTAAAATATTACAAACAGCGAACAACGGACTGGAAATAAGTACTGCAGTTTCTCGAGCTGGCTGCTAGCCACCCAAGGGCAATAATCTTAAATCTTAAAATCAATATCCGAAATACGTTGAACCCAATACAATATAATAAATATTTTATTAATACCAAAAAAGAGGTAGACTATGTAAAAAATATTATAATAATTATATAAACTTTTATATTGTCTTTGTCTGAAAAGTGTGTCTTGTCCGTAACAATTTCTGATCTCTCTTAGCTTACCACGGTCCAGCTACCTAGGGGGATTCCAATCAGATCCAATTTCTCTCTTGTACGTTTTTCCCCAGACAAAATCCCCGACTGCACGTTATCAGCATCGCATGGAGCTTGGAGCGCTGTACTGATGGAAGACATCGCACTATAAAAGCTCCCTCTTGTGGTTGTCAAATCATCAGTCGCACAGCTCTGCCAGCAACATCAACAGCATCAGCAACTTTTGCTTAAATCCCAAGAATACTCAAATAATCTCACCATGAACTTCTACAAGATCTTCGTCTTTGTTGCTCTGATCCTGGCCATCAGCGTGGGACAGTCGGAGGCCGGTTGGCTCAAAAAGCTGGGAAAGAGACTTGTAAGTCTTAAACAAAGACAATAATTAAAATATAAGCTAAAAAATATCATTCTCCATCATAGGAACGCGTTGGCCAGCACACCAGAGATGCCACAATCCAGGTTGTGGGAATTGCTCAACAGGCCGCCAATGTGGCAGCGACTGCCAGAGGATGAAGAGAGACCACAGTCTCACCTTAACATATTTAATTTATTATCGTAAACTTAATTCCTTGACCTAAGTAAATAAAAAACCTTTAACTGAAACTCCCTAAAATATTTAATGATACACCTACGTACATCAAATCAATGACAAGAGTTCGCTTTGATTTAGATCCTTTTAAAAACCATACAAATATTTCTTCTAGCCGCTTTTTGTCTGTTTGGTCAAACATCATTTGGTTATCCACATCAAATGAGACAAAGAAGGAAAATTAAAAGTACGGGAAATAACGCGTTCTGTTAAACCGTCAAACATTTGAGAAACAAGCGAAACGGATTAATCAGCAAACACGTTTGGCCTGGCCTCTGGCCCCTGGCCACGAAAAGTACAACCAAAAGCGCGGATTTATCAATGAGTGTGAGCGCAGGCAAGCAGGAACGATTGACTGACGCATAAGCGATACCCCGAACTAGCGTTAGTTTAATGAGGCCAACATTCTTTATGGTAGAACGTTTGTCAATAGGTTCCGAAATTCTAAAATACACGAATTTGTTCGCTTTATGGGATCCATATTTTAAGATATCCCATTGGAAACAAATTAATTAAAATGATCTTTCAATTACTTTAATTCTATCATACTTATATCGGTATATGTATGTATAATGAGTAGCAGAGTAATTGAATCATAGTACTATGATTCCATTAATGAATGAAACTGCTCACGGGGGAATCTTATTCCACCAAAAAGCACACAAAGATCTTACATTCCTCACATACACCCAACTAGATGGAACGCTGATGACGCGTCGCGAATAAGTATGATGGATCATCCGATCTGAACGGGGGGAACCTGCAGTTGAAGGTGATTCCAGCTGTGGCTTTCTTTATCAGCGCGTCTCTTCTCTATCAATTTCAGTCTGGTTCCCTGGTCCTGCTCTGGTGATTCCCAGTCGAGAATTGGGAGCTGATTGAGGAAAAAAGTTCCCCTCGCTGCTATCAGTTAATCAAGGGCAAGATGTTCAAACATTGTCGCAGCTAGCCATTGTCTCCAGGTAGACTGACAATCATCTTTATGACGAATAAGTGGGGGATAAGGGCTTCTTCAACGACTTAGTCGTGAATGAAATGCACAAGCTTGACCAAGGATGTACATATCCTGCCGTAACTGTTTCTAAACTCAAGTGGCACAAAATGTATAAACTAATTTTTGATACATGATTTTTGCTAGTTGTTTTGGGAAAAATGTTAGGCTAATAAATAACAAGAGCATCTAACCCAATACAACTATGTTACTCAAAAAATACTATAAAGCGTTTGAAAATAATCGACTGCAATTGAGATAACCTTGAATGAACTATTTTATATTGATAAGTGCGGTTGCAACGCCGTGCTTCTGTGGTTTAATTCCTGAATACCTATAAATGGGGAGTAAAAATCAAATTTTGAAATACAAAACACATAAAATTGTATATTATTTTTGATTCACACTACATCACTTAGGCTACCTACCGATAATTGTTTAAAATATATTTTATTGATATTTGATCAGCTGCGTACATTTTTAAGGCAACATTTGCTTTCTTCGGCCTTTCTTCTTGGTTCTTTGGCTTGTCAGTCACCAAAAACTTAATGATTTATATTTTCTTTTTGGTTTTAATTCACTTTAAGGTATTTTAATATTCAACAAATGAAGACTGTGGCCTTTGCGTGTATTTGAATTTTTTTCTAAATTTTTCACATTTTTCTTTAGACTAAATTTTAATATTAATTTTCTAGTCAAAGATTTTATTATATGTACATCTATACATCAACACATATTTTGTTCTTCTTAATGTATGCAAACGAAGAGGATAATTGGCATTCCAGCTCCTTCAGCTAATTATTATTTTTAACTAAAGTTCACTTGACACTTCAATTTTTTCTTGTTTTTATTTTTACCATCTATTGTCGGCACGTCTGCTGTTGTTCGCTGTTGGATTGAAACGCTTAATACATTTAATAATTACTTCTACTAAAGAATGAACACTATGCATTTTCCCTCTTGCCCGTTTTAAGTTCTGATCTCTCTTAGCTCGCCACGGTCCAGCCACCTAGGGGGATTCCGATCTGATCCCATTCCTCTCTTGTACGTTCTTGCACGAAAAAATCCCCGACTGCACGTTATCAGCATCGCTTTGTGCTTGGAGCGCTGTACTGATGGAAGGCAAGGCACTATAAAAGCTCCCTCTTGTGGTTGTCAATTCATCAGTCGCACAGCTCTGCCAGCAACATCAACAGCATCAGCAACTTTTGCTTCAATCACAAGGAATACTCAAAGAATCTCGCCATGAACTTCTACAAGATCTTCGTCTTTGTTGCTCTGATCCTGGCCATCAGCGTGGGACAGTCGGAGGCCGGTTGGCTGAAAAAGCTGGGAAAGAGACTTGTAAGTCCAAAACAAAGTCAATAATTTATATGGAAGCTATAAGATATCATTCTCTATCATAGGAACGCGTTGGCCAGCACACCAGAGATGCGACAATTCAGGTTGTGGGAATTGCTCAACAGGCCGCCAATGTGGCAGCGACAGCCAGAGGATGAACATGATAATAGTTTGACACCCGTCACCTAACTTATAGACTTATTTATTATAATTTTAATTTTTTATCTACGAAAAGTAAAAATACGTTAACTGAAATATCTTGTTTATTTAATTAATTACTTAATTGTGTGTTTGATCAGACGGGCGGACAGAAAGAAAGACAGGCCATATCGACACGCCTACAGATACTCATCTAGAATATGTATGTACATATGTATATATGTATGTATATGAAAGTATTAGACTCTCTCTGACTAGGTCCATCTAGGCAAAAAAAATTAAATGTCAATAAACTTAATAAAATAAAACTATATATACAGTTTACCTTTTTACCATATCTTTTCATGAACTTTGATGTGAAGCCTATTCAATTTAGCAAAATTTAACTTTTAGGGAACTTTTTATACCCGGTACTCGAAGAGTAAATAGGGTATATTGTATTTGTGCACATAACGGTTGTATGTAACGCACAGAAGGAAACGTTTCCGACCCCATAAAGTATATATATTCTTGATCAGCATCAATAGCCGAGTCTCTGTCTGTCTGTCTGTCTGTCCGTCTGTCCGTCTGTCCGTCTGTCCGTCCTGATGAGCGCCTAGTACTCAGAGACTATAAGAGCTAGAGCCACCAAATTTTGCATCCAGACTTCTGTATGCTCACACTGTTACAAGTGTATTTCAAAAATGAGCCACGCCCCCTTCCGCCTCCGCAAAAGGGCGAAAACCTCCCAAATCTACAATTTTGAAGATAGCAGAAAACTAAAAACGCTATTCCGTAGGGAATTACCATATCTATCAGATCACCAAATTGGGATACAATTGGATCATTATTATAGCCACAATGAAGAAATTAATTTGCAGTAGCCAAACCCACCCCGTCCCGCAGCATTCACACTCTGCTTCGCGCTGTTTATGGCCTGGCCCCTGACACGTCACTGCCTCTGCCGCTGCCGCTGCCTCTGCCGCTGCCTCTGCCGCTGCCTCTGCCGCTGACTCTGCCGCTGACTATGCCGCGACTCTGCAGTGTGTGTCTATAGGGGAGGGTGGCGAGCTAAAGGAGCGTGTTGGCGTGAGTAGTGTTGTTGATGTAGATGACAGATGAAGAAAAAATTTAAAATTTGACAAATAACCGCTAAGTTGCAGATGTAGTACTGAGTGCCGGGTATAAAAGTTGTGACGCGTAAGAAGCGTCTCACACGTCCCTTCTCGTATTTGTTTTTGTTTACTGCCAAGTTTTCTTTTACTATTATATCCTATAAAAACGATGATTCATCAGAAGAGTTATCCGCAAGACACATTCAAGAAAAACAATAAAAAGGTTGTAAAGCGTTATTAAATAGGGAATTTTTTATACCCGGTACTCGAAGAGTAAATAGGGTATATTGTATTTGTGCGAATAACGGTTGTATGTAACGCACAGAAGGAAACGTTTCCGACCCCATAAAGTATATATATTCTTGATCAGCATCAATAGCCGAGTCTATGTCTGTCTGTCTGTCTGTCCGTCCGTCTGTCCGTCTTGTTTGTCGGCTAGTTCTCAGAGACTATAAGAGCTAGAGCTACCAAATTTTGGCTCCAGACTGCTGTATGCTCACACTGAAACCAGTGTATTTCAAAAATGAGCCACGCCCCCTTCCGCCTCCGCAAAAGGGCGAAAACCTCCCAAATCTACAATCTAAAAACGCCATTTCGTAGGGAATGACCATATCTATCAGAGCACCAAATTGGGATATGATTGGATCATTATTATAGCCACAATGAAGAAATTAATTGGCAGTGGCCAAACCCACCCCGTTTCGCAGCATTCACACTATGCTTCGCGCTGTTTATGGCCTCTGCCCCTGACACGGCTCTGCCTCTGCCTCTGCCGCAACTTTGCAGTGTGTGTCTATAGGGGAGGGTGGCGCGCTAAAGGAGCGTGTTGGCGTGAGCAGTGTTGTTGATGTAGATGACAGTTGAAGAAAAAATGTTAAATTTGACAAATAACCGCTAAGTTGCAGATGTAGTACTGAGTGCCGGGTATAAAAGTTGTGAGGCGTAAGAAGCGTCTCACACGTCCCTTCTCGTTTTATCGTGTGACAGAGGTTTAAATCTAATTTTCTTAGAACTAGTGAAAATATTGCGTAAAACCATAACCATTTTATTTTTAAGAAAATGCATAACATTTACACTATAGTTTAAATTTACAGTCGTGATAACATATTCTTCACACATTTTTGTACCAGTCGCATGGACATGGCCTTTGGTTTTTTGCAAAATCGAACCTAGCACAACATACACACATATGTATATACTACATACAAACATAGCTATTCAATAGGTAGGCTATAATGGAACATTTTCAAAATCCATCTTATTTTTACCTTTCTACCACTTGGAATGCGAACGAGATTCCCTTTCGGCGTCAGAGAAATGTCCATATATTGGTCTTTGATATTGAAAACAAAACGTTATCGTCCGCCTGCAGATGTACTAAACTTAATGATTAGTGACTTGCATCTGTAGAAATGCATTGAGCGTAGCGAGAGCGACCTAGAATATTCGGACATGAAAATAATAAACTCTACATACAAATAATAATACTCTTTCAATCCACACGAGTTATTGATGTCAAATAAAATGCTTAAAGGCCTTAATATGCATGAAGACATGTTATTCCCCCTAAACCATTCTCAATGAAAATACAAATGGAATGTCCGCTTACCTAAAGTAATTTAGCTTACCAGCTTCCAGATGTCTAAGGGGATTCTTATCTGAGTCGGGCCCACTCCTGAACTTTTTCCCCAGACAAAATCCCCGACTGCACGTTATCAGCATCGCTTGGAGCTTGGAGCGCTGTACTGATGGAAGGCAAGGCACTATAAAAGCTCCCTCTTGTGGTTGTCAATTCATCAGTCGCACAGCTCTGCCGGCAACATCAACAGCATCAGCAACTTTTGCTTAAATCCCAAGAATACTCAAATAATCTCACCATGAACTTCTACAAGATCTTCGTCTTTGTTGCTCTGATCCTGGCCATCAGCGTGGGACAGTCGGAGGCCGGTTGGCTCAAAAAGCTGGGAAAGAGACTTGTAAGTTTAATACAAGATCGATATTTAATATGGAAGCTAAAATATGTACATCATTCTCTATTATAGGAACGAGTTGGCCAGCACACCAGAGATGCCACAATCCAGGTTGTGGGAATTGCTCAACAGGCCGCCAATGTGGCAGCGACTGCCAGAGGATGAAGAGAGACCACAGTCTCACCTTAACATATTTAATTTATTTTCGTAAACTTAATTCCTTGACCTAAGTAAATAAAAAACCTTTAACTGAAACTCCCAAAAATATTTAATGATACACCTACGTACATCAAATCAATGACAAGAGTTCGCTTTGATTTAGATCCTTTTAAAAACCATACAAATATTTCTTCTAGCCGCTTTTTGTCTGTTTGGTCAAACATCATTTGGTTATCCACATCAAATGAGACAAAGAAGGAAAATTAAAAGTACGGGAAATAACGCGTTCTGTTAAACCGTCAAACATTTGAGAAACAAGCGAAACGGATTAATCAGCAAACACGTTTGGCCTGGCCTCTGGCCCCTGGCCACGAAAAGTACAACCAAAAGCGCGGATTTATCAATGAGTGTGAGCGCAGGCAAGCAGGAACGATTGACTGACGCATAAGCGATACCCCGAACTAGCGTTAGTTTAATGAGGCCAACATTCTTTATGGTAGAACGTTTGTCAATAGGTTCCGAAATTCTAAAATACACGAATTTGTTCGCTTTATGGGATCCATATTTTAAAACATCCCATTGGAAACAAATTAATTAAAATGATCTTTCAATTACTTTAATTCTATCATATTTATATCGGTATATAATGAGTAACAGAGTACTTGAATCATAGTACTATGATTCCATTAATGAATGAAACTGCTCACGGGGGAATCTTATTCCACCAAAAAGCACAAAGAGTCGATCTTACATTCCTCACATACACCCAAGTTGAGGGAACGCTGATGACGCGTCGCGAATAAGTATGATGGATCATCCGATCTGAACGGGGGGAACCTGCAGTTGAAGGTGATTCCAGCTGTGGCTCTCTTTATCAGGGCGTCTCCCTCTATCAATTTCAGTTGTGGTTCCCTGGTCTTGCTTTGATGTATCCCAAATGAATTGGGAGCCGCTTCGGGCAAAAAGTTCGCATATTTGCAATTGAATGTGCTATTTTATTGTCTTTGCCTGTACCCGAAACGTTTAGCATGGATTTAAGTGTGTAACCCTTTTGGTTTGACCAACCGAAAAAAAGCGGCTAGAAGAAATATTTTTATGGTTTTTAAAAGGATCTTAATCACAGCGAACTCCTGTCATTGATTTGATGTAAGTTAAAGGTTTTTTATTTACTTAGGTCAAGGAATTAAGTTTACGAAAATAAATTAAATATGTTAAGGTGAGACTGTGGTCTCTCTTCATCCTCTGGCAGTCGCTGCCACATTGGCGGCCTGTTGAGCAATTCCCACAACCTGAATTGTCGCATCTCTGGTGTGCTGGCCAACTCGTTCCTATAATAGAGAATGATATATTTTAGCTTCCATATTAAATATCGATCTTGTATTAGACTTACAAGTCTCTTTCCCAGCTTTTTCAGCCAACCGGCCTCCGACTGTCCCACGCTGATGGCCAGGATCAGAGCAACAAAGACGAAGATCTTGTAGAAGTTCATGGTGAGATTATTTGAGTATTCTTGGGATTTAAGCAAAAGTTGCTGATGCTGTTGATGTTGCCGGCAGAGCTGTGCGACTGATGAATTGACAACCACAAGAGGGAGCTTTTATAGTGCCTTGCCTTCCATCAGTACAGCGCTCCAAGCTCCAAGCGATGCTGATAACGTGCAGTCGGGGATTTTGTCTGGGGAAAAAGTTCAGGAGTGGGCCCGACTCAGATAAGAATCCCCTTAGACATCTGGAAGCTGGTAAGCTAAATTACTTTAGGTAAGCGGACATTCCATTTGTATTTTCATTGAGAATGGTTTAGGGGGAATAACATGTCTTCATGCATATTAAGGCCTTTAAGCATTTTATTTGACATCAATAACTCGTGTGGATTGAAAGAGTATTATTATTTGTATGTAGAGTTTATTATTTTCATGTCCGAATATTCTAGGTCGCTCTCGCTACGCTCAATGCATTTCTACAGATGCAAGTCACTAATCATTAAGTTTAGTACATCTGCAGGCGGACGATAACGTTTTGTTTTCAATATCAAAGACCAATATATGGACATTTCTCTGACGCCGAAAGGGAATCTCGTTCGCATTCCAAGTGGTAGAAAGGTAAAAATAAGATGGATTTTGAAAATGTTCCATTATAGCCTACCTATGAATAGCTATGTATGTAGGATATGTACATATATGTATGTGTGTTGTGCTAGGTTCGATTTTGCCAAAAAACCAAAGGCCATGTCCATGCGTCTGGTTCAAAAAATGTGTGAAGAATATGTTATCACGACTGTAAATTTAAACTATAGTTTAAATGTTATGCATTTTCTTAAAAATAAAATGGTTATGGTTTTACGCAATATTTTCACTAGTTCTAAGAAAATTAGATTTAAACCTCTGTCACACTATAAAAAAAATTCCCTATTTAATAACGCTTCACAACCTTTTTTTTGTTTTTTGAATGTGTCTTGCGGATAACTCTTCTGATGAATCATCGTTTTTATAGGATATAATAGTAAAAGAAAACTTGACAGTAAACAAACATAAAGTAAAAAGGTAAATTATATATTTAGTTTTATTTTATTAAGTTTATTGACATTTAATGTTTTTGCCCAGATGGACCTAGTCAGAGAGAGTCTAATACTTTCATATATGTACATATGTATGTACATTTGTACATATTCTAGATCAGTATCTGTAGGCGTGTCGATATGGCCTGTCTTTCTTTCTGTCCGCCCGTCTGATCAAACACACAATTAAGTAATTAATTAAATAAACAAGATATTTCAGTTAACGTATTTTTACTTTTCGTAGATAAAAAATTAAAATTATAATAAATAAGTCTATAAGTTAGGTGACGGGTGTCAAACTATTATCATGTTCATCCTCTGGCTGTCGCTGCCACATTGGCGGCCTGTTGAGCAATTCCCACAACCTGAATTGTCGCATCTCTGGTGTGCTGGCCAACGCGTTCCTATGATAGAGAATGATATCTTATAGCTTCCATATAAATTATTGACTTTGTTTTGGACTTACAAGTCTCTTTCCCAGCTTTTTCAGCCAACCGGCCTCCGACTGTCCCACGCTGATGGCCAGGATCAGAGCAACAAAGACGAAGATCTTGTAGAAGTTCATGGCGAGATTCTTTGAGTATTCCTTGTGATTGAAGCAAAAGTTGCTGATGCTGTTGATGTTGCTGGCAGAGCTGTGCGACTGATGAATTGACAACCACAAGAGGGAGCTTTTATAGTGCCTTGCCTTCCATCAGTACAGCGCTCCAAGCACAAAGCGATGCTGATAACGTGCAGTCGGGGATTTTTTCGTGCAAGAACGTACAAGAGAGGAATGGGATCAGATCGGAATCCCCCTAGGTGGCTGGACCGTGGCGAGCTAAGAGAGATCAGAACTTAAAACGGGCAAGAGGGAAAATGCATAGTGTTCATTCTTTAGTAGAAGTAATTATTAAATGTATTAAGCGTTTCAATCCAACAGCGAACAACAGCAGACGTGCCGACAATAGATGGTAAAAATAAAAACAAGAAAAAATTGAAGTGTCAAGTGAACTTTAGTTAAAAATAATAATTAGCTGAAGGAGCTGGAATGCCAATTATCCTCTTCGTTTGCATACATTAAGAAGAACAAAATATGTGTTGATGTATAGATGTACATATAATAAAATCTTTGACTAGAGAATTAATATTAAAATTTAGTCTAAAGAAAAATGTGAAAAATTCAGAAAAAAATTCAAATACACGCAAAGGCCACAGTCTTCATTTGTTGAATATTAAAATACCTTAAAGTGAATTAAAACCAAAAAGAAAATATAAATCATTAAGTTTTTGGTGACTGACAAGCCAAATCGGTTTAAAGCGGAAAAATTTATAATGGGCCGAAGAAAGCTTGAAATGTTGCCTTAAAAATGTACGCAGCTGATCAAATATCAATAAAATATATTTTAAACAATTATCGGTAGGTAGCCTAAGTGATGTAGTGTGAATCAAAAATAATATACAATTTTATGTGTTTTGTATTTCAAAATTTGATTTTTACTCCCCATTTATAGGTATTCAGGAATTAAACCACAGAAGCACGGCGTTGCAACCGCACTTATCAATATAAAATAGTTCATTCAAGGTTATCTCAATTGCAGTCGATTATTTTCAAACGCTTTATAGTATTTTTTGAGTAACATAGTTGTATTGGGTTAGATGCTCTTGTTATTTATTAGCCTAACATTTTTCCCAAAACAACTAGCAAAAATCATGTATCAAAAATTAGTTTATACATTTTGTGCCACTTGAGTTTAGAAACAGTTACGGCAGGATATGTACATCCTTGGTCAAGCTTGTGCATTTCATTCACGACTAAGTCGTTGAAGAAGCCCTTATCCCCCACTTATTCGTCATAAAGATGATTGTCAGTCTACCTGGAGACAATGGCTAGCTGCGACAATGTTTGAACATCTTGCCCTTGATTAACTGATAGCAGCGAGGGGAACTTTTTTCCTCAATCAGCTCCCAATTCTCGACTGGGAATCACCAGAGCAGGACCAGGGAACCAGACTGAAATTGATAGAGAAGAGACGCGCTGATAAAGAAAGCCACAGCTGGAATCACCTTCAACTGCAGGTTCCCCCCGTTCAGATCGGATGATCCATCATACTTATTCGCGACGCGTCATCAGCGTTCCATCTAGTTGGGTGTATGTGAGGAATGTAAGATCTTTGTGTGCTTTTTGGTGGAATAAGATTCCCCCGTGAGCAGTTTCATTCATTAATGGAATCATAGTACTATGATTCAATTACTCTGCTACTCATTATACATACATATACCGATATAAGTATGATAGAATTAAAGTAATTGAAAGATCATTTTAATTAATTTGTTTCCAATGGGATATCTTAAAATATGGATCCCATAAAGCGAACAAATTCGTGTATTTTAGAATTTCGGAACCTATTGACAAACGTTCTACCATAAAGAATGTTGGCCTCATTAAACTAACGCTAGTTCGGGGTATCGCTTATGCGTCAGTCAATCGTTCCTGCTTGCCTGCGCTCACACTCATTGATAAATCCGCGCTTTTGGTTGTACTTTTCGTGGCCAGGGGCCAGAGGCCAGGCCAAACGTGTTTGCTGATTAATCCGTTTCGCTCGTTTCTCAAATGTTTGACGGCTTAACAGAACGCGTTGTTTCCCGTACTTTTAATTTTCCTTCTTTGTCTCATTTGGATGTGTGTAACCCTTTTGGTTTGACCAAACCGAAAAAAAGCGGCTAGAAAAAATATTTCTTTAGTTTGAAAAGGATCTAAATCAAAGCGAACTCTTGTCATTGGTTTGATGTATGTAGGTGTATCATTAAACATTTTTGGGAGTTTCAGTTAAAGGTTTTTTATTTACTTAGGTCAAGGAATTAAGTTTACGAAAATAAATTAAATATGTTAAGGTGTGACTGTTGTCTCTCTTCATCCTCTGGCAGTCGCTGCCACATTGGCGGCCTGTTGAGCAATTCCCACAACCTGAATTGTGGCATCTCTGGTGTGCTGGCCAACGCGTTCCTATGATAGAGAATGATATCTTTTAGCTTATATTTTAATTATTGTCTTTGTTTTAGACTTACAAGTCTCTTTCCCAGCTTTTTCAGCCAACCGGCCTCCGATCGTCCCACGCTGATGGCCAGGAACAGAGCAACAAAGACGAAGATCTTGTAGAAGTTCATGGTGAGATTCTTTGAGTATTCCTGGGATTAAAGCAAAAGTTGCTGATGCTGATGCTGTTGATGTTGCTGGCAGAGCTGTGCGACTGATGAATTGACAACCACAAGAGGGAGCTTTTATAGTGCCTTGCCTTCCACCAGTACAGCGCTCCAAGCTCCAAGCGATGCTGATAACGTGCAGTCGGGGATTTTGTCTGGGGAAAAAGTTTAGGAGTGGGCCCGACTCAGATAAGAATCCCCTAGTCATCTAAAAGCTGGTAAATTAAAAGATGTCATTTGTATTTTCATTGAATTGAGAATGGATTAGGGGGAATAACATGTCTACATTATGTATATTAAGGAAATTTGTAAGGAAATTCTTTTGATGTCAAAGACTCGTTGATTGAATGTAGAGTTTATTATTTTTATGTCCATTCCATTCCAGTAAGAAAATTTAATTTAAACCTCTGTCCCACAAGGAAAAAATCCTTTTTTAATAACACTTCCCAAGCTTTTTCTTGTTTTTAGAACCGGTACTTATTCATTTAAATCATTGTATTTAATATTCAGCAATTCAATTTCAGAATCTAGCATTTTCTGTCCACCCCGTGTCCCAAGATCTGCTGTCGATCGGAAAAACTACTAAACACCTCCATTAAAAAAGTATGAACAAAACAAAATCAATAAATTAAAGAGTCCTATACAAAATAAAGCCAGGGAACTAACACTATTTTTTCCATGCCAATTTTCTCTCAAAATCCTCTACTGAAAACTTTAGAATGCTTTTCAAATAACTCTGCCAAAAAAATTACTTTTTAGCTTCATTCATTTTATTTTATGTTAGTTTGTTTTTATTTAATTAGGTATTTTTATCAAAATATACACCTTAAAAACTCATGATAGTTTTTGTCTTTCGGTACATGTAGGTGCATTAATTAGACGTCGATTATCGTTAATAAAATATCGTATACTGTATGGTTAGTGAAAATATTATTAGCTTGCAATATAAAATAGAATTTCAAAATTTAGGTAAATGATTTTCTTCGGTATATTTACAGAAAAAGAGAACTATATTTCGGTATATATTTGAGTGGCAGCCGGTATATTTTTTTTGATAAACCTGCGGTCACACTATATATAACACTCAATTTGTGCCCGTCATTTTCAACAATTTATTTTGCTTTCAAACAAATATTGTTATAAAAAACGAGTAAATTAAAATGTTGAACAACTACAACAGCATGGCCCAGCCTTTGTGGCAGAATGGACCAACACCCGGTGCGTTCTACAACTTCACCGGCGGCCAGCAGCAGACCCAGAAGTTGCCAAAAGAGCTGACCACTGCAGGCCCTTTCGGAACAAAGCGCAGCACGTAAGGCGGCATTAGCTAAAATGAAATCCGCTTAATATTAACCTTACTTATGCCAACTTTCCGCTTTCTCAGCTCTTCTATTACCACAGGCTCCTCTGTTCTGGGTATACGCTATGATGGCGGCGTCATGATTGCCGCCGACACACTGGTCTCGTACGGCTCTTTGGCACGCTACCAGAACATTGACCGTGTTTTTCCAATTAACAATAGCATCATTTTGGGCGGCGGTGGCGACTTTGCCGATATTCAGTCGATCAAGCGCACCATTGACCAGAAGATGATCGAGGATCAGTGCTACGCGGATGGCATTTCCATGAAGCCCAAGGCCCTGTCCAGCTGGCTGACGCGTGTTCTATACAACCGTCGCTCACGCATGAACCCCTTGTACATTGATGTGGTTGTGGGTGGCATTGAGCAGGATGGCAC